>NC_046288.1:23981222-24317472 GCF_004115265.2 Rhinolophus ferrumequinum | reverse complement strand
TATCAAGTTTGAATGATATTAATTAATTAGTTAGGTAATGCATGCATTCATTCTCTCATCTGTCTATTTGTTCAATAAATGTTAAGAACACTATGTCAGGAAGAGTTCCAGGCACTTGGGGTACAGCCAGAAACAGAGACACGATTCTTTTCCTTATGTGTTAGGGGGAGTAGGCAGACAATATGTAAATAAATTATAAGTATGGCAAACATTAAATAAGATAGAAATTTTATGTGATAAATTTTTCATAGGGACTAACTAAATCATGAGAAACTTTGTTATATTATAAATTCCACATAAGCAGAAACTTTGCTCTACTCATCCCAGAGCTGAAGAGTTTATTTTTGGAAGAAGATGAATATATAAAGAGTTAGATCATTGAAAAGTAAATGTGGAATGTTGGTTGTGCATTTTGGTGATTGCATGGAAATGACTATTAAAAGAAGAATTTATTATATTTCTACATAAATTCTCAAAATAATTAAATATCATATTTGCCCAGATTAAAATCTCTGGAATAGCAACTTCCAGAAAGAAATAAAAAATAAACGAAATGTATTTATTCTTCTACTGGTTTAATGACACTATATCTCCCTATCTTTTACTGAACATGATAATACAATCTTTTGGTCTGAAAGGACATAATTTCTTCATGGATGTCTTCTCTACCCCTACGTGAGATTTACTTTCCTAAAGCGGGTAAAGCCCTACTTTGCCATGGCGTTCCCTATCACTAAACTTTGAAATTGTTTCTTGATTATTTTTCTTTCTAGCAGTTTATAAGACCTACATATAAGAGCAGAGCCTTCATCATCTGGTTTACAACCATACGCCCAGTGTTCAGAATAATTAATAGGTGTTAATGAGTATTTCTTGAGTGAATCAATCAATAATGGTTGCAAATAGATAACCTGAATCAGTCTAATTCTTCAATTACTCCACACTGACTTCCATTCAACCTAAGTTAGCTGAAGAAAAACATAGAAACCTGAAGACTTTTCTTGACTTAAATTAATTAATACACTCTATTCCTTTAGTCCTTTCACTCTTCCACTCTTTTAGAAGAACATTTTGTATTGTCCTCCCTCTTCAAATCTCTAATACCTTCTTTCTAGTCTCTAGTCTCCACTCTCCACTATTTGTCTGGCTTCCTATTTCATAGAAAAAATTCACTAAATCAGAAGAGAATTTCTATAAGCTATGTACCACTGGACTGCATCTTTGCCCACATTCTCTGCCATTTTTCTATACTACTGTCCGTGATCCCACTAATTTGATTCCTCTACTTGAGCACGTTATTTCAACTCCTTCTTTTCTACTCAAGGATAAAACTCCAACAGTTCTCACCTCCTTTTCCAAATCAGTGTTTTTTGTTTTGAAAATTACCTTTCTCTACATTTGATTTCTCCCATCCATGCGCTAATATTCCTCTCCAGAAAAAAACGATAAATCTTACCTAGAGGTTTCTCCTTGCGTTATCAATTTCTCTTTACAGTGGGGATTCTCAATACAGAGTTCATGCAACAGGACTGTGGATGGAGTTCAGGAAGTCAATCTACATGGATTAAAAAAACAAAACAAAACAAAACAAAAAAAACTTGATTTTTATTTTAACTGACTGAACATAATATCCTTCAATGATGCGTGTTGACAACCCACCACAAACAGTTTTACCTCTAACTAAATGTTTTTGTCATGACATATTACTGTAATATCACAAAGTATCTTTATATTCACCATCACTTTTTAATTAGAATAAGTAATAGATGTTTCTAATATATTACTATTTAAAAGTTAAGAACTCTTGCTTTAGAGTAAGACACTTTGATTAGTTTGTTGATGTTCACTGTTTTCAGTTGCTTTCTTCCCCATCCTTTCCAACCTTTTCCAGTCAGGCTTTTGCCCATTTTGCTCTACAAAATAGTTCTGTCATAATCACTACTAGCATGCCTTTGCTAAATTCAGTAATCAAATCTGAATCTTTTTACGTTAGGAAGCATTTGTCACATTTTTTTTTTTTTTAATCTTTGAAACACTGCCTTCTCTTCCAAGAACACACTATTCTGTTTTCCTCCTACCCTTACTAGTCACTTATTTTTGAGTTTCCTGTACAAGCTCATCTTCAGAAACAGAACACTTTAATGTTGGAGTACTACATACAGTTCTTGGTCCTGAGACCCTCTTTTTTTGTTTTTTGTTTTTCTTTAGTTTTTCTCTCTACTGTGTGACCTCAAGCAGTTTGATGACTTTAAGTAGACTAAATGATGATGATTCCCAAATGCATACCTCTTTTGGACCTCACACCTGAACAACAGATTGCTTTTTCAACTGCCTCCTCATATCAACCTTGAGTGTCTAATGGATATCTCAAAACAAACCTGTCTGAAATTGAATGTGGATTTTCTTTTCACCTCCACCCCAAACCTTGCACATCCTCCCACCGTCATATTAATATCAGTTATGGGATCTCTATATTTTTAACTTTCTTGGTCAAAAATCTGAGTCACCCTTCACTGCTTTCTTTCATATTTCACAACTAATTTAACAGCAAATCTTGAGAGTTCTACATTGAAAATATATTCTGTATCTGATCACTTCTAATTTCCCAAACAGCTGTTATGCTGCCCCAAGCCTGAACTTTTTAAACCTAAATTATTGTAAAGGTAACAATCTCACAATTTCACAATCTCACAATCCCACTAACAATCTCACAATTTTCACCCATGCTTCCCTCCAATATATCCTAAAGGTGGAAGTGTAAGTAATCTTGTTAAATACAAAATTAAATTGTTACATCTCTGCTCTGAACTCTCCAATTGCTTTTCATTGCACTTGGATAGAAGCAGAAGGCTAGAATATATTTTGGTTACCAGTGTACATCTATGATATCTTCTATTACTTTTCTCCTGGCTTATTCTGAAAAGGCTGCACTAAACTTTTGTTGTTCTCTGAACACACAGCTATATCCCTTTCTCAGGATGTTTGCACTTTCTGTTCTCTTCGGAATATGATTCTATATCTATGTGACTTGCTTTCTCACTTCCAGTCTTTATTAAATACCCACTTCTCAGTAAGGCCTTCTTTAGCCACTTTATTTATATTTTGGCAATTGCCAACCTCTCCATTTCTATTTTTCTTTGTCTATTTATTTATCTTTGTGAAAAATTTACCATCTAACATATATTTTGCTTACTTTGTTTGTTGTCTGCTCCTCTTCCTGCTTCTAGAATCTACCTCAATGATTAAAATTACTTTGTCTATATTTAATATTTACATATTAAATCTTATATTCAGCTCATTCTCTCATAACCCTTATGAGTTGTACCTCATTTACATAGTTTGACTAGTTGAAGGAAACATTTTAAATCATTTACCTTTAATTTTCATTGTATTAACTATAACTATAGATACATTATTTAATCCTGCTTAGATAAATTTCTTAGAATTTATAGAAACTATCTATTGCTAAACAAAGATATTTATACAACTAACTGAAAAATATTCTTAAAAATGCAGATGGTAATGATTGAATTCTTCTAAGAGTCATTACACTCTATTCGTCTATTAAAAAATAACATTCTTAAATTAGTAATTTTCTTCAAATGCATTTATTTAAGGTTTGAAAAATATAATTTTACTTTAGGTGATTTTAAACTGCTTTCAGGAACTATACAAATATTTTTCATTGTTATGTAGCGACTAATTGTTTTTCTTTCTAAATAATCTCTTTTAGAAAACAAATAATATTCCCTGTATGTCATTATAACGCTTACAAAAAAAGAGTATGTCATTACAACACTGATAAAAAAAAAAAATGGCCACAGGCTGATGTTGACCTTTTGTATCATTTTATAGTACAATTATTTAGAAACTATTAAATGACATCTAGCAAAATATTTCTTCTATTTAATTGGACAGAGAGAAAATGTCATACATGTTTCTATCAGTCAGCATGAAAATATAAACATCTATTTGGGATTTCTCTCATTACCAAATTTGAGCAGGATTTGATCTCTTAATTATATTAAACACCTAAATATTTGAAAAACGTATTAAAATCTTTGCTTTTGTACAGTTTATTATATAACATTGCCCTATCTAATTGTGCTGATTTGAAAACATTTCAAGGATATAATTCACATATAGACAAAAAAAAAAAAAAAGCTTTATACATAGGCATATTAAGTCTGTACAGGGGAATGTGAATTGTGGCATAAAAATTCTCCATTTCCATTAAATCAGATCTTTAATCATTCCCCTTCTCATATTTAGTTTTCTTTTAAATACACATGTTCCCAAAATATTAATACAATTGATCACATTTTATTGTAAATCATGTGATAATGATTTCCCCTATATCAAGATAAAAAAGTGAGTAGATGCACTATATAATTATGTTAGTGTAGGAAGGAAATGAAGAGAGAGGCGATAAAAGGCAGTCAATGGCTTGCAGAATATTGCTCAAACTTTTTCCTCTGTCTAGGAAAAGTTTGAAAGTAAGTTTCATTCCCAGATATTAGTGGCTACTGGGGGAAAATATCATTTCAAAAAGCTGAAGAGAAAGGAACACTCCCAAACTTATTTTATGAGGCTAGCATTACCCCCATATGAAATCCAGATAAGGGCACTACAAGAAAGGAAAACTACAGGCCAATACCCCTGATGAATATACAAGTACAAATATTCAACAAAATACTAGCAAACTGATTTCCACAGCACATTACAAGGATCCTATAGTATGATTAAGTGAGATTTATCCCTGGGATGCAAATTTGGTTCCCCCTGCACAAATCGGTAAATGTGATATACCACATTAATAGAATGAAGTATAAAATTATCTCAATTTATATTGACAAAATTCAATACCCTTTTATGATAAAAACCCTCTAGAACTCTTATAACTAAAAGGACTGTAACCATCTGGTAGAGTGTTGGATTTCTATATTATTTCTCCTTACAGAATAGATTGTCAGAATGTTTCTTTGAGAAAACTCTGGGTGAGACATTCCAATTGTGGTACAGCCCAACATGGTCTCACTAACGCAATCAATCTGCTTCTAGTTCCACCTTCAGTCATACTATAAGCTTCATCATGATTAGAAATCTGTGTCCCCATCCTCTATGGTTTAAAATCTCCTTGGAAAGAGGTATACTCACATAAATTAACCAACAAAATAAATTAAATGTTAATAATGTATCCTTTTGAATGATTTATTGATAAAAGGTGGGCATAAAAGGATGGAAAATATATAGAATATGTGACAAGAACAGAAGTAGTTAGAGAGCAAGCAAACTCTTTAGGCATCAAATGTTCTCAGTTGATTTTGCTAATGAAATAGAATGTGAAGTTGGCCTTGAATATATACGATAGGGTTAGAAGTAGTGACAGGTGTGTTGTAGTTAGCAAGTGGGGAGATGATAAGATCTATTTATCGTAGGTAGTAATATGAAGAAGAGAAGACCTAAAAGAAGAGCTGTAAGTGTGGAATGGGTACACGGAAGGCAGATAATGAAGAATTTTAAAATCCAGAGGCCAATGTTTAAATTTCACTCAAGAAGCAATGAGAACCCACGATATGCTCGTAAGCTAAGTTATAGATGATGATTTTTAAAAAGTCATGACTAAATAATAGCAATGCCTATTTTTTAAACATTTATTATGGGCCAGATAGTATATAAGTGTCTTGTATTTAAATCTCAAGGCTGAAATCTAAACCCAGATATTTTGTCTCCACAACCCACGCTTTTTCCTATACTATACCACTCTAAGACTGAATTTTTAAAGTTAAGCATATAAGAAAATAATATCCATCACATTCTAACAAGAATCCTAGAATATTATTAGTATTTTACCTCCATTTTATGCATGTACTTAAACTTTTTAAGGACTATTTCAGTTGACAGAAACTGTTCTAATTTCTTTATGGATGCTATTATTATCCTCATTATAAGGTTGATATCCAGATAAATTGAACAGCATTAGATGGAAGCAGTTTCACAGGGAAGTGACAATTATAGAGTTCAAATGCATGCAATTGAAGTCCAAGCCAAAACATTATATTTCTCCTATAATGTCTTCTGGTGAAAGAATGTATTTTCTGGAGTCCCTTCATTTTTCTTTCTGTGATTGAGATAAGAAAAAGATACCCATACGTCTAAGTTTTTAATAAGAAAGGGATATTGGATATTACTCAAGTTCTATTTTATAACAGACTATGTATATAACTACACAATATTTTAGGATATTTATTGAGGAGGTACTACATATTTTTTCCTGGGTATGAGAAAATCCAATTACAAGCATCGTGATGACTAAACTTAGGAGTGATGAATGCTTACTATACGTAATGCATTATGGTAGTATTTATATATTTTTCTTAATTTCATAAAAATCCTGGGACATACTTTTATCATATTGAGTATGAGAATACTTTGGCTCAGAAAAGTTTACTAACTTGCTCAAGATGATATAGCTAGCAATTGGCAGAGTGTAAATTTGAACACAGGTGTTTTTATTTTAATTTCGAAATCAATACTTTTTGCAACTCAATGACATAAAAATAGTGCTTACATGAAATTGGAATCCAAATATATTTTAACTCTCTAATTATACTTTTATATATAATTGCTACCATCACATATACAGTTGAAAACATTAAAATGTAAAGTCATGTTTATCATTTATAACTAACAGATGGTAGTGGGAATTTCCATAGACATAAATTTCATGGATTATTGGTAACATCTTAGTTGAAAATGAATAAAAATATTCTTCATGATCAGAAAATAGGAAATGATCATGGATTGTATATTTAACTTCCTTCCTCTTTTTAAATAAAAATAGTAAATGTTTATAGTTAAGAATGAATTCCAAAATAAAATTTTGAAACTCATATATAGATGTTGCCAAAAAAAGTATACATTTTTTTAAGAAAATAAAACTGTATTAAAATTGTAATATATACCAATAACAAAAGATGAATACAGATCACTTTTGACTTCTGCAATTACAGGAGATGCTCAAAGTGGTTACCATCAGCATCCAGATACTTCTGATTACAGTGAACTACTGCTTGAGCAACGTTGACCAAAGTGTCCACATATATACATTTTTTGGCACACCTGGTATATTTCCAATGCACCTGTCTATAACTATTTTCTCTAGAGTTTCCATTCATGTGTCTGCCATTCTATTATATCGTACAGTTTCAAGATGTATCTGTAAACTAAGTCCTACCTTTGCATTATTGATACATACATTTGTTGTACTCATTTGATGTCAATTTGATTTACAAATTTGCTTATATATTTGTTTATAGGGAGTTCATTTAAAGCTTACTTTTGTGTAAATACCTTTTGATGCACTTTTTATGTAGCTATCATTTTTTGTTTTCCCAAAGAAGTTTACTTTATGGGTGAAATAAATTTCAGGACACACATACATTTTCTAACTTCATATTGTCTCATTTATTACCTAAATTTTATTTCTCTTAATGACATAGATTTATCCAAAATACAATACAGAGGTTTCTTTCACTTGATTCAGATTTTTGTAAAACAAATCAAATGTGTGCTATTAAAAATAAATTCAGAAGGTAATTGGTCTCAGAGTCCAATCTGATTCCAGGTAATCAAATGGCAAGAAATAGAGGGCATGGATCACGACCTTTCTACTTAAGGAGAGGCAGTTTGCTAGATGGTTAAAAAACAGGCAGAGTATCCAACCTTACTTTCAATGCATGTGTCTACACATGAATGGCTTGTGTTTTTTTTTACAAAGTCACTTAAGCTCTCTGCCTCTGAGTCATCCATCTGTAAAATAGAAATACAGTTATCTTTCACTTTCCAGGAAAAAGAAAAACACACACAAAAAAAGCTGTAGAGAGTGTAATTAGAATATTCAAATAGATATAGAAGCTTCAAATTTAGTGTAGGTATAAAAAATATATTGGCTTTTGCATAATTTCTTTAGGTGTCTTAAACACAACCGAAGCAAAATATTTTTTCCAAGTAAATTAAATCACTTCATATTTTAAGAAGTACATGAATTGTTGGCAATATTTATTATCTAATAACATAAATGACTAATACTTGTAAGAGTTCTAATTTAAGCATTTTCTTCCTTCTTTCCTTCCTTCCTTCCTTCCTTCCTTCCTTCCTTCCTTCCTTCCTTCCTTCCTTCCTTCCTCCCTCCTTCCCTCCCTTCCTTCCTTCTTTCTGTCCTTCTTTGTTTTCTTTCTTAGTTTGCACTATATGCTCCTGAAATATTCAACTTCTATGAGTTCAGCAATATTTCTTCTTTATTGCTAGTAGCCAGTCATTTGTCTACTGGACATTTAGAATTCTAATGGCCCAACAACATGTGTTCCAGTAACAGCACAATGGCTCCAATAACAACAACCCACGTTCCAGAAGCTTCAGTTTCTCTTCTTTGGAGAAACTATCTTTCCCCCATTTTTTTTTTTTTTTCTTTTCAGTGTTTTTCAGATAGGAGCTGACAGATTTCTTCATAACTTAATTTTCTCTTCTTCCTGTGATGGTTACAATTTGTAGGAACCTGATCCAAACAAAGCCAGTCTCGATACTTCATTCATTTGGCCACCAGGATTTGTTCAAGGACTGCAAACAAGCTGGATGAATAAAAATCCTACCTCAGGACTGTACTGAAGTGGAGCTTGGAGAAATAACCATTTTACTTTTAATAATTAAATAGTGGTTTTGTAATGGTTAAGTTTCCATTAGCCACATGTTCCTCTCATCACTACTATATCTTCATTGCATATTTCCCTATTAGTATCGATACAATTATAATAGAAGGTAATAGAACAAGCATTGGCAAATATACTATGCTTCAGGGCAACAAACTATACAATAGAGCGATCAGAAAGACATTTATGATGGGAAAGAGGACTATCCTTTCTATTTTCTCATATTTATTTAAATACTTGAATATCTATATCTGAACATATGGCCTGATATCTGTGCAGCTCAAGTCAAGTCAACCCAGAAATAAGGCCTGGAATGTCTGTAGTACTCATACTGGGTGAGAGTATCCGAGGAAGAATAAATAAGTACCATGGAGATATCACGCAAGTTTTCTAATGGCAATTTAGGTAAATCCCGTCACTTAATCAATCCACATACAGGGGTATGGTAGGATTAGAACACAGTGGCAGGATACTTTGAACTAGATTTCATACACATTTTCCTTTGTTCTGAGTATTTTATGAATCATATTCTCAATATAATCTGATTATCTAAAGGAGAAAACTTAAGGGCTAATAAGTTACTTCTGATTGAACAATAACCAGTTGTATCTATGATATTAAATCACAAAATACATAGTTTCATGTCAGGTAAAAACTCAGTTATTACTATGATAAAATTAAAGTTGGCTAAAATGAACTGCTATAGGAAGAAATGTTTTCTAGGAAGTTGGGAATACATATTGAATATTTATCTGTGGATATACACAACACAAACAAAGATAAAATACATTTTTTTAAAGATGAATACTTCAAGTCTGAGGTATTTTACTTTCTGTGGTCAAATTTTCTAATTGATTATATCTTATTTAAAATTAAACTTGTTTTTCAATGGATTGAAATAGAGAAAACTTAACTTTATGATTTCAAACAGTAAATTAGACATGCTTTTAGATGTTTCTGAAAGATAATTATAAATGAGGATGGTTTAGGATAGGAATCAGAATTAAAAGTAAAAAACCAGATGATATAATTTAGAGATATTTGAGGTATTTAATTTCATGCTACTTGGTATATTAATAAACTTAACAATGAAAACGTTTCTTTCTTTATCACAGAAATCCATTCCAAAAACATCAAGATTTACTGCAAAGCACTTTCTCACTATTTATCTTACTTTTATAGAAAATGCCCAATTATTGTCCAGCATTTAATTCTTTCTTAATAATAAAGGGAAATAATTTTTATGAAATATTAACCCATTGCTCTAAGAGTATTTTCTCTGCTTTAGAGTTTCTCGAGCTTTGCACTTTTGCTAACACTTTGTGACAGGTTCCTTATCTGCTAAATCAACTCTTGGTTGGGGAGAGAAAACATAAGGAATCTGTTGAGAGACACCTTGTCTCAATGTCAGTGCAGTGCACACCATTAACTTGATAGGGAAAGTGTCTTGCCCTTTTTTGCTCTGATAAGTTTCAGAGTGTCAGTGACATATATCATAGTTTTCCATTAGAGAGACAAAAAGAATGAAAGGCTACAGATTAGAAATTAAGATTTTTATCCCATAGATTCTTGAAAGTATTTGATGTCCTTAAAATACATAAACAATTTTTCTTGCCTTTAAACCTTAACATTTTTAAGTGTTTATTAATGAATTAATAGTGAGGATATGACATAAATAGAAATATATTTTCACTGGAATAAATTCATAGATTTCCCAGTTATGAATTTAATTTGATTAGATCTGTTCATTTAGCTTGAATTCCTTCTGAGGAAACTCTGAACATTATCTCCAACTCTCCAACAAGAAGTCTGCAATGAGTGCATTTATTTTGGAGAAACTGACTAGAATTAATAAAGGAATTTATAAATTTAATTTTATAACCTGAGAAATTAACAGCAAAATTAACAATCACAAAAAGGTTAATTTAGGACTACCTTAATAGAAACATTAACTATTTCATAATTATTAAAACTTTTTCACAAAAATATAGTTATGTCATATAATTCTTAACAGACTATTATGTCACAAAAGTTACAGATAGTCAATGCATTACACATACTACCACCATTAATTTATTCATATCCTTCATTCAGTATCTGGTTTCTTTTGTCTACCTTCTTCCCATTATCAGAAATTCAGGTAATCTAAGTGGGCTGCAACTCTTTCTCATTTTCAGTTTAATCCTGAACCCATTATTAGTCCAAGTTGCACTAGAGTAAAGTTCTTTCAAAACTCAATTAATAACCACTTTTGTAGATTCCACCTTCTTTATCTCTTTTGCTTACTCATAAACCCTGGAATTTCTCAAGTTCTTTGCTTCAAACCTTTTACTGCTTTCCTCCTTGAATTTCCTTTGGAAAAAAAAAAGTCTTTATTCTTAGTTCCTATTGCATGAAAAAGAAAACAAAGGCAAAAATAAATAAATAAATAAACAGCTATTCAAAAGCACTTAGATAACAATCAAATAACTCCAATAAGACTTTATTGGATAGCTTTATTGCACTTTTCATTGTTAATTTAGAAGACACACTTAAAAAAAAAGAAACAGAAAAATTAAACCCATGTATAATTACATTCCTCAGTGAGAACTAATGTTAATAATAATCTTGTGCAAAATTTTCCTGAGTTAATGCAATAATCATGGCTGTATTTATGGTGTTTACATACTCTATTTTAATTTTTAAATGCTATTGTAACAATAGGATGAGATTCTCCATGTTGGAATCCTTTTTCTTGCATTTTTAAATCTTCTGTATCTACACCACATCTAGAACACAAATGCAAAAAAATGTATTCGATGAAAAAATAAACGAATAAAGAAGTAGATTTTGTCCATTTATTAGGTTTTAACTAATATTTATACACTTATGATTCACAAATTGAATATTTCTTGGCTTCATTTTATCACATAATTTAAAATTATACCCCAACTGATAGTTCATTATGAAGACACTTTGTAGAGAATTCAAATTCAACAGATTCATATCCAAGTTTACCCATTTAAAATATAGGAAATATTTTATATGCTGTCTTGGACAACTATTTACCTTGTCTTCTATGTGAGAAATCTGAAAATGTATCTCTGATTCCAACACTTGCATTCAATCTTCTAACACAATACTTCTACAATTTGGTATTTACTTTCCATGAGCACTATTGTGAAATAAAGTTTCAACTTCATTTCACTTTTGTCTAAATAAGCATAATATACAAATATTTATTTTTTCATTTCTATTCTCTCCCGTCTTAAGTCCATTCTCTACAATGCTCCCATTGTTGTTTTTGTAATATATAGATTGTGAAGTATGTTTTCCCTTACTTTATGTGGCAGAGACAGTATTATCTGTTCACCGAATAGTGTTTATTTTTCTCTTGGGCATACAGCTGAACAATATATTTTCTCCCACAGTTTTGCTGCATGAATAGTTCTATGTGAACTCAATGGAGTATGAAAGGTAACAGTGTACACCAATCCTTGAACTGGAATCTAAAAGGCTGCATATGACATCCCATTTCTTCTTTCTCTGTCTTACCCACAATATTGGAAAAGAAGACATGCAAAATCTTAGAAAGACCACATTGAGGTATCCAGTTCCCTGTGCCATCAATTTCAGAAGTGATGTCTGGAGTGGAGGTGGTAGCCAACCCTCATTTGGATAGTACCATAAGTGAGCAATACTCTCTATTGAGTTAAGCCATTGAGAATTGTGGGTTATGGTAACATAGTCTAGGGTATCCTACTAATACAGAAACTGGTACCAGGATGAGTGCTATTTTGACCCAAAACTAAAATATTAATACTTATCATAAGCCTAGTATCTTGGCAGCCAGTACCTAGGAAACAAATACCAGAGGCTAGAAACTTTGTTGTCCATATCATGCAGCAGCAAAACATTGTTAAACTGTCATCTACAATAATTTTGGAGCTTAGTATTTTGGCAGCCAGTGCCTAGGAAACAAATACCAGAGGCTAGAAACTTTGTTGTCCATATCATGCAGTGGCAAAACATTGTTAAACTGTCATCTACAGTAATTTTGGAGGCATAAAAATATGCTTGCTTGCCTAGCCTGATAGCTCTAAGAGTTAAAAAAATAGAACTTTTAAGTAGTGTGTGCTGGCTGCTAATGAATGTTCTGACAAGATGTTTAAAAATAATGCACTGACTGGTTAAAAAAAGTTCAGGAGTTTAAACTTTACAGGACTAGAAACTGTTCTATTCTCTATAGTAGGAAAAATAATTGAAGAGAGTTTTTGAATAAAAAGACCCATTAAAATTGGAAAGCCACGAGAAAAGAATGAAACTAGATTGCTATCTGTCACAGTGTACCAAAATTAATTCAAAATGGATCAAAGACTTAAGCATAAAAACTGAAACAATAAACTGTATAGAAGAAAATGTAGGTACTAAACTTATGGACCTTGGGTTCAAAGAGCATTTCATGAATTTGACTACAAAGGCAAGGGAAGTGAAAGCTAAAATAAATGAATGGGACTATATGAAACTTAAAAGCTTCTGCACAGCAAAAGAAACCATCAACAAAATAAAGAGGCAACCAACTGAATGGGAAAAGGTTTTTGCAAACAGTGCCTCCGATAAGGGGCTAATATCCAAAATATACAAGGAACTCATGCAACCCAAGAACAAAAAAATAAATAACCCAATTAAAAAATGGGCAGAGGACCTGAAGAGACCTATCTCCAAAGAGGACATACAAATGGCAAATAGACGTATGAAAAAAATGCTCAACATCACTAATCATCAGAGAAAGGCAAATAAAAACCACAATGAGATATCACCTCACCCCAGTTAGAATGGCTATTATCAACAAGACAAATAGTAACAATTGTCAGAGAGGCTGTGGAGAAAAAGAAACCCTCATACACTGTTGGTGGGAATGCAGATTGGTGCAGCCGCTATGGAAGGAAGTGTGGAGGTTCCTCAAAAAATTACGAATAGAATTACCATATGACCCAGCAATCCCTCTCCTGGGTATCTACCCAAAAAATCTGAAAACATTTATACATAAAGACAAGTGTGCTCCAATGTTCATTGCAGCTTTATTTATGGTAGTTAAGACATGGAAACAACCAAAATGTCCTTCAATAGATGAATGGATAAAGAAGTTGTGGTATATATACACAATGGAATATTATATGGTGGTAAGAAAAAATGATATAGGAATATTTGTGACAACATGGATGGATCTTGAGAGTATAATGCTAAGCAAAATAAGTCAGACAGAAAAAGCAGAGAACCATATTATTTCACTGATATGTGGTATACAAACCAAAAACAACAAAAGAACAAGACAAACAAATGAGAAACAAAAACTCATAGACACAGACAATAGTTTAGTGGTTACCAGAGGGTGAGGGTGGAGGGGGGTGGGAGATGAGGGTAAAGGGGATCAAATATATGGTGATGGAAGGAGAACTGACTCTGGGTGGTGAGCACACAATGTGATTTATAGATGATGTGATACAGTGCTGTACACTTGAAATCCATGTAACTTTACTAACAATTGTCACCCCAATAAACTTTAATAAAAAAAATAAATAAAAAAATAAATAAAATAAATAAATATCAAAAAATAAAAATAAAAAAAATAAATAAAATTAACAGTTGAATAAGTAACTTAGATTAAAATTTGAATTCAACGTGGCTTTCCAGTGTCCCCTATAACCGGAAAATAGAGACCCATTGATGTGATTTCATACCTTCATGCATCTTTTTTATGATAAAACAGCTTTAGTCTACAAAAACTTTGTCCTCTTTTTTCAACAAGATACATTTTTAGTTATCCTCCAAAAACAGAATTAAGGGTAATCTCAAATATAATGCCTCTTATTCATTGTTTGATTATCACATACTTGATGGAGGGGCCACATATTTCTTATTGTCTATTGTGTTCAACTTGCCCTCCTGACCAAAAATTGTGTTAGACATGCCACATCTGTAGTGTAGAGAGATTTCCTCTTTGAACCTTACATCATAGGCAAATCAACTTTTTGTGACTCAGCGTCTACTCTGAACTGGGCTTATCAAAGCATCTCCTTAACAAAGGTGGAAAATTTCCCAACAGGAATTGAACATTGGCCAAATTTTCTTTCTATTATTTTCCTCCAGTCTTTTCTCTCATTCTCCCCTTTCTTACCATTCTTACTTTGTTCTCTGTTTCTTCATTAAATGTGAATGAGTAAATACAACATTTTGTGATGGCATAACCATGTCTAAAACTCATTGTACTAGGAAAGGAACCAATTCCTCTTCTGCCTTTCAAAAAATAAATATTGAATATTTTATATTTCTAAAGGTTAACTATTTTTTTATGTTGGTAAACATATGCAATTTCATGTTACATTTTTTACGAGGTTGGACAATTAAGTTCATGAACTCATCCTAGAAAAAGTGCTACATAACTCATTGCTGAATATCACTAAAGTCACCTTCAAAATACTCCCCTTGGGAAGCTATTCACTGATGCCAGTGCCTAGTCCACACTTCAAAGCAATTTTGGAACTCTTTTTCTGGAATGGTCATCAGAGCTGTTGTCATATTACCATTAATGTCCTGAATGTCATCAAAATGTCTTCCTTTCAATATTTCCTTTATCTTTGGATAAAGAAAGAAGGCATTGGAGCCCAGATGAGGTGAGCAGGGAGGGTGTTCCAATACAGTTATTTGTTTCCTGGCTAAAAACTCCCTCACAGACAGTGCCGTGTGAGCTGGTGCATTGTTGTGATACAAGAGCCATGAATTATTGGTGAAAAGTTCAGGTCATTTTCATCTACCTTTTTCACTCAGACTTTTTGGCACTTCCAAATAGTAAACTTGGTTAACTGTTTATCTAGTTGGTACAAATTCATAATTAATAATCCCTCTGATATCAAAAAGGTTAACAGCATTGTTACAAGTTCACAAACTTAATTTCCGACCTCTTATGCCTCTTGTTATTTTGCACTAAAGAAAGCGCACATATATGGTAGTATAACAGTCTAAAATGTATATCCAAAAATAAATGATAAGGAAATAAGACACACTCAAACTGAGGGAGATTAAACAAATAGTTTAGGGTCTTAAAAATATCAAATGTTTCAAAGACAAAAAGTGATTAATGAACCAACCCATATTAAAGCAGACAAAAAACACAAGAAAAATAAACACAATGTGTGAGCTTGTACAAGAAGAATTCTGAGAGGGAAATATTGGGCAATTGGCAAATTTGTATAGAGTTGTAGGTTGGCTAATAGTATTGCATTAATGTCAACTTTCATGATTTTGATAGTTTATTATAATTATATAAATAATGTTTTTACCTTAGGAAATATGCATTGATGTATTTAATAAAAAGGTGACATGATGTTTGCAAGATATTTTCAGGTGGTTCTGAAAATAATGGTAAAATTAGACATATATGTGTATCTATACTTATATATGTATATATACATGTACACATATGAGAGAGAGAGAGAGAGAGAGAGAGAGAGAGAGAGAGAGAGAGAAAGAAAGAGAGAGATTGAGTGACTCACATGCAGCAAAGTATTTACAACAGGTTAATCTTGATGAATAGTATTCCAAAGTTCTTTGTACTATGCTTGCAACTTTTATCTAAGTTTAAATTTGTTTCAAAATTTTAAAACAAGTTAAATATTTTCATCAATTATGTTTCTATTTCCAAGTTATTAGAAATGTGAGACTTAGCTAATGTAGTGTGAGGATGACAGAAAAAAAGAAGAGAATTTATTAATTCGATAACAACAACAAAAATTTAAACACCTACAAAAGAGGAATAACATTTTAAGTAAATTGGTAGTGTGATTTAAGATTAATATTGTTGGTTGTCTCGTCACATTTATGACTGAAATTTTCACTCACTTATGGTGTATACCAAGACATTTTAAGCTAGTAAAAAAAGTTAAAATAATTATAATAATAAAGTTTTATGCAGTAGCAGGAGTGGAATTCAGTGAGATAGAAGGATGTGTCTCTCAGGATTTCTGAACCTCCTTTTCTATGTACAGCTTGCCTAGAGGAAATCGCATCACACTAAAATTTGCTAGAATGCCACTGATGAGTACTGTGCACAGTTCATCCTAAATTAACTTTGACATTCAGTCTACACATCCCAAAACTGGGTTTCTGGCACTAGCATCAGAAGGTAGCATCGTCTCCATGACCATGAAAATGAGAAAGGTAATTGTAAATTTTGAGACTGCAGGACAAAAAAGAAATATAAAAACTGTTACAACTAAATAACATTTTCCAACATTATTTCAAAATATCCCAGAGTAACAGTGTAAAAATTGATTTGAGTAATTTCTTTAAGGTTCTCAAACTATCAAATCAAACACTAATAATACGCATGCATTTAATGTGCACTAGTAATTGCTTAAGATTGGAAATTATATTCTTACTAATTATAACATTCATTTCTCTAACATTGTTGCATATATATTTTCAATTAATCATCTAATCAACACATTTAAGTGCATACTCTTCATATTTGTAAATAATAATACTTACATACTAGGTAAAATATAAATGTGTTTTATATTGCAAGTGTTTATAATGTGCAAGTGTTTTATATAATGAATAAGATATAGAATTAATGTCAGGAAGTTGCATTGAACATTGATTAAAATGTGAATAAAGGTCTGATACACAATTAATATTTTATATTTATCTGAAATGCTATATATTAGTTTTTCTTCCTCATGTGACTAAAATTATACCTTTATATCTGGCGTAAAATAGGTTCAATTTGTTCTAAATTTTGACATTGTTGACAACATATGACAGCTTGTTTTTCTATGATCTCTCTATTTATTTATCATCTATTTGAAAACTCAAATTACAAAAAAGTCCATTGTTTCTCCCTTTGTTTATGCTTGAAAACCACAGTAAGGATAACCTACCAAAGGAAATAACTCATAATAATCCAAGGTTGTTGTTTAAATCTGCTTTATAAACAACATTTGCATCCTTTATAGACTATGATTTTATTTCAATTTAGGTAAAAGTATCAAACAGTTCTCAAAATATATGTTTCCTAAAATATTCTCTCTATTCTGCCTTATGTTAGAAAATAAGGAAGTAAAATCAATGAATGAATGAATATAATACACTAAAAGTCAAGAAAAATTAAAAGGATAAAAATGATTATCAATTTTAGTTAAAAAATGATATTACATGCCAATCTCTCTCTCTTAATACATGTGTTTTCATCTTCAGCATTCCTAAATTAGTGTTCACTGAATTGTAGTTGCCCACACAAAGTAATAAACTGAGGCAGAAAATTGACACTCATCATGCTAATTAAATCAATTAAATTGAATACCTTGATATTGTCTCCCCATTTATATTAAATAGTATCTGAATTATTTAATTGATGGTCAACATTAGTCAAGTCATTGAGGGAAACTTGGTATTGACAACCTAACCCAAACTATCCCATATGTGATGTGGACATGCTCTACTTCACTCCATGAAAGAACCCCGTTCTATTTTCTGACACAATGTTAGGCACAGAACCTGATCAGAACGTGTTTGAGCATTGCAAAGCTGAGCTCACAATTTTTTTTGGTTATATAAATGATGCGTAATGTCTAATAACAGCTGTCTTTTCATTGTGACCTCCCATCTAGCCTGTCAAATGGTGCAATCAGAAAAATCAATATGATGTGTTGTTCCCTTCACTGAAAGAAATGTTTCAAATGACAAAGTCTTGCAATCCTCTCTGATGAGTTTCATAAAGCTATTCTTAAAGCATATTTTCTTCTCTTACTCATCTTAAATAATGTTTAAGTTACATTATTTACATAAGTTACATAAGGCTCATTTTGATAGTCATAAGACACTTTACACAATTTAATTTTATATATTATCTTACAGATGACATTAAATTATCAAATAACCCTATTTATTATGAAGCCTAAATTATTTGGTAGGTCTATTTAGTTTTAGTATTCAGGTCTAAGAGACATGTCTTCCAAAACAAACAAAACAAAACAAAGCAAAGCAAAGCAAAACAAAACATTGGTTTCTCATTAATTTGAACTCCTGAAACAACTCTAAACAACTGCAAAATTCTCAAAATGGGGGTAATGAGCTCCTCAACTTACTGTGGCAAATAAGATGACCATCCCAGAGATGCTATATTGTGTAAATAACTTACTTTCGTAGGAACTTCATAAACAATATTTTTCTCTGTCATTTACTTTTTACTCCAATCTTTTTACAGTCCATCAGAGGAGTGGAAAATTAAGTTCCATGCTTTATTGATGCCAAATGCCAAACGTTATGAATTAGGAAAGTATTTTTTAACTTCTGTCCTACTTATAGTGATAGGGACATAGAATGTTAGGAGATCTTTATATTCATGTGACAAACTGAAACAGAATTAAACATCTTGGATTAAATTATTAAGTTAAATGAATAAAGTGATCCAGTTCAGGTTAATTTTCTCCAACAACTTTACAGTGGATGTTTATTCAGAGCTGATAACTGTGGTTATCAAATTTCCTCGTGCTTACAGAACTTGTTTAAAAATGTAAAAAAATAAAAATAAAAAATAAAAAAAATCCGTCCCTTTACCCAGAGATTTGGATTCTCTAGGTGCGGTATTTGCCACGGTCACTTTTTCCTCTATTCCAGGTACGTGGGGATTTATACTTTTCACCTCCTTAAAGTTATGTGATATAATGACCATTGCTAAACTAGATGTGATAACTATGACATTCTGGGTTGGAAGTGCTATGTTCTTCCCTCTGATTAAGTTGGCAGAAGTCTCCCCTCCAGTGAGAACCATGTAAGATGAGTAAACTAATCTTTCTTTTTTTCAAGCAACTCTTATTTAGGTAATCTATGTTACTTACAGAATAACATCGCATGCTAGAATTAGGGTTGGACTAAAAGTCAGCATTTTTTAAAAGTCTCCCCAGTAATATGTTATGCATGTGGTCCATGGATCACATTTTCTAAAATGTTACTAAATTTAGATTATCCCTTTGCAACTTACAAATTTTTTTCCACTATGACAACACACGATCATGGTAGAACTTTGATAACTTGAAATTTGATAACCACTGCTCTTAATTGGGGTTCTGCTGGAAAAGTATTAGAGAAATCTCACTTGAAATATCAGGTTAGATCTCTGTACTCATTTAATTCAATAAATTTCAAAATAATCAATTTTGTTTTCGTTCTAGTTTTTCACATGAATGCAATGTTAAGACTATATTTTATTTTCATAAGTACTATTTTTTTAGAAGTTTTAGTTTTACAACAAAATTGAGAGGGAGGTACAGAGACTTCCCATATACCCCCTACCCCCACATAGGCATGGCCTCCCCCATTATCACAACCACTCACCAGAATGGTAAATTCATCAGAATGGTACATTTTTTACTAAGGATAAAACTACATTGGTAATTATGCAACGTCCATAGTTTATATAGGGCTCACTCTTGGTGATATACATTCTATAGGTTTGGACAAATATATAACGACATATATCCAACAATCAGAGTATTTTTACTGCCTTGAAAATCCTCTGTGCTCTCCCTATTTATCTCTTCCCCACACTCCACCCCTGTCAACACTGATTTTTTTTTTTTTACTGTCTCCATAGCTTTGTCTTTTTCAACTATCACAAAGTTGGAATCATATCATATGTAGCCTTTTCAGACTCTCTTGTTTTATTTAGTTATATGCATTAAAGTTTCCTCCATGTCTTTTCATGGCTTGACAGCTAATTCATTCAGTGCTGAATAATATTCTATTGTCTCAATGTACCTAATTTATCCTTTCATCTCCTGAAGAATATTTTGGATGATTCCAAATTTGGGCAATTATGAATAAAGCAGCTATAAACATTCACATACAGGGTTTTGTGTGGACATAACTTTTTCACTCTTCTGCATAAATACCTATGAGTATGTTTGCTGGCTCACATGGTAAGAGCATATTTAGTTTTGTAAGAAACCGCCAAACTATGACTGGAATATTTTGCATTTTCACCAGCAATAGAAAGAGTTCCTGCTCTATAACCTGCCCACCATTTGATGTTGCTAGCATTCCAGATTTGTGCTATTCTAATAGGTGTGTAATGGTATCTCATGGTTGTTTTAATTTGCATTTCCTTGATAACATATGATGTGGAGCATCTTTTCAAATGCTCATTTGCCTTCTGTACGTCTTCTTAGGTGTGGTGTCTGTTAAGGTCTTTGACACATTTTTTAATTGGGCTTTTGTTTTCTTATTATTGATTTTTAAGAGCTCTTTGTATATTTTGCATAACAGTAACTTCATCAGCTATGTATATTGCAAATATCTTCTGTGGCTTATATTTTTATTCTCTTGATACTGCCTTTTTTTGACATTTAATATTTTTTTTTACCTTGCATTTAACAAACCGTAACAAGATGGCAGCTTTTGCCTGCCTGAGCTGACTCTCACAAAGAAGGGCAAGCAGAGGCGGCCATACAGCATTAACTCCACTACAGTCACTGCAATCATAGTTTGCTCATATTCTCTTACGGTCCCACAAAGACAGATACATGCACATGTGTGCACACACACACGTACACACACAGATCCCTCCCTTTTCCACCGAGAAGGAAATCTTTGCAACAAAAGGCACTTGAATAATACTTGGAGAGAATCTGTGAAAGGTCTTCCCCTCACAGAAAAGTGGGATCAACAGAATAGATACCAGGTACTCAGGATTCCATCACTTCTTGACCAAGGAATGGTGGCATAAGCTGATGACTTTATCATAGGTTAGGCTTTTCTATTCTTCTATAAGGAGGCCTCTGCTTTCAAAGGATGGATAGCAAAGACCAGCCACTGGTTCATCACCAGGATCATGACACTGAGCAAAGTAGACAGATGAGAGGGTTTGGGGGGCACTAATTCTCTTATCTGAATCCCGTACAAGCACCTTCTCCAGCAAATTGACAGCCAAGGGATTGGCACTAATAAATATATGTGCAAGGTTCATCTTTGGCATCTGGGTCAAAGACTGAGTGCAGTTTCCTGCCTTCAGCTTGCAGTCTTGTTCACAACTATCAGATTGGTGCAAAGGTAATTGTGGTTTTGGACCATGAATTTTAAATCATTATAATAACTCAGGTCAAACACATCTTTATTTATCAAAATAAGAACGATTACAATCAACACATTTTTGCCAACAAGAAATAAGTATGTTTATTCCTGTAGCATAAAAATCCATGCTTTGGGATTCAACAAAATCTTGGAAAGCATTTTCTGCATCCTGCTAGTTGTGGAAGCATTTTCCCTGCAAAAAGTTGTCAAGATGCTTGAAGAAATGGTAATTGGTTGGCGAGAGGTCAGGTGAATATGGTGGATGAGTCAAAACTTCATAGCCCAATTCCTTCAACTTTTGAAGCATTTGCTGTGTGACATGTGATCAGGAGGGCATTCTCATGGAGAAGAATTGGCCCCTTTCTGTTGACCAGTGCAGGCTGCAGGCATTGCAGTTTTTGGTGCATCTCATTGATTTGCTGAGCATACTTCTCAGATGTAGTCGTTTTGCCAGGATTCAGAAAGCTGTAGTGGATCAGACCTGCAGCAGCAGACCACCAAACAGTGACCATGACATTTTTGTGGTGTAAGTTTGGCTTTGGGAAGTGCTTTGGAGCTTCTTCTAGGTCTAACCATTGAGCTGGTCTTACCGGTCATCGTATAAATCAGCTTTTTGTCACATGTCACAATCAGATGGAGAAATGGTTCATTGTTGTTGCATAGAATAAGAGAAGATGGCACTTCAAAATGACAATTTTTTTGATTTGCGGTCAGCTCATGAGGCACCCACTTATCAAGCTTTTTCACCTTTCCAATTTGCTTCAAATGCCCAATGACCGTGGAATGGTCAATATTGAGTTGTTAGGCCACTTCTCATGTAGTTGTAAGAGGATTAGCTTCAATGATTGCTCTCAATTTGTCGTTGTCAATGTTTGATGCCTGACCACTATGCTCCTCATGTTCAAGGCTCTTGTCTCCTTTACAAAACTTCTTGAACCACCACTGCATGGTACGTTTGTTAGCAGTTCCTGGGCCAAATGCGTTGTTGATGCTGCGAGTTGTCTCTGTTACTTTACATCCCATTTTGAACTCAAGTAAGAAAATCACTCGAATTTGCTTTTTGTCTAATGTTATTTCCATAGTCCAAAATACACATAAAATCAACAGCAAGCAATGCCATTAGCAAAAAAAACATAAAGCAAGAAATGCACATTAAAATATATATAACATAACCATATTTATTTAAGAATATATTCCAATATCAAACAGCAAATTTCAACAATGCAAAAACCACAACTAGGTTCACACCAATAGATTACTAGGTTTTATGTCCCTGTGAATTATCTTGGGCGAATGTACTCACTTGAGACCTCAGAGAATTTGGTAGATAAGGAACTAAACATGGTCATCTGTAAGCTTCTGACATTTCACAATGCTCAGATGTGCCCCCATGAGATGGGTCACCAGATACACATCTATCATTGAATTCCTCCAGAGACAGTGCAGGTGTGAAAACATCCAACAGACCAATCATATTTTCATGTTTCATATGTTTAAGTAACCACAGCTCTCTGTAGGTCTTTTTGGCATGAATAATGGACTGAAATGCTGTGGATGGGCTCTTCACTGTCACATGTAACCCAGTTTTTGTGTCAAAAGCAGCACACACCGAGCCATAAGTGCTGGAGCCCACTGAGGGCAGGTTCTGGTAATGCTTGGGCAACTCCCAGACTATCTTATTCAGTTCCTGCCTGTAGAATGTGGGCCTTTCCGGAGACATCTTCCAGCAGGGCCTCCAAGGACCCGTTTCTTGGCGTCTCTAGCCCTCCTTGCCCTGAAGGTGGGGCAGGGATTCTGCACTGGCCACCCTCATGGGTCTGGCTGCTCTAACCCTTCCAACTTCCCCAAAGTCCTGTGTCAGCCACATTAACTGGGCGTGCCTTGGCGGAGGTGCCTTAGTGAAAGGGGGCCGAGTCCCACTAAGGGCAGGAACACGCTCTGAGGATCAAGGTTGCGCTGCCATGCTCACGGTGCACCCTCTCCTGGACCAGGCAGACTCTGGGCAGTGCCAGGGGACAAGGCTGTAGCTGCTGCACCTTCTGAGGTTTCCGGTATTGCTTTTTTCAGAACAGCTTTTAATTTTAATGAAGTCCAGCTTATCAATGATTTCTTTCATGGATTGTGTCTTTGATGTTGTACCTAGAAAGGCATCACTGGTCTCTTAAGTTTTTAATGCTCTTATCAATGCACATAGAACAGACGTTAAAATATAGATATCCCTTTCCTTGTCATTAATTCATGTGTTGACTTTGCTCATTCAATCACCATTCAACATGTCTTTTAAAGTCCTACCTGTGTGAGAGGCTCTGTTGTCATTCACATGGAAAGAATAGGGAACAGAGAAATTCACACGTCAAAAGTTTTCTTGGTTTAGGCTTCAGATTCAGAGATGCACTAAAGCCCTTTCTCAATTTTGTTCTAAAACACCTTACCAGTTGAGATATTATGTTCTAGGACAATTAGATACTTTTGCACTTTATTTGACATATGGAACCGATAATTTAGTGGCATGGCCTGGAACAAAGTGTCCCTTCCTAGTAGTTCTCATTTCTTTCTCACTGCATAGCACGTTAGTGGCCTGAAGGAGAAAATCAAATTGCCTAAGACGCATCTGTATTTATTTCTAGGAGCAAATTTGCCCTTCTGCTGTTAGGAAAATATTAAGATTAGATTTGTTACTATTATTCTAGGAATAAAAAATAATACTTTTTAAGAACCTTAAAGGAAAGTAGCAAATGTAGTCTGGAATTAAATATTTGTCTTTATTAATCTGTAGAGTTTTTGAAACAGACTGGGGTGAGCCAGCTATGATTGCTCTTTGAATATATGTAGAGGAAATTCCCCATGCTGTAGCATTTTCAGCCTTGAATAATTTGCTCTTCAACTCCTGATATAAGTTCACCAGGGAGAAAGGATACTTTTGGTAAACAGTTTTTCTATATTAAGCCATCTAGTTCTATTAGTTTCTATCTTTTGGTCACATTAAATCATTGCAAAGCCATATGCTTGAATCATATTATAGAGTTTCCAATGAATGGAACTTAACTCCTTTAGAGTCTATAGTCACCATTTTAATAAGTAATGAGTACATGCAATTTCTCAGTTTGTTTTCTCTGTACCTCAGTAGCATGAGGATATAAATAACTCTATGAGATGTTTTTCTGCTCTCCCAGAGTTACTGACTACTTCAGTCCTTGCTGTGGAGTTGGCTATGAGCTGCATTTATCTTAGGGCTCTACTAAATGATTCATTCTAAGCCTCAAGGCACAGCCAATTTCATAACACAAACATGAAAGTTTATTTTATGCTAAAAATTCTGTACAGAGGTAAGGAGATCCATACATTCATTCAGCAATTATTTACTGAATCTCCTTCAGATGCTAGGATATAAGAGTGAACAAAACAGGCTTTATGCCATCATGAAGAAGATAGACTTTTGAGGGGAAACAGACAATAACAATAGATAGATAGATGATAGATAGATAGATAGATAGATAGATAGATAGATATTATATTGCAAAAAGTGACAATAGCTGTGAAAAATTATCAAAGTGAGAGAGATTACAAAGGGTGCTGAAATTTGATACACCAGGATAATCAAGGAGTACAGCAAGGTAGTACTCTTGCTATTTGAGGACAGAGCTGAATTAAATGATAAGCAAATCATCTGCGATATAGGATACATATGCTACAGTATGCTTGAGCTGTAGGTATATTTGGAATATTTACAGAATTGCAATTATTACAGTGTGGCTATTGCAGAACAAACCATTGCAGAGGATGGTGAGAAATACAATCAGAAAGATAGGGGTAAAGTCATTTATTATCGCTTAGAACCCATTGAATCTCTTGAATTTTATTCTGCTTAAGAGGGAAAGCCATTTGAAGTCTTAGTTTGAGGATACAAAATAGAATAATAAAATTCCCTTTAAGACAGCTCTGAGCTTTTCATGATACTATTATTTTTTTTTAATTACTATTATTTTTTTTTTAATTCTTGTGCTCTATTTCTTTTCCAGATCTTATTCCATGAAGCCTCTAAAAAGTCCCTCTACTGTTCAAAAAATCCATACTGTTTTTCGCTCATAGTTCCCACCAGCATAATAAAAGCCTAGAACTGAAGTCATACAAATTATTCTGCTCTTCAAGATTAACTTTTGGTTGTTTCCCTAAACCAACTCCCTCTTTCTAAACATGTTATCACACTGTTTACTTGCTAAAAGAGGACAAATAGATTATTTAAAACTGGTGCTTTTCAATGAGGTGGGAGTATTTTGTGTTTCAGGAAATAAGATTCTATGTTCTGATCCTCCTCTCTGCCCCATTTTCTTAGGAAACTTTTCTTAACTTCCTTTTAGTTTTATTGTTCTATGGGGCGTACGTGTTTTTATCCTTAACCATTAATAACTTTTGGAAAGCAAATGAAATGAAATGATTACTGAACTGCTAGCATTTCTTAGCTCAATACTGTCAGTTTTGAGACTGAAAAAATATTAAATGGTTAAAGTTTTAATTAAGCTTTATTGATTCCATTGATCTTAATCTACATCAGACACAGAATTGACTTGTGACTACACTCCACCACTTCTACGCCTTATTTTCTAGATCTAAATTACACAATGGAAGTAGATGTATGTATATTTCTGTTTATCTCCTAAAATATCATCACCTGTCAAAATATTTGTTCAATAATAAAATGCTAGAATAACATTCTCTGAAATTTTGAGAGACATGAATAAATAGCAGCTAGTGTATTTACCATGTCTGGAAGAGAAGTAACAGAAGCACTTTGTGTCAATCAATATGAAAATGTAATTTAATCCAATGAGACAAAAATCAATTTTCCTTTCTCAAAGTTTCAAAGTAGTTAAATATCACCTGTTCTGCTTAATTAGTTTTTGATATTTGTACAAACTCACCTTTAAACTTCATAACAATACAGTTTTTGTTTGAGCTTCAGATTTCTTTTCTTTGTCCTAATTACATTCTGTTTTAGCTGGCTAGAAAGGGGAAGGGAAAGTTTTTTCTGCAGAGAAACCATGTTTTCAGGCTCCAATGATTAGAACAACCTTCTGCTGCCCTGCAGTAGTCAGTAAATGAAGATTTGTCTGCAAACCACAAATTTACCACAAACCCAGCATGCATTTTGAAAAAGGTTAAGGATATATTTGAAAGTTATATTGCTGCTGGTGTTTGTGAAAGCAGGAAGGAAAGAGGAACTTTTGCAATTTGTAATTGACATATTTGAATAATTTAAGAATTCAAAGCCTGATTTGAAAAGGTCTGACCAAATGGGATGTATAATGAATTAGTTAAAATTTAGAAATGGGACAGCTGAATGGACATATCCAAACGTGCAGACACATCATACGATATGGTACTTTTGGGAAAAAAATCAACTCAACTTTAGAGAGAATGAATACTATGTCTCATAATTACTGCCAAAGTTAATTTATATATCTCTGGAGAGAAATACATTTATGGATATAGAGAGGTACAACCCAGACTTTCCTTCAGGGAAGAAAGTATTGCCCTAGCTGCTGCCAGCCTTCAGCTACTAGAACTTTCAGGATGGTCTTAGCTTTAGAGAGCACCCTTGCTCAAGGTCATGCCCTTTCTGGGTAATGGAAGTGGGATGACACTATGGGGGTGCAGAAGGTATTGGGGTTTCATCATTCCTATTCAACACAGGACAGGTTAGATGAACCATTTCAACTACAGAGCTCCTGGGGTTTGTCTGAGTTGTTGGGCCTGTCCTACTCTGACTTGCTCCCTTTTCTTTTTTCCATAGGTGTTGATAGGAAGATTTTGTTCCTGATAAACATCCTGACACTAAATTCTGACTCACATTTGGCTTCCCTCAGGATATGACCTGTGACAGCCCTGTTGTCCAGTCCAAAGACGATCACGGATCCTTGAGAGAGAGTCCTCCAGTATAATGAGTTTTTGTGTTGTCAGCAAAATGTTTTATATTTGGCCTCGATTATTGTAAAAAGAAGTGACAATAATAGTTAGATTCCATGAAGTTTTATTTACTAGCATTTACTGTCATCTCTCTGGGAGTATAGTTTTTTCATCTTTACATTAATAAAACCTATCTTAGAGAGCTATGATTAGGATTACGGAATTAAGTAAAACTGACACTAATTAAATAAATGGATAATTTTAGAGAGAAAAAGAGCATAGTTGCTAAGAAAATAAGCTTTTGTATTAGTTTGGTTTTTTTTCAAGAAATAGCTTGGTCCCTTGATGATAATGAGTCCTGGATCAATTTGTTAGTCGCCATTTCCTCTTCCATAAAATGGGGATAAGAAGAAACCAGAAATATCAAAGTTTTGTGGAGATGATTAAATTGAATGATGTATATAAAATTTGTATATGATGTCTGGCTCTTTCTAAGTCCTCAATACATATTACCTATCTTTTTAATAAAAAATGAGGGAAAGTGAAATATAAGCTTCATTAGCATTAATCCTACTTGCTTTGAAAATGTGGATTTTATGATATATAAAAACCACATTGATAAATTATTGGATAGTAATGTTAGACCTATTCTAAAAATAGGGGGGGAAATGGCCACGGACAAGTCTTCCATCCAGTAGAAGTGGAATTATGAATAAGGGCTTGTTTTCATGATTAAAAATATGTGCACTGGGTAGAGGAATTCATCTCATTCTACATGCTGATTTAAGTCATTCTTTGTTACTATAGTTCCTTTTAAGTCACCATCAAAGAGATTAAATAAAAAAAATACAAAATTTGGAAGAGAAATCTATAGCTATACCAGAAATCAGCAAAGGTGCTATGCCAGTTATTTCCCATTTTCTCCATACACCGACTCTCTTACATTCTTTGTCTTGCTCTGTGCCTAATAGGCTATATTCCAAGGACAGCATGATTCAGGCAGTGAAGAATGCCTACAGGTTATGGGAGAAACAGAAGATAGATAGATAGATAGATAGATAGATAGATAGATAGATAGATAGCACCAAAAATTGTATATACATTTTAAGAAAGGAAAAAACAAAAGATGAATACAAGTCATGTATATACATTTTTTTGGCACTCTCGGTGTGTGTGTATATATATAATATGTATATATAATATATATGATATATAATAATATATATGATATATAATAATATATATGATATATACATTATATATCAGATATATAATCAGATATATATATATGATAATGTATATATCATATATATATAATATACATGACATTATATATATGATCATATATAATCAGATATATATATGATAATGTATATATCATATATATAATATATATGACATTATATATGATATATATAATTCTTGTTTGTTTTTTAATTTGGGGGGACTCCCTTCCTGTTTCTGCCCAGCACCACTAGCAATAGCTGTGTCATTCCTAGACTGCAGCCCCTCGTCCACTGTTGCAGTTTTCAATGATCCCCAGTGACCCTGGTTCTTCCCTGTATCCATTCAGCCCTGGGGTGGTTTTGGGTATTATGCTATTGCGAAGAACTGATTACCTCACAATCTCTTCCTTATTTCTTTAAACCTGCCTATGCCTATGAAAATTGTCCCTGTATTGAAGTCCTTTTGTTTGAATCATCTGGGGTATATTTTGATTTCTCCTGGGACCCAGACACATGACACAACCACCCCTTGTTTATATATAAGTATGTGATTATTTGTTGAGTTTTTAGTGTTGTACTGTAAGTACTTCAAGTACGGTAGTTAGACTAACACTAAATTTTTTCTTCCATTCTTTGAAACTTCAATGGCACTTATACATAACACTCAATAAATAACTATATTAACAGATATAGTATCTCATTACATTTTAGTATAATATCTTTTTATGCAGGAATAATATGCAAGGCGCTATATAGATGGGCATAATACGAAAGGACACTTAGCTCTCTGTTGCATGTCTACTGTCTTTGGTGTTTTCCAACTGATATTCATCTCTCTTTTTTTAAGCTTCACTTAAGATAAAAAACTTTATATAGCAACAGATCTATTTTCAAGAATAATAATCAAATATGCCACCAATTCAAAAAATAAATACAACAGAATTTACACCTACTTTCATAGTGTTCTTTTATTTGCCTGAGAAACATCTGGTCACAGTAGTTTTAATTTTCTGGATATGAACAGAGTTGACTAGTTATTATGATCCATAATTTTTTCTTAACGAACTATAATCTGCTTTGCAGATTAGACAAAGCCTCTAATTCTAGGCAAATTGTAGAATTGGCTTGACACTTGCATGGTGGTAACTGAGTGATTGATTATTGTTCATCAATCTCTTAGTAAACTTTTGTAATATTAGTAATTGGTAAAGATTCAAGAGAAAAATCAGTATGGCAACTCATGCTAGAAAAACAATGACACTAGGTGCTGAAAAACAATAGAAGGCTATTTCCAAATGAAGATTCTGCTATAAATACAGTCCAACTTAGTAGTATGTCATGTCCAATTGTCCCCTGTTATTTCATGTCCTTTAATTTTATCTTTTCTAAACTAAACTAAATCCCTTTTGGAGTAGAACAGTTAACAGTTCCTACCGCATTAAATTTACTATATCAGCATTAATTATTATTGACATATTATATCATTATTATTATCATCATTGCAGCTGTTTATTACCGATTAGCTGAATGAGTTTCTCTTCCATCTGTATTTTTGAATTGGGGGCTATTTTCATTTTAGAGAACATATATTTCAATAACAAAATAATATGTCACAAACTCATAATACTTTAAAAACAATGCCAAATTGTTCTTGTAAATAATCAATTACAAGTATTTGTATAAGTAATCTATTACATTTTAAGTGGGACTCATATATATACATATATATATATATAAATTTAGAATATATATATATATACTAATATAGAATGTACATTCTAAATTTATTATATATTGTAACTTAGAATGTAAAACTCATTAAGTACATTTCACTGAAATATTAAAGTAACTTTATTGAAATATGAAGTAGTTAGGAAAATTTGGTCATATTCTGTCTGATGAAGACAGAGCTACACATTTCATGTTGTGTAAACTTCTGCCTAGTGGAATAACTAACTAGAATTTATGGCATTTCTAATATAATTGATTCCTTATTAAGTTTTTCCTTCAAATAATAAAGATACATTAAAATTTTATATTATATTAAAAGCATTTACTGGGTAATTTACCAGTATAATTTCATGGGAAAAACCTCATGGGAATCTCTGTATCTGATAACAATAAGAGAGTTCCCAGCTCTTCAGTTTCATTAAGATTAGAGGCTGTTTGTGTTTGTCTCTTGTTGAGGTCAGCAGAGGACATCTTTACCTTGATAGAGCCACAGATCAGAACAGTGAGCTGAGGGGGTGTTGACAGAAAATCTTGGGATACCAGAGGCCAGAGAAGAGGTGAAAGGCAAAAATAGAAACGATGGAGGCTGCAATTACCCAACCAGAAACCAAGTTTGCTTTCCGAGATTATGTCTGACTCTCTTTGGGGATACCCAGTTATGTATTGGAGAATTCTCAATGAGGGCTAATAGTAGAACTCAGATGTCATTTGATCTTAGTTTTATCCACACACTGATAAGAACTTTGAATATTTTAAATATTGATATGGCTAATTCAGTCTTATTCTGACCTGGTTGCCGAAAATATAAGAATTACAATATAGGTTTTTATATCTTTTCTATAAACTCAAAAATTTTCTCGAAGTTATAGTTTATGAACATAAGATTTGAGGGAATTTTTAAAAATGGTGTAGACACAAAAATGGCCTCCTACTTCAACAGTAACTTTCTATAATATGTATCAAGTATTTTATATAAAGTACTTGGATGACATTAAATACTCCTTTCATGAAATAGAAGCACTCTTCACACTTTTAAAATGAGTAACCTATGATATTTATTTCATCATCTGAAAATGAAATCACTACAAAATATAAAGCAAATCTTATGTTCCATTTTTGAAAAAAAAAGATGGGTGATTAACTGTGGCATATATGACTCAGAGAATTATGAAAGAAGTAGCACAATTTTAGAATTTATTTTACAGGTCATTTAAGATATACATAGTAAAGTTTCTGCTACATTATGCTTAGCCTTTCAGATTCTTCTTTTTTTTTTTTTTTAATTTGTTCTCTGTACCAGAAAGGAGACATTTTTCTTTACCTCTCCCTCCAATTAGTGAAAACCATGAATACTTTTCTTTGCATGCTGACCTAAATGTTGTATAAATTTTTACCTAGTAAAGAGTAGTGAAGATGTATTGGATAACAATTTTAGAGTTTTAAAAAAAATCATCTTTACATACAATATAAAATAACTGCAAGAAAATGTATTACTGCATACATTTCTTTTTGGAAACAAAATAGAAAATTATTAACACTAATAAAGTAGATTGTTTGAAGATTACAATTCAGGGACTGAGAAGTAGAGTCAGAAATTGTATTGGCTCTGGTGGCTTTGTAATGTGTCAATTTGGCTATGCTGATCTACATTTCCTAGATTTACTCTCTATGGATGTTTCACTTTAAGATGGGCCTCAGAAGAGGTTCTTGTGCAAGATTTGGAGGGCTGAGATGAAGCAGCACCTATGATATAGTCCATACCCGCTGTCACTCATCTGCCCGCTTATCTCCTTAGCATGAGGCTGCAGCCAGGACTGCAAGGACTATTGCCTAGATCCTCCTGTAGCTTATTCAACTTTTGGGCAAAGCATTTAGCTCCATGGGAAAGAGTACCAGCTTCTACAGAACAGCCATGTTGTCAATATCAGAAACAGCAAAAGCTGACATGGGTCTCAGTCCACCTTTATGGGATGCTGCCTGTCTTTGTTCTCCACCATTTTATATACATCTCCTCTTCCTCAGTACCTGCCTTGATTACTTCAGGATCCAGCATCACACATGGGCACAACAACCTTACAGAGAATGACTGAGCAGCTCTCACAATTGTATAAGATCAAACTCCTGTGACAAATTACATATAAATACCTCCTAGTGGTTTAGCTCCTCTGATTGAACCCTGAAACACTGGCTCTTAATATAAATCTTCAAAATATTTAGATACTTTAATGATTCAGGGATATTAGGTTGGTGCTACAGTAATAGCAGCTTTTGCAATTATTTTTAATCTTTTAAAATGCAATTACTTTTGCACCAACTTAATAAAACATTTAGTATTTGTAAATCATTTCAAATTAAATTATTTGAAATGATTTAATTTCAATTAAATATACTGGGATATATTTACTTGACAATGTATAAAAATCCATAGATTAATGAAAGATAAAACCCACTGTAAGTCTGATATTACATGTAAAACTTCATGGCAATAGTGTTCCCCTCAGGTCACCTTATTTCCAAGTTTATCCGCTATACATTTATCTAAGAATCCAATTTTCACATGAGATGTGTAATTTGATTCTGTGTTACATGGAGATAAGCTCTAGAATTATATTTTCTTGATTGTAAAAGGTCTTTAAAGTCCTTTGAATCACAGGTATACATTTTCTTTATTGAGAGCTTTGAGTATATAATTAGTGGACCAAACCAAAGCACAGACGTGACATGCATCTTTAAAGGGATTTGTATCAGATAAATTAGGCTAAAAGGTACAGTAACTCACAGAAATTACTTCGATAAAGTTGTATTTTGATTTCCTCACTAAGTATTAAATCTACACAAATATTAAGCTGTTGTTAAACATACATGTGAGAAACCTAAAGAGAATCAGATATCTCTTTTCCCCCCACTTTAAAGAATGTACCTTACTTATATTCACTGGGTAGAGCTACATGAGTGGATTTGAAAATTTGTCATCTTAGGAAAATTTTAGAGAACAAAATGATTCTAAAAACAAGTTTCATGGAGTAAATAGAATCAACATTTTTATTCTAATTGAAAACTTTGGTTTTCGATTATAATTAGGAAATGTGGGAGGGAAATGTTTTTGTTAGGTTGTGATATTGATAATTTCTGAGAGAAGCAAAATAATTTTGCTTGTATTCAGAATTTATATTAGAAGCGTGAACTAGAAATGTAATTATACAATAAAATCAAAAGAAGGGGCGGCCGATTGGCTCAGTTGGTTAGAGCACAGTGCTCAGAACACCAAAGTGGCCAGTTTGCCTCCCACATGGGCCAATGAGCTGTGCCACCCACAACTAGACTGAAAACAATGACTTGACTTGGAGCTGATGGGTCCTGGAAAAACACATTGTTCCCCAGTATTCCCCAATAAAAATTAATAAAACAAAATCAAAAGAAGAATTGGGACAAAGTTCAGTAATATCAATATACACACATCACCTATTTCCCAAATGTTTCTGTTTGGTACATATGGGCAAACTTAACTTCAATTTTCTTTTGGTTCAATTTCTAACTCTACCCATTTACCTGGTCGTCAGACAACTTATGAAAAAAAATGTAAAGAATCCCTTATGACAAAATGTAAAGAATATTTTATCCGTTACATTCTTTCATTCATTATTTCAACTCTCTACTTTCTCTTGCTAGTACTGAGAACAGAGTCAAGCTTTCTGTGATTAATTAAACACATGAAAGTTCTTCCAAAGCACAAATTGCTAACTATGTTTTTGGTAACAAAATTTTTTTAAATTTATTTATTTTTTAATTTTTTTTATGGGGGGATATTGGGGAACAGTGTTTATCTATGACCCATCAGCTCCATGTCAAGTTGTTCCCTTCAGTCTAGTTGTGGGATGTGCAGCTCAGCTTCAGTTCAAGTTGTTGTTTTCAATCTAGTTGTGGAGCTCACTGGCCCATGTGGGAATCGAACCGGCGACCCTGGAGTTATGAGCACTATGCTCCAACCACTGAGCCAACTGGCTGCCCTGGTAACAAATTTTTCTCCTTAGGTGATTTTCTGTTAGTAGAAGATTTTTCCTCTTATCAAAGGATTTTCATACACTGAAGGTGCTTAGAGCCTCTGAAGTCCTAAATCATAGAGGAATTCTAAGCACAAAGCCATTACTACATACTGGAATTTGTTGGAAAGAATATGCATGTGAGTAAAAGTTTTGAAAAACAAATTAAAGAGATAAAGGGAAGTAATGTGATTATTTGCAAAGACAATATTTTGACATAAATATAATCTGAAATGTTTTTAAAAATGTAATACAAAATAGGAAGAACCTACTAAATATTTAAGAGAAGCAACCTATTTTAAACAACTTGTACATCTTTAGTTTTGGGAAATTTTCACCACCTAAAAATGATAAAAGTCCTAACACACTGCTAAATGATTACTCTAGTTTCTAGTAGTTCCCGTTTAAATTATTTTTTATCACTAGATGACAACTTTGGCATAGTAGGGCAACTCAGAAAGTTCTCTCCTGACACTTAGAATGAACTCTACTATCAGTGCTTAACCACTTTTATTTTCTCAACTCTGTTGTGTTCTGGACTGTAACTCATTTCTATCCCACTTTATGTTCAGTGTGTGACAAAAGTGCTCTGAGAAAATGTATAGAATCTCAAGAATTATTAAAACATTTAATCAAACATTATTGAATAAAAAGCCAAATGTTAATAGTATTCAATATGACTGAATAATTTTGGCATATTTGTCTTAATATATCCATGTAACAGCAGGAGGTACATTTCCGTATAGATGTATATTTGTTTCAGTGAATCATAACAATTACCTTTTTTTCCCCTGTATGCTGTGTAAGATTAATTATGACACCTACTAACTACCACTATAAAGATCTTATCTACAGATGCATCTGAAACCGTGTCAGCATTTACTGCAGTGCTATTTATTTTTCTAAGTTTTTATGTGTCTTACTAAATAAGGTTGTTGAGAACACAGACATGAACCTCCTGGTGATCCCCATTTCTGTCTTAAGAGACAGGATATAATTGCCTTTCACATTTCCCTTTCTATCACTTCTTATTTTAGCATTTAATCCTTCACTCATTAAAATAACTGCTTAAAGATGGCATTTCTTATTAGAAAGCTATAGATATGCTAAGTGGAGTGTGACAAATGAATTCTATAATTTGAAAACTTACTAGCTATCAGGTAGTAAGCAATGACTCTTGCCAGTTTTATTGACTATTAAAGAGACATTTTATAGCACATGCTGCTGCAAATCCTCTGTTTCCAAGTTAAAGCTTGCTGTGCTAAAGTGTATATTGAGACGAGTCTTACATAGGTGGACAAAATAAAAGTTTTTGTCTCCCTGGGAAGAATACATTTCCTGTTGTCAAATTATATACATCGGTAACAAATCTGGCTATTTTAGCAATGTCAAACTTGTTAGAATTTTTTTTTTAATTGGTGAACATAAACATAAATATGTGTTAAAGTTTATTTTCATAACCTGGTAAGCTTTAATTTTGCTTTATTCTGTAAGCAATGATGTGGTCTCTAAGTTTGTTGATCAATTTCTCTTTAAAGCAATTTGCATATTGCAACACAGTTCTTTGCAGAGTTAGTTCTGTGAAGTCTAATGGCAAATCTCAATGAATTTGATAATTTTAAGGTATATGGTAAATTATACAAAGGGCTTGGAGTTGGGAATTTAACAGACTTTGTTATTTACTAATTTTGTGCTCATGTCTCTCAAAGCCTCAAGTTCTCACAAGAAAGTTTTATGGTTGGGGTGAAAGTTTAATTAAATAAAAGACAACATATATTTTGAATGGTGGCTGAGACAGAATAGGCCCTTAATAAATACAAATCAATCTCTACAAGTACTTATATATCCAGTTCTCACAACCTTCCTTGTAAATGTGTCATCAAAAAAAAAAAAAAGTACCTATTTTTAATTGAAATCATTTATTCTTATAATCTCTCCAAGAGACGTGCTTGCTTACCATATGTCCCAGCAACCCCTCTCCTGGGTATCTACCCAAAAAATCTGAAAACATTTATCTCTAAAGATATATGTGCTCTGAGGTCTGTTGCAGTTTTATTTACAGTGGCTAAGACATTGAAAAACCACAGTCCTTTGATAGATGATTGGATAAAGAATATGTGGTATATACACATAATGATATACTATTCTGCCATAAGAAAAGATGAAATAGTGCCATTTGGGACACATGGATGGATCTTGAGATTATTATGCTAAGCGAAATAAGTCAGACAGAAAAAGTCGAGAACCATGTGATTTCAGTGATATGTGGGATATAAAACTGAAAACAACAAAGGAACAAGAGAAGCAAATGAAGAAACAAAAACTCATAGACACAGACAATAGTTTAGTGGTTACCAGAGTGTAAGCGGGGAAGGGGTGGTAGATGAGGGTAAAAGGGATCAAATATATGGTGATAGAAGGATAACTGATTCTGGGTGGTGAACACACAACATGGTATATAGATGAGGTATTATAGAATTGTACACTTGATCTATGTAACTTTACTAAAAATTGTCTCCCCAATAAACTTTCATAAAAAAATGTAAGATGGCTGATTTAAATGCAATAAACTCTAAAATTATTTAAAAAATAATTATCAGCAAATGATTTTTTCTTTTCTAGAAGGAGACATTGGTATTAGTGTGAAATTTAATTATATGTCTCCTCCCTCAAAATTACAAAGGTAAACCATCTGGTTTTCTTTTTTCAATTAAAGTATGAGTATAATTAAAGTATTTCAATTAATACTTTTCAATTAAAGTATTGCATTTATATTGCAATTAAGGTGAATTGCAGCTCTAGTTACATAACATTCTTTTTGAGACATAAATAACCAATATTTTAGCAATCATGTTTTCAGTTTCTGGTGAAAATTATAGTCACTATAACCAGGTAAAGATGAATGTGGATTCATCTAGGTATGCTTAAAATGACAATGTACCAACAGCAATAATGTAATTTTATACAGTTGTCCCATAATAATCAACAGTCATTTCATTAGACTCTTGCATATTGAATACAGACAATGTTTATTAGCTATAATTTTAAACAAAGTAATTTTTCTTTCCTTACACCATCACACAATAATTATTAACTGAACAAAATTATTTTCCTGATTCTATATGAAAATTCATATGGTCTTGTTTAATTTCTAAGCAATGTTAAGTTAAAAAAACTACTGCTTATTAATATCAACAAATATAGTCTGAATTCAGGTTTCTGCCTTGCTAAGGAATAGTATTTAAACCTTCAAGTGCAGGTAAATTTCTCCATCTTCCTCAAGCGAGGGTGTAAAGGAAACACATGCAGAGATTCTCTGACTAAAGCATATGTCTGGGCTGTCTAGAGTTCTGCTCAGTTGACAGTGGTCTTATTCCCAGAGGTTACGTAGAGACACCACAGGAAACACCAAATGAGAGAGTTTGGAAACTACTAATATGGAGGAAGGTATAAAGAGAAATATTAAGAGAGTGCAGATTATCTCATGGTGTCGACTTTATGAGTAATAAAATGCAGGTTGGAAAATCTGTCACTATAGCTAATCCTGGAAAATAAACTGGTAATGAATATTCAGAAAAGTAGATTTGACTCTAACATTCTACACTGTCCCCTAAAATTCTGGATAAAGCCTTCTTTGATATACTTGTTAAATGATTCCTCTTTTTCTCACCAAAGTTTGATGGCATGCATTCTGTGTATCTATTTCTTGTACCAACTATTTTTTATTTCACGACCATTTATTTAATTTCATTGGCTTTCACTGGCTATTCTTATTCCAATAGTGCCCATTTACAATTATTTCATCATATATTAATATCTAGTAGGACAGAACTGCTTTCATTGCTATTCTATATTAAAACTCATTGTATTTTTTATCACATGATTTATACTTTCAGAAGAATTCATCTTATAGTTTTCACTGGACTTACCTGCCATCAAGTATATTCATATATGTAAAATGTGAAAGCAATTGATCTAATTACAGCAAGGAAACTCCAGCCGAGAAGCTGGTGCATGTCCTAATTTACTGTATTAAACTGATTCTAAGACACTCTTGTAAATAATATTTTGATATAAGGATATGTTTAAAATTGATGATGTCACAGTTTCACTAGGTTTTGGGCTCTATGATAGCAGTATGTTGCCTCTCACAAAAGTATTTTAGGTAAAACAAAATGACTCTTTAATTTTTCTCTTAACTTTCAGAATGCTTTGCAATTTTCTCCCTATCATCTACATGTTGTTTATTTTGCCCCCATGTGTTTATAATATTTTCACTATGAGAAATAGGATCTGGATATGTGTATTTGTGTGTGTGTGTGCATGTATGTGTTTGCATGCACACGTGTACATCTGTGGATTCTTTTTCCTTGTAGTTGCTTTGAATCCTTCTAACAATATAAATTAGACTTTTTTCCATGTTTTATATTTATTCTCTAACTTTGTTTTAGTAGAACAGTCTTCTCAATCATTTATATGATTTTTACTCATAGTATTTTAAAATATCTGTTGATTACTTTCTTTGCAGAAATTTCAGAGAAAGGAGAATATATGCATGTGTTCAGATTGTCACCCTGACCAGAGTTTTCAATAAGAGAAAGAAAATAAACATCACCGATTTTTTCCCCTTTCTTTCCAGATTCGAGTTAAAGCTTGCTGTTGCCACTCTGCAATTGATTGAAATGGATCTAATGTCTAATTAGAAGGTCTCATATTCAGAATCTCAGGACAGGGGTACTGACTGACATGTGGCTATTCTAGCAAGCAAGTGTCAAGTGTTTCCTTTTGGCAGTGCCTGCTTGCATATTAGTCTTGTCCAGGTCTTTTCTGAACATGCCATAGCAACTGTCTGTTACTATTTTTGTGCGCTGGTGTCAGTATTCTTCCCACAGGGCTATCACACAGAGATAAATGCAAGAATGTAATCACCCCTTTCCATTATGCCAGTAGGCAATGACAAGAAAAAGTGACAGAGTCCCATGAAAACAAATTTACATTCTCTTGCTGAGTAAGTTATATAAAGTAAGGCTCTTGAAACATTTCCCATTTGTGTTCCTATAAAATTGAAAGCAGTAAATAAAATGAAACACGAATAATGTGCAATTACGTGGCAATTAAGAGAAATCCTAAGATATGTTTCTTTTTAGATGGAAAGTTATCCACTTAGGATGGATTTTCAGAGGTCCTGTGCTGACGCTGTTACTGGTGACGTTATTACTGATGCTGGTCGTGTTGGTCCATACTTTATTACTCACAAAGTCAAAAAGTTATATCAAAAATTACTTCAAAGCACAGTATTTCTAAATGACAGAAAGAGAACGAATGAACTAAACTAAAAACTATAAGAGATCACATGGGACTAGCTTGAAACTCCAGATGCTCTAAACTAAATAAACTGTGTATATTATGGACTATCAGTTTGATATATGGAAAACAGAAAAATTTCCTCTTGGTTCAAACATTGTAAGCTCCTTAAACAATTCTAATCAGTGAAGGAGAATATTGCGATTCTTGTCTTTCTGGTTTTGTTGTGTGACTTTGATTTTTAAGTGTCATTAGACTCCGTATAACAGATTTGCTATCTACGCAGTGTGCCTGTGGTGATATTACAGGCCTGAAGCCTATTATGGTTCTAATCAATACTGTCAAAAATCTGTTAATAACAAAATTAAAACAACCAGGTCAATAAAACAGTATTTAGCCAGAGTTTATTGTGCATATAGAAACATTTTGTGAACTAGGATCTCTCGAATCAACTGAGGTATGAGGCTCAGAGGCATATTGTTACAGGACAGCTTATACAGGGGAAATGCAGAGGCTGTTTATTCTTTACAAAGATGGGTTATTGCATTAGAGTTTTCCTAGGGATAGGGGATTGGTTAAAAGTGGTTACCTCATGTCAATTTGGGGGGACAACTAAAATTGTATTTATGATTTTCAGAGTATTTATAAGAAATAACCTAAGTTTCACTTATGTTTATGACATAAGCTAAATTTACTTTGCTTACATGGCTGAAATGGTTTTGTCTGCTCAGGGAATTATCAAGTCTGGTCTCCACTTTGTATTTAATTTTAACGAGACACTGATGCTTGTCTCACTTTTCTAATTTATGTTTTACTTTTCCTTGATAATAGAGCCTTGCTCTGAACCCCCAGCCTTCTTTATTAGGTCCTAGAAACATGTTTGGCTCATGCTGTCTTTCTCCCCATGTCCTATTGTCCCAAGCTATTTAATTTTAGGCTGGGGCTTATCTCACAGTTATTTTTTTGATCATGATTAATTGTATTGCCACTTATCTTACTGCCGTCCATCACAACGTCCATTATTCTCTATCATATTAAACCTATTGGATATAAATCAAGTGTAAAAAAATCTATCAAAAGTACAAAATCAAAAGGTGACAACTTGGAATTAATATTTTTACAGCTTAAAGGCCAGCCCACGATTTGGTTCAGTTCCTGAAAGCTCAATTCTTCCTCTTTCTGAATGTTTTTCTCCTCTTTGCTTATCTAAATGAGAAGTCCAAGAATTCTTCTCAGTCACAGAATGGTTAAACTTTTTAATTGTTATATTTATATTACAGAATATTAATTACAGAGCCCCTATCCACATCCACAGTCCTAATAGGCCCTCAAAGACTATGCAACATGTGATGCAGAATTTTCTTATTTTTTAAAAATGGTTTTTAGATAGCCCACCTGGAATACAATATATTCCTTACGGTAAATCTGCTGATCAACTTGAACATGTTATGTGACTTTATTTTTTCCCCAAATAACAGAAATGGTTTGCAGATAAAATCTAATTTTCCACATTTATAAATGTATCCTCTACATATTCCATTTGGTCTCAAGACTATTAACAGGAAAAAAAATAGTAGTTATAAGATGCAATGATTTTGAAATTTTATTTTACATTAATGCATGAGAAAATCAGTCTGCATGCTTTCATCTATTCACTTATGTGTGCTTCCGAAATACATTTATTTAGGGTCTATTATTTGGTAATGTGGATCAGGAGTAAAATAAATCCACAGCACATTTTTAAATCTAGAGCTCTGACCACAGAACGCCTGTTACTGTATTTGTAGCCATAATTGGTTCTGATCTCTTGGCCAAAGATTATCTTGTGATTTGTTTTGGTTACAAATAAATACTCATCCTTTGAGACCTACATTTTTATAATTATGGCCCGAAGTTGTTGTACAATTTCTGAACATATTTACAATTTCTACACATACTACATAAATATTATGCATTCTGGAAAATGTTGAAGATAGAAAAATATGTCTGATTCATTCTCAAGAACACCATTGCCATCAGTTTTTGGTTTTGTCTGTTGAACAAATTTAAATAATAGAAATATTTATTATAAATCTATTTCATGCTAATAATTCAAAAAGAGAAGAAAAGTAAATTTCCATTTAAAAACTCACCTTAATTTGACAGGAGATTTTCAACTATGTGTAGCCAAGTACCCCTAAAATACTGATAATTATAACATGGACTAGTCAATCATGAACCACATCATGATATTTAGGTCAATGACAGACCTCAGAGACTACGCATCTACACTTTGTATTTAATTTTAACAAGTGGTACCTTAAGACCATAATGGAGCTGAAAAAGTCATTTCTCCTAATGATGTCGTAGCCGTCATAATGTTATAGTGCAATGCATTACTCATGTGTTTGTGGTGATGCTGGTATAAAAAAAATCTACTGTGCTGCCAGTTGTATAAAAGTACTGTGTATTATATTTTTATTGTATCTTTTCTATGTTTAGATGTGTTTAGATACACAAATACTTAACTTCTGTTACAGTTGCCTATGGTATTTAATACAAAAGCAGCCTGTACATGCTTGTACCCTAGGTATGTAGTAGGCTATACTATCTAGGTTTGTGTATGTGCCCTCTATGATGTTTGCACAATGAAGAAATCACACACTGATGCATTTCTCAGAATATAACCTAGTCATTAAGTGATACATGGCTGTGTACACACACACACACACACACACACACACACACACACACACACACACACACTAGTATGCATATTTAATATGAGAAACTGACAAAGGTATTTACAACAAAATACTTATATAAACAGGCCCAAAATAGTTTAATGGAAAAAGATGACTACTCGATATGATCAGGTGATTGCCAATTAATTTTCTATGAAGACTTCTCAACAAGTATTTTTATAAAGTGTCCTTTTAAAATTAAATCAGCAAATACTGTGTCTCCCCGAGAAGAAGACCTAGCTGGACAAACAGCTCTAATGCATCTTTTGGAGCAAAACTTAATATAAGACGTGGTCTTATATTATATAAGGCCTGGTATATTATATTACATTATATTATACTATATTATATTATATTATTTTATTTTATATAAGACTCGGTCTTATAGTAAAATAAGACCCGGTCTTATGTTAATTTTTGTTCCAAAAGATGCATTAGAGCTGATTGTCAAGCTATGTCTTATTTTTGGGGAAACACGGTAGTTATTGTAGATTTTAATAGCAATTTTCTAACAATACCTTATTAATAAGGTTTTCAAAAAGGTATTTTATATTTTGTTAAATTTATTGGGGAGGCATTGGTTAATAAAAATATATAGGTTTTAAATGTACAATTCTATAATGCATCATCTATATATTGCATTATGTTCAACACCCAGAAGTAATTCTTCCACCACTATATATTTGACCCCTTTTACCCTCTTAAGATGCTCTATATCAGTCTATTAAGTGAAAGATAACAGAATATTTTTTATATTATAACATTTCAAAATTAATCTAACATAAGTCAATTTTACTGATCTGCTCTTAAGTCTTTGTATGAAAATGGGGAATATATAACATCACCTTTATTTTCTCTAAGTTGTAAAAATTACAATGTTCCTTGTGCACACCAGAAACACACAAAATCTTTTTCTCTTTTGTTATAAAATCTGTTTTGTAGCGCTAAGGAGGCTACATTCATTTACATGTTAATTGAAAAGAAAATAGTGGAAAAATATTAGTAAGATGATAAAAAAAAAGAAGCTTATTTATCCCACCTAAATTTAGGTGCCATTTGTTCATTCTTGTTAGACAGGAAAATGACAAGAGCATCCAATTAATTACAAACATAGATTGCAATTTTGCAGCTATCTGCAGGCAAAAATGAGAAATCTATTAATCAATGAAAATGAAATGAATCATAAGTTCCCCTGCCCCCTACACACAATTTCAAGTTTTCTCTGGTATGGGCTGGGATTTTTATATAGATTTGAAGATGAAGAAGCTCATTTATTTAGTCAGATTTCATTCATTGAATTGTTTTCATCTGTCTCTGTTGCTATAAAATCAAACTACTTTGGATAAAATCTTGTTCAGTTTTTAAGACATCAGACTTATTATCCCTAAAGAATGGCTAGAATGATGAAAACCAATGTGATATGTTTATAACTCCCTTGTTTTCAGTATAATTGAGAAAATCCTATTTATAAAGTGGACGGGGCAGTATTACTTCATATATTTAATCTCACTGAAAAATATCAGGTAAAAAATAATAGTAATATTTCCTATCTAGTAAACTTTGTATGGGGGAAAATAATCTAGCTTACTGATTTACTAAATAAAACTACCTATCAATTTCCTTTTGGTGAAAAAATATAATATTTGTAAAGCAATACTTATTTCAAATTGATTGTCTAAACTACTTCATACTCTTTTTTCTTTATGCTTTGGCTAGACTGACAAATGTTTCACATTCAAATATGTAAAGGATTCTCTGCCTGATTATAACAATAATTTCAATATTCTGTGAAAAAAAATAAGTGACATATATATGACTCATTCTAAGTTCATTACAGAAATCATTGTGATTTAGAAAGGGGGTAAATAGGAAAATACCAGATTCTTTCATAGTATTAAAGGTAATATTAAGTTAAACAAATTGTGTCAAAAGCCACATTGAGAAGATAATGTATAATATTAGTGTTATGAGATAAAACTTAAACAATAATATCAAATTTCTATTTCTGGAATTTCATAAAATATATTAACATTGAATAAGTCTATGAAGAGATTTTGGAGGTTTTCATCAAGGCAATTAGAAACACCCCCACAAGCCAGACCTCTGAATAGAGTTTTGAAATTTAACCAAAAAAAAAAGAAAAAAATATGTAAAGACAGTTGCAATTATTTCATTTGGTATCCTGGAAAAAAAATGTTTTTATTGTGCCAAAGCTTGAATGCAAAATATCTCATCTCTTCTTATGCAATCATTGCCTGGAGATATTCTCTGAGAAAACCATCACCTTTAATGTCCCTCACTCTTTTACCTCCATGATATATCCATATAGATTTCAATGGGATTTCCCCTTACTGCAGCTCCCTTGACCACTTAAGGTCCACAACTCTCTTTGCTATTTCCCTGCTACCCTTGGGCTTAACATAATTTTTCTCCTGGCCCATTACTGGTAAGCCTGTGAGGCTAATATCTATCTTTGTAAATGCATACTAAACCAACTTTTATCTGGAATCATGCTTTATCCTGCTATTTGCATAATACTCTGTTTCAAATTGCATAAGTGTTTCTCAAAGTTACTTACTCCTTGGTTTTGGGCCTGTGAAGCAGTATAAAGGATTCTATTTTTTTGTTGTTTTATTAAATTTATTGGGGTGACATTGGTTAATAAAATTATATAGGTTTCAAGTGTACAATTATATCATTCATCATCTGTATATTGCATTGTGTGTTTACTACTCAGAGTCAGTTCTCTTTCCATCACCATATATTGATCCCCTTTTTCGCTTTTCTACTGCCCCCTCCTTGCCCCTTACTCTCTGGTATGTACAAAGTCAGTCGGAGTAAAAATGATTTTGCTTCAATCAAGCCTTAAAATGATGGAATATAAGAACGGTAAGAAAGGGAAAGAGTCTCTCTCTCTCTCTCTCTCTCTCTCTCTCTCTCTCTCTCTCTCTCTCTTAGCTATAAGGAATCTAAATTTAAGGAAAGGGAAAGTCTATCTTTCCTAGGAAAAATACTCTCGCATTCATTTTGAATAAAGAAAGTGTATTAAATTCCATTCATTTGAGCCTAAAAAATGGTCATTACAAGTCATGGGTACCAATTTAACCATTCTTTTTGCCTATCTTACTCCCTACTCTGGTTAACTCCAAAGTATTACCTACTTTGTACCTAAATTTAGATAGGTGTATTTGTTTGAAAAACTCATAAAACCACACTGATTGTACTCACATTACATTCAGGACCATAAATATCTAATAAGTCCTAAGTGTTTCTCAACTTGCTTACTACATTTTCCTACTCCACTCTTCCACTTTCCTAGATGATTTTTTCACAAATTCTGTCATATCTTAAAGCCTCCAGAACCTCTTCTTCCATACCGAAAACTCTATTAATAAACATGCTACCTATTTCTCAGTGAAAATAGAAGCAATCAAGAAAGATATCCTACATGTTTCTTCTACCCATAAATAAATATATTTGCTCCCACATATATTGCTTTAAGTACTGTTAGGTTGGGTAAGTTCCTATACTATTATCCAGAACCTCCTTAATAAACTAGATCTCATCCCTTTTTGCATACCAGTGACACTCCAGGAATTATATTCTTCTTATCGACCATTTGTTTTCTCTAGTGTATCACTCTGATTGAACCAACCGATACTATATATGTAACAGCAAAAGATACTATAACATCTCCTATGTACCAAAAAATATGTATTTTCTTGACCTCATATTCCCATTCAGCAACTATTTATTTCCTTTTCCCTTAAAACCAAAGCTACTAAGTAAACATTGTCACACTCACTATCTCCATTTCTTTACTTTCGATTATTTCCTGAATTCACTCTAATCAGACTTCCATGTCTACTAGCTCAAAGAAACTACATGTTGAGGACACATGTGGCTTCTCTACCGCCAAATCCAATGTGAAACCTTCAGTATTCATCTTCCTGGAATTACCAGAGCATTTGACAGAGTTCATCACTACCTCCTTGAAAAACTTCATGTGATTTCGGGAACACCAGTCTCTTTTGGATTTCTTCCTATCTCATGGGTCATGTCTACTCAGTTTCTTTTGTTCTCATTTAACTTCTAGGATCTAGGTCTCGAAATGCCAGAGACGCCTAGTGCCAAGGAAGAAGCCATTCTCTTGTTTTATTTGTTCTCAACACTGAATTTCTTGAGTCTCATAGCTGCAAATACCATTAACATGCTGAAGATTTCAAACTTTGAGTCTTCTACCTAGACTTTCCCTTTAAACCCAGGTTTATGTGTCAAACTGCAAACATGATATCTCCATTTAGAAGTTACTTTAAGCTTAAATCCAGAACAGATATCCTTCCTGTCGAACTATTCTCTCATAATCTGCACATCAATTGACGGAAACTGCATTAGCTAGTTACTATGGCACATGCATAAAAATACATGCAAATACACTCACACAAATCGGAACTATATTTTGTCTTTTACCCCACATACAAGTCATCTTAATATCCAATACATATTTTCTTCAAATACACACACACACACACACACACACACACACACACACACACACTCCAATTACTCCTTCCATTCTGGTGGAAGCTAAGATAATCTTTTTCCTGGATTATTTCTGTGTACTCTTTACTGTTCTCCCTGCTTCCAACATGCAGTCTCGACATAACAGAGAACTTTTTAAAACAAAATAAAATCATATTAACAGTCTTCATAAAGCACTGCAATGATTAATTATATGTGTTAACTTGGCTAGGTTATGATACCCAGATATTTGGTCAAACACCAATTTAGATGTTTCTGTGAAAATGCTTTTTAGATAAGATTAACATTTGAATAAGTAGACTTTGAATAAAGCAGACTACCCTATTTTATGTAGGTGGTCCTCATTCATTCAACTGAAGGCTTTGACACAAAAAAAGACAGTTTCCTGGAGGGAAACTGCAAAGCTTCCCTAGGTGTCTAACCTGCTGGCTTAGCCTGCAGATTTTGGACTTGCCAGCTTCCACAATTACATGAGGCAATTCTTAAAATACCCCCTGCCTCTCTCTTTCTATAGATGTACACATGTACACACACACACACACACACACACACACACACACACACACACACACACACACAATCTTATGGTATGTTTCTTTGAAGAAACCTGACTAATATATAACGGGAAAATTCTGAATTACCTTTCAAGTGAAACATTCTGTGACCTGGCCGACTCCATTCTGGATATCTGAAGTGATTATAATAGGTTTTCCTCACTAATTTCCCCACTCTTTTCCTCACAACTTCTCCAACTTGCTAAACATGGTTAATGATCCTTCTGATGCTGGAGCAGTGGCAAGGCCAGGTCCTAGTTGACTAGTCATAATCTGTCACTGATGTTACCTATAAATTGGTAGGTGATCAGTCTGTCTCTTGTGGAAAGCTCTGCGGACTCGCAGAGACTCTCCTCCACTGGGGATCCCTTACCTGTATTTCACTTAAAGGAAGTTGTTTTTCTACCAGATGGCCAATTAAAATTCCTCCCCTAACTCTCCTGATAGGGCCCATGGCTCCTCAAAGCAGTCGATTGAGAAAGATTTAAATATAGCTGCCCTCCACACACCCCCTTCTTTTTCACTCCTGAGTGATAGCCCTAAGCATTCCCTGTCCCAACAAACTCTCAGTGCTGTCATTATGAATGTATCTTTCATGAAACTCTCATAAAGTCCTCATGACCCCTTCTGGTTCTGTAAGCAGACTGAGGCAGACAAATATCAAATTCTGTTTGGTCTTTTCATAAAGCCCCTTTGACCAGACTTGATGTCAGCTTGGAAATTAATTCTCTCCCTTTACTCATTGTAAGAGAAGACAATATATCATAGAATTGTGATATTTACCAAATAAATTCTAATATACAATTTATAGAGATTTTTAACTTAAAATACTTTTATATCAACAATCAAAATGGGCTACTAGTGTTATAAAAGCAAAATTGTGAAACCAATGAGCAGCAAAATATTTTTTATTGATAATTTGTTTCTTCTGTACACCTTAAAATCATAAATTCTAATTATTAAGCTATAATATGTAATTGTAAATATAAATAGTTATCTTATCCTTTCTATTCCAAAAAACAATACTGATTGTAGAGTATGGTGTGTGTTTATGTGTGTGTTTTCACTTTTAAATTTGCTCATTTCTAGTATCGGGTTATTCTCCCTTATTCCTTAAGGATTTAATTATGTGATTCTATCAACCAGTTGGAACGTAAGTACACACGTAAATATATGAGAATAAACTTAACATAATTTAACAATTGTGTAAGAATCCTGGCAGCTTACACTGATGACCTGAAATACAGATGAACTCAGATAACTGACTTTATGGTCACTGAAACTTAGAAAATGAAACTGGGGCTTGGGTGTAAGGAAGTTTGCATACAAAATGAATTTATACCCATTAACAATAAACATAAAATAAATGTATGTTGGAATCTAAAATGTACATTTCTCTTTTTGAGTGTTAGAATATATATTTTCCTTTCTAAAAAGTTTTCACAAAATTTTGAAAGGACTTTGTGAGAGGGAATTTTTAGTACCTACATTCACTTGAACTTATTATACTTATTTCTATGCTGAGATTTTAATGAAAAAAAAATTCTCAGTTAGAAAAAAATCACTAATATGTGTAATGAACATGATTATTTTTTAAGTGCTAGTTTTTCTTATAGCCTGTGTTTTTATGAGAATGTAGCCAAATGGCTTATCTTGTAAATTTCCCCAGAAGATAACATGTTTCTCAAGAAGTGGAGTAGGGTCAAGAATCCAATTTTTATTAGTAAAATTGTACAAGCTCATATAAAAACATATATAAATGCGTATTGATTTATTTTATTTAAATTAGAAGCAAAATGTATTTTGTTGTTTATGCCACCCTTGTCACTGTTAAGACATAAATTAATGACCGACTTTGATTTTTTTTCTAAGTAATTTATCTATTCCCTCCCTCTTCTTTTTTTCTTTTAGTATGCTCTAAAAATTTTCTCTTTATCTTTGGTTTTGAAGTTTCACTAAGATACATCTGGCTGTAGATTTCTTTTTATTTATTCTGGGAGTTACTGGGTTAACAGACTGAGAATTAATGTCATTCACAGCAGAAATATGTGAAAAGGAGACTAGAAAGACAATAGAAAAGAGCAATAAAACTAATATTTGCTTTAAAAAAATAAACAATTGACAATTCTTTAACTAGACTAAGAGAAAAGAGAGAGCAGTCTCAAATAAATAAAATAAGAAATGAAAAAGGAGACTTTACAACTGATACTGCAGGAATATAATGGATCATAAGAGACTACTGTGAACATTCATACACCAATAAATTGGATAACTAGTTGTATGATGCCTACACATTGGATGACTGAGAAAATATCCACATTGAAACAGATAGGAAAAGCTGAGACATGCTATACCATAATCTCTATCCCCCATGAAGAGCCTTACAGTTGGAGGGAAGCCCCACTCCCTTCTTCTTCTTGAGAAAAGGGTTTGGACTGCACATTAAGCATCCAAACTTTTATGGTTGCCACCGAGGGGACTGGTTCCCAAATTACCCGATGAGGTTATATACATTTGCCAGTCACCTAGGGACCACCTTAAACAAAGAAGCAGTTTGAAACAAAATTCTCTATCACCACCACCAGTGCAGAAAAAGCAAGCCAAAATGCAGGCTCCCAGTTTCTCCCTGAGCAGGTTTTGACTGTATAGTTTCCCAGCTGCTGCCAGTGTCAAGCTTCTAATCAGCCTGCATCTGGGAGCTGAGTGGGATCTTCTGGGAGTTGGAATGGGCTGCTTTCTCCTCCAAGTGCTCTCCAATAATAAGACGGTATTTAGCTTCTCCCTGGCAGGCGCATGTCCACACATATAGCATCCAAACTTCTAAGGCTGCCATTCAAGGGACTGGCTACTGAGTCGTCTAACTTAGGGAACTGATAGAGCTGAATTTTTTAGTTTCCCAGGACACAGAGAATAAAGAGGCAGGTTTACATGGACACAGAAGCTCTCCTCCTGGCTATTCCCCCAGGCTTAGCACCGACCTAGTTGGCAAAACTAGGTCTCTCCCTGAAAGAAGCTAGACTGCATATCTAATATCCTGACCTTCACAGCTGCTGCCTTACAGTCAGGCTTCCAGAAAGCCTGTATCTAAGAGCTGACGGGCAGGCAATTAGTAATTCTCAAGGAGTCTGAATATGTGTGGGATTTCCACCTCCTTTGGGTCACTGACTGGACCTGCCATACCTTAATATCCTAAGGGCCCACTAAGAACAAAAGCATGGATTTGGAAAAGTACAAGGCATCAGAATATTGGACCAGCCTGAAGATGTTTGCATCAATATTCATCAGGAATATTGGCCTGTAGCTGTCTTTTCTTGTGGTGCCCTTATCTGCCTTTGGCATCTGGGTAGTGGTGGCCTTGTAAAATGAGTTTGCAAATGTTCCTTCCTATTCAATTTTTTGGAAAAGGTTTAGAAGGATCTGCATTAATTCTTTGTTAAATTTTGGTAGAATTCACAAGTGAAGCCATCTGGTCTTGAAATTTTCTTTGTTGGGAGATATTTTAGTACTGCTTTGATCTCTTTAGTCGTTACTCATCTGTTCAGATTTTCTGTTTCTTCATGAGTCAGTCATGATTGTTTGTATGTGCCTAGGAATTTATCTATTTGTTCTAGGTTATCCAATTTATTTTTCTCAGAGGGAACTGGGTCATGTGTGGCTGTATATTCAGTGTGTTCATGAGAGGAAAGGAAGACAAGGACCTCCTATTCCACCATCTTGCTGATGTCTCTCTAACCATTTCTTTTTAAAAATGAGTAATAAGTCCTAACCAGAAATATAAGAAAAACAGAAAAGCAATGCAAGTATTCAAAATATCATTTGTAGAAAATTCAGATAAAAGATATGAATCATAAGAATATTATAAAAATTGGTAAAATGTTATTTTCTTCAAATTATAATTACAATCAAAACGTTTTTTTCAAGGGACTTTATAGCATAATCCTAAAATTACCATAAATGAGAAAAGAGCCAAACATACACAAGTTAAATCTGCAGAACAACCAAAAGGGATTTGTCCTAGTTTTTCTCATGGCTACTTATAAGTCTATAATAATAAAAATACTGTCATAATCATATAGGAATGAGAAATTTACCAATTCACAGAATCAAATCTCTATTTATTTATATGGAAATTTCATATATTGAGAGCTGGTATTGTAGCTTAGCAGGGTCATAGTGGACTATTAAATAAATGATACTGGGTCCACTTGTTATCATGTGGGTAAAACATGAACTCTTCATAATAACATAAAATATCAGTTTATGATGAATTATGGAGATATATTTAGAAAGCAAATTTTGAAAACCTTTAGAAGAAAAGCTTTATCAGTTCAGCAAATGAAAGTTTTCTTAAAGTTACCAAAATAGGCAAAGAAAAACAACAGATAAATTAGATCACTCTGAAATTAAGAGTTATGTGTTTATTAAACACAGCATCAAGAGTAAGATATGACAAGTCAAAAGACTAGTGCAGATATTAACAATATACATAATCAATAAAGAATTTAAATATAGAAACTAAAGAGGTTCTGCAAATTATTTGAAGGAGCAAATGATTTAATAGGAAATATAAACAAAAATCTTGAACTGGTTTTAACAAAAGAAAAAACATATCAAAAATCTATGAAAATATGGTAAATTTCATGAATAATCTTGGAAATGAAAATTCAGATCAGAGCAAAAAATTATTTTACATACACTATGTTAAAAAGTATAAAGTATATGATAATATTAAGTACAGAAAAGATTGTGGAGCAATGCAAATTTTAGACACCTCAACTGAATACTTAAATTTTACAAAAACTTTGGAAAATAATTTTAGTTTTGCAGTACTGTTGTCATGCCTGCATTTATGATACAACCATTGTATTTCTGGGTGTTCAACATAGCAAAATACTTCCATGTGTGTACCAAGAGCTGTGTACATAAATTTTTATTGCAGGATTATTTGTAAAAGAAAATAAAAACGAAAACGAAAGCTAGAAACCTTGCAAACATATAGTAAAAAATATTGTGTCCAGTCACATTTAAATACATTTTACTACATACAAAAAATATTGAATGATATAATCTGACAAAGTGTGGTCTAATAATTAGTGACAATTTTCTTCTATTGGAATCACTGCTGACAATAGAATATTTGGGAAAACAGACAAATCATAGAACAATAAGAACTGCTTATATGCATATCAAAAAGCAGCCCCCAAAACTCCACAAAATATATTGTTTAAGGATAAATAATATAAAATTAAAGAAAGGTTAACTGAAGGAGAGAGCAAGATGTTTTTGTGGAGGAGCACAAAGAGAACTTTAAATATATCTTTTAATGTTATGTCATAATACTTGAGTTTTTGTTTTATTAATACACTTTAAACTTTAAAGTTGTGTTATGTGTAGTATTTTGTATTCACAATATATTTCAGAAATAAAAATAATTGAAATCCACAGGTACAATCACATGTTTAAATATGTATATTTCCTTTTATATCTACACAATACCCACTATACCTATTTAAACATGTGCAAACACAAAGATTAGAGCCTATTAGGATTAAATCCTTAGCATGCATCTTCCATCATATAGGAAAATCTTCTCCATTTTGTTTAGATTGACAACCAAGTAGCATTAGTTCTTCTATATTATACTCTTCCATAACTTAGACTGTCTGAAGTATCAAGAAAAATAAAATTTTGGAAACTCTTTCAAAAGAGTCAGAGGTGATATTTCCAGTCAAGATCACAGAGTAGGTAAATGTTGTGATTCCCTCTGCTTATGACCACCTCAAAATTACAACTAAACTACATGAAAACCAACAATGGGAATTGCCTGAAGTCTAGCGGAACTAAAGCCCTACAATTAAGGAAATATAGAAGAAGTCATCTCAAGACTGGTAGGAGGATCAGAGATGCAGAATAGACTGGCCCCACACCTGATGTGGCCATTAAAAAGCAGGATGAATATCGTGGCTGTGGAGATACCACATGAGGAGAGAGGGATCCCAGCCCTACAGCAGGCTCCTCAACCCAGGGTTCCAATGTCTGGGGGAGAAAAGTCCCAAAAACTCTGGCTGTGAAAACCAGCAGATTGTGGTTGAGTGAGACAGATGGCGGCTGTAGTCCCAGGCACACTTCTTAAAGGGACCATAAATGAATAAATGTACTCACTGATGGACTCACTCACTCTGAGCTCCAGCACTGGGGCAGCAGCTTGAAAGGTACCAGGAACATATGGGGAGGAAATGAATTGTCTGGCATCAGGGTGAGGGCTGGAGGGACAGCTTTCTCCCAGACAGAGTGCTGGCAGAATCCATTATTTCTTTGTTGTGCTCTCCCACTTCTCATAGTGCAGATGCAATAGGACACCATATCTGAGTCTCCATCAACCTGGTTAACACCTTTCCTTCGCCCCACCCTGGTGATTCCCTGAGACCTCATGCCACCCAAATTGCTCACTCACCCCAGCTGCTTCCAGTGGCTTTTCTGTACAAACAGTCTATCTTAGTTTACACTGTGGACTTTCCTAAAATCTCTCAAAGGGTCACAAAACCCAAACAAGCAGCATCTAGCCTTGGTGTGCCCCATACCTCATGGTGAGCTGGCTTAAGTCTGTCACAAACAGCAGCTGCCCTCGGTTCAAGATTTGGCTTCTCTTAGGCACCTCCAAGGCCAGCGTGGGTGGCTGCCATCTGTGGATTGCTTTATGGTTCATGCCATGTAGTTCTGGGCAGGGCAAAGTCTTTAGCTGAACTTAGCCTGCAGAGGGGCTAACATGCCTTATGGCAAGCTTCAGACCCAGCAGGACCACCCAACAGCTTCTTTGGTTGACGCACCAAAGAGCAGACTGGGAAGGTACCAGAGCCCTGCTAAAGCGAATCCTGGTCTGTAGCATCAGCCCCTGTACACCAGCTTTGAAAATGTAGTCACAGCTATTCTTCACAATAAATCAGCCCAAGGGTAAATCCCTCCCATGGACATGCAAGGCTCAACAACAACAGGAGGTCACACAAAACCCACACAAGAAATACCCCGGAACACCTCATTCTGGGGCCCTACAGGACAACTACACATAAGGCCACTCTCATAAGGCATGGAGGCATAGCAGCCCTACCTAGTACATAGAAAAAAAGACAGGGCAGCAGCCAAAATGGTGAAACAAAGAAGCATGTACCAAATGAAAGAACAAAGCTCCAGAACAGAACTAAACAAAAAGGAGACTAGCAATCTATTGAGACACAGAGTTTAAAACACTGGTTATAAGGATGCTCAATGAACTTAGGGACAGAGTAGATTAACTCACTGAGAACTTTAACATAGAGATAGGAAACATAAAAATGAACTAGTCAGTAATAAATCATACAATAACTGAAATGAAGAATACATTGAGGGAATCAACAGTAAATTAGATTAAGCAAAGGACTGAATCAGTGATTTAGAAGGTAAACAGCAGAAGATAAATAGCAGAAAACACCCAATCAGAACAACAAAATAAAATAAAATAAAGAGTCCAAAAAAATGAGAATAGTTTAAGGGGACAACATCAAGCATACTAACATTTGCATCATAGGGCGTGTCTGAAGGAGAAGAAAGACAACAAATAATTTAAAATCTATTGGAAGAAATAATGACAGAAAACTTCCCAGACCTGGTGAAGGAAATTGACATACAAGTCCAGGAGGTGCAGAGAGTCCCAAACAAGATGAACCCAAAGGGGCCCATACCAAAACACACTGTAATTAAAATGACAAAGTTTAAAGACAGAGAGAATCTTAAAAGGAGCAAGAGAAAAGCAGTTGGTCACCTCCAAGGGAGGTCTGATAAGACGTCAGCTGATTTCTAAGTACAAACGTTGCAGACCAGAAGAGACTGACAAGAAATATTCACAGTGATGAAAAGAAAGGACCTACAACCAAGATTACTCTACCCAGCAAAGCTATCATTTAGAACTGAAGGATAGACAGAGTTTCGCAGACAAGAAGAATCTAGTTTATCAACACCAAACCAGTATTATAAGAAATGATAGAGGAACTTCTTTAAAATGAAAAAGAAAAAAAAAAAGAAGGAAAATATGAATAATATAATGGGAATAACTAAATATATACCAACAATTACTTTCAATGTAAATGGTTTAAATGATCTAATCAAAAGACATAGTGTGGCTGTAAGAATAGGAAAACAAGACCCTTACCTATGTTACCTACAAGAGATTCACTTCAGATCAAAAGATACACACAGACTGAAAGTAAAGGAATGGAAAAAGATATTTCATGAAAATGGACACAATAACAACAAAGATTAAAGCTGGGGTAACAATACTTACAACAGACAAGATAGACTTTAAAACAAATGCTATAACAAGAGACAAAGAAAGACCCAGTAATCCCACTTCTGGATACTTATCTAAAGAAACCCAAATCACTGCTTTGAAGTGACATGTACCTCCAAATGTTCATTGCAGCATTAATCACAATAACCAAGATATGTAGGCAACCTGAGTGACCATCACTGGATGAACAGATAAGTAGTACATATATACAATGGGATATTACTCAATATAAAAAGAATGAAATCTTGCCATCTGCAGTGGTGTGGATGGATTTGGAGGGTATTGTGCTGAGTGAAGTAAGGCAGAGAAAGACAAATACCCTATGTTTTCACTTAATATGTGGAATCCAAAGAACAAAATAAACAGAAACAAACGCATAGATACCAATAATATTTTGATCGTTGCCATCTAAAAGCGGGGGTTAGTGAAAAAGGGGAATGGATTAATAAGTACAAATTGGAAGTTGCAAAATAGTCATGGGGATATAAAGTATAGCATAACTAACATAGCCAATAATATTGCAATAACTATGCATGATATCGTGTGGGTACTAGATTTATCATGGTGATCACTTTCTAAGTTATATAAATGTCTAATCGCTATGTTGTACACCTAAAATGCAATATTGTATCTTAACTGTAAATAAAAAAAATCAAACAATTTTTAAAATAATGAATAAAGAGGGTCAGCGGTGTGAAAGAAATAGCTTTTGGTCTAAAGGTTTTTCTTGATGTAGCCTGGTATAGCTGTGTCTTTTTCGTACATTTTCAATCTAATAACAACTAAATCAACAAATCAACTAAATATTAAGTCTATATTCAGCCACAATAATTTACAGCTCATTTAAACTAACTGCATTGCTTCTTATTTAATACATCCAAGACACATTCAATAAATATTTTTTCATATACCTACCATATGCCTGGCAATTATTCTTGGTGTTGAAGATACAGTGGTAAACAAAACAGACTAATTCCTACTCTGTGGACCTTATATTTTAGTGGAGGTAGAAGGAGTATAAAAACAAAACAAAACAAACAAACAAACAAAAAAATCCATATTTAAGGTGTCAACTGGTGATGTGTGTTCAGAAGAAATAAAGGAGAACAAAGACCCAGACTGTGGCCAATAGAAATAGAGTGGTTAGGAAATATCTTCTTTGAAATAGTGATATTTAGCAGAAATCTGAATAAAACATGTTAATCTTTCAATTATCTGAATAACTGCACTCCAAGAAGGGTGAAGACAAATTGCAAACCTGAAGGGAGAGACACTTGGTGTTTTCTAGAAAAAGCGTGGGACAGAGTGATGGAGTAGATGAAAAAAGAGAAGAACAGTGTGCAAAGAGAGGAGATCAGGGCTCCGGGAACACAAAACTGTGTTATATGATATTATTTTTGTGTTTACTTTTTAGGGAGATGATAAGAGCAATTTGGTTTTTGCAGGGATTGACTTTGTAAGAAACAATATTAGAACAAGGGATAATCGTTTGGAAGCTATTGTCATATTCAAAATGAGAGAAGATGATGTTTTGAGAGTCGTGAGGTCTTCACAGTTTTCTGTGAAGGTTGTGAAAATGCTCAGACTCCAGATAGTTTTAAACAATAAAGCCAACAGTATTTGCAAATGGACTGGCATTGGGGTGCTTGAAAGGAAAGAGGTAAGGTCGATCTATGAATTTTGGCCAGAAAAATGAGAAGAATTGCCATTTACCTAAACATATGATTACAGGGAGATTGTTGGAAAAAATCAGGTTTTTGTTTGTTTGTTTGTTTTTAATTAGTTTTGTTTTTAGACATGTATTTGACACACCTCTTAGTTTAGCTATTCAAACAAGATATTAGTAGGTAGATAGGAAGGTGACATTCATGACACAGGACAGGGTTGGGGTTATAACTTAAGATTTTTTTCCATGCATAGTTTGTATTTAAAGTTATATGGAATTCCTGAGAGCCCGTTGCTCACTATTCTACTTTCTTCATGAGTTTAGTCAGACACCACACAAGGCTCATGATTTTCTATGTCAACTCTATTTTAATTTACAAAACTCCTAGCATGGATTTATTTTCCTCCTTAATATTTACCACCTTCTAATACACAATATAGTTTATTATTAGGTATTATAGGTCTCTCCACCTTATATAATGTGAACTGTAGAGGGCCAGATGTTGGTTTAGTTTGTTCATTGTTAGATTTCTACAACCCAGCACAGTGCCTAGAATATAACAGCTGCTAAATAAATATTAGTGTAATAAAGGAAAAACCATAAAACAGGGTAAGATTATTTAGACAGTAACTGCATAAAAAATAATTTTTAGACTAACCCAAGGGAAGAACAGCAGCATTTAGGGTTTTAGGAAGAATTCTAGAAGCAATTCTTGGGAGACAGGTAAGTGGTAAAAGAGAAACAGGGGAGTTGGAATCCCAGATGTCAACTGATGAAAATGTTTGGAGAGTGTGACTTACTATATTAAATGCTGTAGACTAATTCAAAAACTGAAGTCTGACACTTGAAAATGTGATTTTCATAAAAGGACATTGATGGTAATCTTAAGAACAACTAGGTATAAGCAAGAAGCATGTTAAAATGAGGCTAAAAGGGAATAAGAGTAAAGGAAATGGGAAAAGAATACCACATAAAATTTGCAAGAGTTTCTATATCAAATAGAGCACAGAAATAAGTAGTAGTTAACAGAAAGAAGATATGGGGTAAAGAGATTTTTTTTTAAATGTAAGTGGTACTATGACATTCACAAGCTGATATTAATGATTGAGTAAAAATATTTAACTTATGATACAGTAAAGAAGGAGTTAATTGCTGGACCAATGTTCTCAACCGGGCAAAAGAAAATGAAATTCAGTGTACAACTGGAAATGTTGTACACTGGATGGTGGGAGAATGGTCAATCTTGCAATATGAATGCAAAAGAGTAGGAATACATAGGCACAAAATAGGTTTATTAACAGATAGGGAATTTCTCGTACCACTCCTGATATTTTCTTATTGATATGTGAAGAAAATTCAACTGTTGAGGGAGAGGAGGCAGGGGTAAAAGTGTTAGAAGAACAAAAAAAAAGAGAAAGTCTTAGACACTCAGATATGTTCAACTAAATACGGATATACAGGGAGTCAATAGTGAAGTGTAAAGATTAGCCCTTTCCAAACAAATCCTCTTCCTATACATACTGGACACAATAGAAAGGGTTTTATAACACAAACATTTTCTGTTAACTTTTATTATTAATAATTTTTCTATCTATAGCTTTATATATGTGAATATTTTCATATATATATATATATATATATATATATATATACTCATATACATTTTTCTTTTTCATTAGCATTCAACATTCAAAAGTTTTAATGTAATTTTCAGTGACATTTCAGCTCAAGAGCTTTTAAGGTCAAGAGGTATAATAAGACTTAATAACCAAAGAGTTAATAAACATAATACTTATTTGGTGGATAAATTTGAAGAAAGTTAAATATCTTAATTTAAACATAAATATAGAAATATATTAAATTATATTATATCACTCAAGAGTGAAATAATAAACACATTAATATTGATCACACAGAAGATGAACTATGTGACATTTAGAACCACATTTTAGGGAGTTTATAAAATCATCCTGTAGATTTACTAATATTTATAGACAAAAGAAAAGAGTCGTGGAAATATCTATAAAATTAGGAGAAAACAGTGATTATTGTACAACTTTATTTTATAGTTCCTGGTATAAGGTAGTTGGTGCAATGTGAATTCTACAGTGATTTTATGGTAATTATTCATTGCTCTAATTTATTGAGTGCCCTTTATGTGCAGACTGCACTAAAATATAAATGATGTGATATCTTAACAGTGAAACTCCTTGCTGTGAAGACTAGCCAGGAAGCAAAGCTACTAATATACTTATTAGGAGTTTAAAAGTTGCAAGATGTCATGGATTTCTGGAATAAAACTTTACATTCCTACCATATTCTTTGTGTGTTTATGTCTAATCTCATTACAAATGAGGAATAAATTTTAAGTTAAAGGTTGTATCCGTATATATTTATCCTTCATATTTACACTAAAATGTTATTTAATATACATTTTATTGTTTCTTCTATTACCTCAAATTCATATTTTATACCTAATCCGTCATCCAATCAAGAATTCTTACCTAATCCTTCATCCAATCAGGAATCAAATATTACATACTGTTCGTGTTTCTTTAGTCTTTCTTCATCCGAAACAGTCATTTAGTCATTCTTTTACACTGTAACTTTTGAGGAATTTAGTTCAGATGTCTTGTTTATTTTTGTCTAATATTTCCTTATGATTAAAGTGAATGATTATTTGGGGAAGCAATACTACAGAATTAATATGTCCTCAGTTCATCATATTAGGAGATATGAGATATCAGTTTACCATATTTTTGCTGATGTTATCATAGACCACTACGGTAACCTGGGATGGTTACCAGGTTTCTTCAATGAAATACACTGTTCCCTCTGTAGCTAGTGATTATCTTATGGGAAGATACTTTGAAACAATTAAATATTCTGTTTTGTTGTCCACTGAAGATTACTTCCTTAAACATTTTTAATATTGTGGTAGAAAAATGGTGTATTTATGATTATATTATTCCTTATTAGTTGGTATTCTACTGTAAACATTTTTCATTCTTCACTGTTTATGTGATTGCATAGACCAATAAGACAGGAGATACAAAAAGTGTCTGATGTTTTATATCTTCTTGTTATGTGATTCTTCTTAGTTCATCTATTGTAAGTCCATTCTATCAGGAAACAGACATGGCAGAGTTTGAGTATGAACATTCTTGAATAAATCTTTCTTTTCTAATATAATCAAAGTTATATTCTGGTCCCACATACTTTTTAGACTAATATTGATATTCAGTGTACTTATTACCATAAAAATACATTTTATCCCTTTTGTTTATACTGTCTTAAGCATAATTATTATATTGCCATTTATTTATTCCTTTGTTCATTAAATTTTGAGTGCCTGCCATGCTATACACTAGGTATTATGCTGTATTCTTTCAAAAACAGATTAACTAAGAGAAATCCTGAGATTTAAAGAAAATACAATTCCTTTATAAAAACTGCATGATATACCAAATCAAAAGACAAAATAAAATGACTATTCAGCACAGTGCGGTTTAATTTCATTATTCAGTAAACAAAACCTGTCGTGGCTTACTTCAGTCCAGAGAATTGTGTAACTGTAGGTATTACTACTATAGCCCATGCGAATCCCAGAATGGCTGGGATGTAGGAATAGCAGAAAAAGTACCTTTTGGGGCAAAGTTATAGTGAACGAATGAAAGCCTGAGAAGCATGAGCTTATATATCAGTCAAGGGACATTGTGTTTGACATTTCATTAAAAGCAAGCTCTCCACAGAGCAACAAAATCAATTATTATAAGTTATCTCTTTCTCTCTCTCTCTCTCTCTCTCTCTCTCTCTCTCTCACACACACACACACACACACACACACACACATGCACACACAAACACATACAATGTGTATGCACAAAAATACTCACTCATAGATGATATAATGTGTGAAAGATCCTTAGGTTTTTAAAGTTTGCCATTGAAAATGTTTGTGCGTGTCTACCATTTTATTTTGCTAGTATTTGCATGTATCTGTATTGACTAATTTTAACTATTTAATGATATATAATAGATCCCTACATATATATTTAGCTCTGTTATGTGTGTGTGTATGTCCATAAAAGGTGGTGCTGGGAAGTTATCAAGAACTTAGACTGGTTTGTGACCAATTATGCTACTTTTTGATTGTATCATTTTGGTCAAATTTCTTAAACTGTCTGTGCCTTTGTTTCTACATCTCTAGTATAAACCATCTTACACAGTGAATAAGCACTGAGTTGCTATTATTCTGTGAATATGAAGTACTCTAGTTTACACATAACTATTTATTTTTCTATTTAGATTAAACTACGTGAATTGTGGCATAAATGCACCAAAATGAAAACAACATGACAATTCCAGAGAATCATAAAGCAAGATGACATTTCAAATACTAAAATAGTCAATCTCTTTGCCTCCAGTTGAAAAACATATCTCAAACATTGCAAGACATATTATTTAATATTTTAAGTGTTCATTAAAGTTAAATAAAAATAATATTACTTATTTTTAAATTATGAGAATTAAGAGTTAAAACTTTCACTCTGTACTGTCTTAGTCTTAGTCTTGCTCTGATTTCTTGTTTTAGACTAGTTTTCTTGAAGACCAATGAAACTGAATGAATGTAATGGCCTCAATCCTTCATCCCAATGAAAAAATCAACTACATGTAATAAAAAAAATAAACTAAGTTCTTCATTGTCAAATTGAACCTTGACTTTTCCTTTGACCATTATTTTCCTACAACTTACCAAAGTAGAGAGCAACTGCATAAAATGTGTTTAATTTTGTTTCTAAATAAATAGATCCCAAGTAGCGGGATTTTTTTTTTTTTAAGTTCTTTCAACATTGATAAAGGAGCTCTCTAGTCCACACCATTCAAAACAAGAAATCCCTGAAAGGAGAGAATTAGACATGGCCTCAGCTCTCAAAATAAAGGGAAGCATGTGCCAACACACATGAGGAACAACTGTAATCACAAGACAGACATTGAGGAAAGGCAGGCCTGAATGATCTGGAAATCCTCCAGGGACGATTTGGAAAACACAAGGGAGGTCACAGACAACTGTCCTAAGAAAAAGGATAGCATGCAATTAAGAAAAATGAAGCAAGCAGAGCTCAGTTTAAAACTGAGATTGAATGGTGTGTGGTGAGTTTATAATTTGTATAAATGGTTCATAAAAATATTTTGTAAATATTCAAATCAAAATTAAAAAAATAGACAATCAAGATAAACAGAAATACATGGCCTGTTTGAAACTGAATAGAAAAGTAAATTCTGTCTCCTCCTTTTTATTTTGTCTCTTCCAGGGAAATACACACAAGATAAGACTGTGCTTTCCTCAATTTTCTTTAAAAAAGATTAAATCTCAATCCAATTGATGTGCTTTTCAGGAAACCATTTAATTTCACCATAGTCTTGGTGAAATACAGAGACTTTCACCTGAGTCTGTTTTATTAATTAATAATAACGTCATAAGATTTCACAGTACATTTTCGCATACATTACTTTAACTACACAATAACCTTGTGAGGGAAAGACTGTTGTGTATGTTGCATTTCTATTTTTTACTATGACTGATTTTAAACAGGAAATACACATTTAAATATTACCTGGAAATCATAGATAGAAGGGTCATTAGAGATCATGTAGAGAATGTGCTCATTTCATGAATGACATAACTAGTATTAAGAAAGGTTCCCAGTTTACACGATATCACATAGCACACATAGGCAGAGTTAGAACAAGAATCCACATCTCTGACTTTAACTCCAGAGCTCTTTCCCTTACATTTCAGCTACACTACATTTTTCAATAGAGCTTATCTATTTGAACAGATTTATTCATCTTTATTTCTTATTGATGATTATCTAGATCAACTCTCCTAATCTGTTGGTCAAAAATGTAAAACTGAAACTTTGTCATGGTAAGAACACCTATCCCTTTCCTGCAAACATTTCTCCTATCCCTTTCCTGCTATCACAAGTGATTTATTTCATGTAACCAAAATAATTCTTCAATTATTATGTGTAATTATGTATTAGTTGAAATATTAACACGAGTGGCTTTAACATTTTGTAGTTTAAGGACTTGCAGAAACTTGTGTAATAGGTCAGGATATAAAATATTCTTTGGGGAAAGTTAGTATACTCTGGAGACTCAGAAAATAATTTATTTTTGTATTACTAAGGTCCTTTCTATTTGCTTTTAGACTGCTGATTCAGAACGCATTTCATAGTTCATTGGTATTACTAAAATTGGGCAAATAGAAAAAAAATAAGACAATATAAACTTTACAGGGGAAGAGGGTATAATATACTTGCAGATATCTTGAGGTGTTAATTAAACTAGGTCAGAATGGTGTCTACCTCTCAGTATGATTATTCTGAGTAAATTTCACTTTCCTGTGAGCTAGTATTATAACCACTGAAGTTTAGAAAGGTAGAGAACAGGTATAATCTGAATGCTTGAGTAGTGTGATGCTGTGAAGAAAGACATGGATTTAATTTTGGGAGGCATAAATCTGATTTTGGAGGCCAACACTCAGGAAATACATTATACACACACACACACACACACACACACACACACACACACACACACACATATATATGTATACACATATATATTCATATATATATGTGTATGTGTGTATATATATATATATACACATACACACATAGCCTCTATTTTTGAGAAACTTCTCTATTTACTTTGTATGTGTTGTTTAACAGATTTCATAAAAGTCTTGTGAAATTCATAATGTTATCAAAACGTAAGATATAAAGGAAAGCTTGAGATCACTTATCTATTTAATTATAACAAGAAACTTCTTAAACCCATACTATTTCACTAAACAATGCTATTTCCTACATACCTATTACTTACTTATCTATCTGTCTAGGTCCAGATATAGTGTATCTTTATATATATATTGATTTTCTGCTCATACTTTAACTTCCTAGACTCCAACTCTTTGTACCTAATACATATGAGCTTCTCATGAGAATTGAGGAAAAATAAATATCCACGACAAGATATATAAATTGGAAGTAAATATAACAAATGATTCTGAAAGCAAAAAGATGTCCCACATCATTTATTATTAGAGAATTGCATATTAAAACATCACACCTATTAGAATTACCAAATCCAGAACATTGACAACCCCAAATTCTGGTGAGGATATGTAGCAACAGAAACTCTCATTCATTGATGGTGGGAATGCAAAATGGTACAGCGATTTTGGACGTCATTCTGAAATTTCTTACAAAGCTAAACATAGGTCTACCCTTCAATCCAGCAATCATACTCCTAGTTATCTACCTGAACGTGAATGTTTATAGCAGCAACCAAGACATCCTTCAATAGATTAATGAATAAACTGTGGAACATCCATACAATCGGGTATTATTCAGTGATTTAAAAAAGAAAGAAAGAAAGAAAAAACAACCTCTAAGATATGAAAACTTAAATGCATATTGCTAAATGAAAGAAGCCAGTCTAAAACCACAACATATTGTATGATTCCAACTAATGATATTCTGAAAAATGCAGAACTATGAAGAAAGTAAAAAGATCAGCGATTGCCAGAAGTTCCAGAGGAAAGGAGTGGGGAAGGGTGGATAGGTGGATCACAGTACATGTTCAGGTCAGTGAAACTATTTTGTATCGTATATCATGGTAGATACATGATTTTTTGCATTTGTCAAAACTCATAGAACTGTAAAACACAAAGACTAAACTCTAAAATATAGACTTTACTTAATAAATATCTATCAATATTGATCTTCAACTGTAACAGATATTCCACACTAATGCAAAATATTAATAATAGGAAAGAATTGTGTGTTTGGGGGTTGGCAGAGAAAAGGAGTTTATGGGAACTCCGTACTCTCCATTATTCAATTTTTCTGTAAATTTTTCTAAGGTAATGTTGCTCTAAAAATAAGTCTATTGATTACTTAAAATGATCTAAGAAGAAGTAGCACTTCAAACGGAAATTAAACATTTGAAATGGAATGCTTTCTGTCAAAAAGATATGAAACATATGAGGGTAAAGAGAAATGATATTATAACCCACCCTTCATATTTCATTATTAATAAATGCAATTATAATAAATTGCATTTGATACTGCATCTTTTTTATAATAGTTTACTATTTTAAATATATATGAGTATATTACAATCTAGTTTACAAAGTAGTATCCCAGTCTAGTATTAAACAAATATCAATTCAGGGTGTTATTTTCATTGTGATCTATAGAGCAATAACTTCATAAGAACATCTTAGCAAATACAAAGCATTTTATTTTCAAACAACTTCAAAAACATATAATGAAATAATAAATAGCATGATATCTGAAATAACTTTTATTCTCCAAATGTTTACCTTTGTAAACATTGGTACAGACAAAAATCTGCAATTTTCCCCATTTAAATAATGCTGTTTACTCCCAATTTTTCTCTTTCTACATTGCTTGGTGTGTGTAGGAGGTGTGTGTTTATGTTTTTAGTTTGGAATAATTTTATAACATCAAAAATAAAGCACAGATTTTTTGTGTGTACTTTTTATCCAGCTTCCCTAACATTAACATTTTGCATTACCATGGTATATTTATAAAAACTCATAAATTAACATTGATACAATACTGTTAAACTATATGTTATTCTTATTTTACCAGTTTTTTTCCCATTAATTTATTATTCTGTTCCAGAAAAAGATCAGGGTCCACACTGTATTTTCTAGTCATGTCCCCATGTAGTTCTTTTCTGTCTGTCACTGTCTCTCAATTTTCCTTATATTTTATATCCTTGACAGTTTTAAAGAGTATTTGATATTTTGTAAAATGACCCTCAATTTCTGTCTGTCTGACGATTTTCCATGGTTATACTGAAGTAATGAACTCTTGGAAGAATACCATAATAGTGAAGTATCCTCTTCTCATGATATCAGTGGATACATTATATGAACACAACTTTTCATGGTGGTATTAGATTTAGCCTCTTGATTAAAATGCTGTCTGCCAATTTTCTCCACTATAAAGTTTCAATTTTCCCTTTTCATTCATTATTTTTTGTAAATGTGTCACTATGTGAAAACACTCAAGGGGAGGATATCTGTATATATTATTTGAAATCCGTGTGCAAGAATATTTTGATCTCTACCCCATTTATTTATTTATTGTTTTTTTAATCATTTGTTTATGACAGTATGTACTATTGTCCTTTTAGTTTTTATTGCTCTTTGAATTAGAATTTATTATCATTAGTATTTATTTTCTTACTTGAATTATTCCAACTTAGGCAATGAGAGATCTTTCAGTTTGGCTTCTATGTCCTTTTGATTATTCCTTTTCCTAAATATAGAAACTATCGAATTTTCGGTTCACATGGTAGAGTAGGTAAATACTATGTTTGCATCCTCAAATGACCACATCAAAATTATAACTAAAGTACATAACAACCATTGCTGAGAATTGCCTGAAGTGCAGCTGAACTGAAACCCTACAACTGAAAACATAGAAGTTACTTTAAGACTGGTAGCAAGGACAGAGACGCAGAATGGGGCTGGTCCCATACAAGCATGTGACCATTAAATACTGGGAGGGATATCTCAGCCATGGAGACACTACTCTTAAAGGGCTCATGCACAGACTTACTCACTGACGAACCCCTTCCCTCTGATCTCCAGCACTGGGGCAGCACCTTGAAAGGTGTCAGGGACATACAGGGAGGAACTGAATCGTGTGGTATCAGGGCAAGGACTGGAGGGTCAGCTTTCTTCTGCATGGAGGAGCTAGTGCAAGCCATTGTTTCTTTGTTGAGCCCTCTCCCCTACTGGCATGCAGATGCAGGTAGCCACATAACTGAGTCTCCATCAATCTGGCTAACATCACCCTGCCCTGAGACCTACTTCATTCAACATTCTGGACCACGTACACCACTTCCAGTGGCTTTTCCATACAAACGGCCTGCATCAAATCATGCTGCAGCCTTTCCTAAAATCTCTCAAACGTTCACAAAACCATAGAAGCAGAATCTGGCTTCTGTTGTCCTATACCTCTGGCTGAATAGCCCCAAGCCTGGCACAAATGACAGCCAGCCTTGGTTTGAGGCATGGCCTCTCAAGGCACCTTAAAGCCCAGCAAGTGTGGCTGCCATCTGCAGATTGCTTTATGCCTTATGCCAGGTAGCCCAAGGCAGGGAACAGGCTGCATCTGAACTTGACCTATGACATAGTCCCTACCAGGAGGCCCCAGGGCTGGCACACTAGGTGGCCACCTTTGGAACAAGCCAGAGCATTATGTGGCCTCCTCCAAGGATGTAACATCCAAAGGGCAGATCAGTTAGGCACCAGAGTCACAGCCAATCTTCACAAACAATCAGCCCGAGAGTCAATTCTTCCTACTGACATGCCAACAGTAATCAATGTTCAACTACAACAGGAATGCACATACAAACTGCATAAGGGACACACTTGGAGTTAATGGCTCAAGTGACCAGGAAGGTTGCTCCACTGAGCCCCACAGCATATATGGTGATGGAAGGAGAACTGACTCCAGGTGGTGAACACACAATGTTATATACAGATGATGTATTATAGAAGTGTACACTTGCAACCTATTTAATTTTACTAACCATTGTCACCTCTATAAATTGTAACTTATAGAAATCATAAATATGAAAAATAAAATGGCAATAACTACATATATATCAACAGTTACTTTAAATATAAAAGGATCAAATACTCTAATCAAAAGATAGGGCGGCTCAATGGATGATAAAATGAGATGCTTACATTTGCTTCCTACATGGACTCACTTCAGTTTGAAAGACACACACAGACTGAAAGTAAAGGGATAGGAAAAAGATAATTCATGATAATGGAAAAAAATCTGCAGTAGCAATACTTATACCAGACAAAATAGACTTTAAAACAAAGGCTCTAACAAGAGACAAAGAGGGACCCAGTAATCCAATTCTGGGTATTTATCCAAAAAAAATCAAAATGCTACTTCAAGGAGACATGTGCATCCATATTTTCTTTGCAACATTGTTTTCAATGGCCAAGATATGGAGGCAGCATGGGTGTCTATCAGTGGACAAATGGATAAAGACAAGGTGGTACATATACACAATGGAATACTGCTCAGCCATGGAAGGAAATGAGTTCTTGCCATCTGTGGCTGCATGGACGGACCTGGAGGGTATTGTGCTGAGTGTAGTATGACAGAGAGAGAAACATAGATGCAATATGATTTCACTTATGTATGGAATCTAAAGAATAAAATAAAGAACAGAAATAAATTCATAAATAAAGGTAATATTTTGATGGTTGCCAGATGAGGTATTGGGGTATTGGGGACGGGGTGTTGGGGAGGTGGGTGAAAAAGGGGAAGAGGTTAAGAAGTATTAATTGGTTGTTAAACAGCAGTCATGGAGAAGTAAGTTATAGTGTAAGGAATATAGTCAATAATACTGTAATAACTATGCATGGTGTCAAATGGGTACTGGATTTATTGGGGTGATAGATGGGGGGATGGAAGCAGGGAGAAAAAGTGAAGGGGTTAAGAAGTACAAATTGGTAGCTACACAATAGTCATGGGAATGTAAAGCATAGGGAATATAGTCAATAATTTAGTAATGACTATCTATAGTACCCAGTGGGTACTAGATTAATCAGGAGTATCACTGCTTAAATTATATAAATGTCTAACCCCTGTGATTTGCACTTGCAATTAATATAAAATAATATTGAATGCCAACTATAATTGAATTTAAAAGAGGGGAAGGTGAAGGGGAATAAAAGCTTCAAATCTCTGGTATAAAACAAATAAGTCATGGTAATGTAACGTACAGCATGGGAATTACAGTCAATAATATTGTGATAGCATCCTATGGTGTCAGGTTGTTGCTGGACTTATCACAGTGGCCACTTTAGGTATACAAATGTTATATAGCTCTGGTATATACCTGAAACTAATATAATATTGTATTTAGCTATAATTAGATAAAAACCTAAAAAATAGAAAATAACTGTGAAAATACATTATATGGGTTTATAGTTATGTCATTTTATATACTGCAATAGTTTACTCCAGCCATGTTGGCATCACATCATTCTGCCTACACCTTCAAGACACATTTATTGATTATGTATTAATTTAATACATGTTTATTGGGCACATACTGTGTGCCAGATGCTATTCTAGGCACTGCAGATAGTTTAGGGGATGAGATCATATATACGTATAAAAAGATGCTAATGAAGCAGAACCTTGTAGACCTTCACAGAGAATATGCAAAAGAAAGAGCATGCCCTGCAGTTTATTCAGCAGACTATTGCTTTATCTGCTTCAGTATCGATGCTGGTCACTCTAGCTGTTGTGTTAAAGAGAGACTATAGATGGGTCAATGTTGATATAGGAAGACAAATTAGGAAAAGCAATACAGGTGAGACTGATGTTCTGAAGTTAGCGGCAGGGATGGAGAAAAGATTGTTCTGGATTTCTGATGGATTAGATCTGAGGTGTGGGAGAAAGGGAGATGGTAAGGATGATTCCATGTTCGGAGTCCCGAACACTTTGGTGATGAAATCGCACTCACATGCGCATGTGCATGTGTGCATGTAAATACATGCAGACACATAAATACATATATCCCTGTCTTTTATGCTTTTTTAAACATTAAATATTGATTGTAGTGGTGGTCTAGAGTATGAAAATGAGAACTAAATAACGTGCAAGTAAATCTCCAGTGCATAATGTGTAATAAAAACTAAAAATAAATAATACATTATTTTATTTAATTAAAAAAGTAAAGATTAGCCTCATCTAGATATACAGATTCCACTTCTGTAATAGTAGCTGTTTTCCTTTCAGTGTTTAGATTGAAAATAATATCCAAGATGTTTTTCTGTAATATCCTTTTGAATCAGTAACAATATGTTTTAAATTTTTTTCAGTTGTTTCTTCACCAAATTTAACAGGTCTCAGTACTTGGAATCTTTTTCATAAATTTGTCTTTCCAGGTTGATTATTATTTTTCATTGTTTATTCTGAGATTATTTGAATTTGCCATAACTTAGTGTTTTGGTAAATGTGATGTTTAGTACTGATTTATTTTGTATATAAGTTCAATGATTTTCCAATGATATATAATGTGTAGAAATGTTAAAATAAGGTTTACTTCCTTTTACTTAATTTATAAAACTACTCTCCATTTATGGAGTTAAGAATTCATCCATTTTGTATTAGATATATATATATTAAAAACACGCCACAAGTCTTTATTAGGAAACATCTATAAAAATTTTTGTTATGTAATAATATACTAGGCATCTTTACATTTAATTACGAGATAGCACTAAGCTAATTTTTAAATACACTTGAATATGAATCTGTGTATAATAATATATGTCCTTGAAGATTAATGCATCCAGAATTCAGAGAAAATAAAAATTCTGTCTATTCCTTTCTTGCTTGGAATTTCAGATTCTACTGGTCATATTAAGAAGCAGAGATAAAAGGAGAAAGCAAGAAATAATTCAAATGCCAGTAAAGTAATCCTCTACATTGCAGCAATTGACAATGGTGTGTTATATATAGAAATAAGATCAGTCTTTGTTTTCAACCCTGCTAAATAAAACTGAACTCTTGGAATGGCACGGCCACTTGACCTTTCTGGTTTCACCAGCAGTATTTAACTGGTGTAAAGGAAACACACTTGCAAAGTGTCTCCTGTTGACATGACAGATTCTCCTGGTAGTTCACACAATGTTCATAAGGCCCAAGTCTCTTCCTTCAGAAAGCAAGAGGGAATTATTTTCCCAAGGAGCTACCCGGTCCATGCTGAAGGATAACATGAGAAATTTTCACTCTTTGTCACAACTTGTACTTTCAGCAGGCCCTCTGAAATCAACTCCAGCGGTTAAACATGCAAAAACTTCTCATTTTGAGATTGAAATACTTGATGCTCAAACAAGAAAACAGATATGTATCGTAGATAAGGTGAGTTTTATTTATTTATTGAAATTTCTCTTATCTGTCCCGATGATGATTAATCACTTGCTTAAAAGGTGACAAGACTGTACAAAAATATATTCCTGGCTTTTAGTGTTAATTTTTTTGACGAGCAGGATATTTTATACTGTGTTTTAGTAGAACGATATTGCTGCATCACTCTTAATCAATTTGAACGGTAATTAATAATTACTAGGTTCGGGCTGTCTTGCTAACATTGAACATTGTCGGGAGACAAAATTTCCAGGGCTCACCTTTTCAGTCTACATTAAAAAAAAAAAGTCTTCAGGATTTTTTCATGTACTTCATTGCATATTCATATTATCAGAGAATTTAATAGTATTTATAGAAAATAGCAAGCAAAAGCCACTGAAGTTACAAAATATTCCATTTTGTGTATATGATAAAATCGTCATTTAAAAATTATTTTGATTTACTTGTCTTGAAAAATAAACATCTCACTTTTGATAAAAGGTTTACTCATTTCAAATCAACAATGTCCACGTTCCTAAAGATTGTCTTGCTTAATTTTACCTATTTATATTCATATCACAAATGCTTCACTAAGGAAAGATAAAATAAATACTACCTAGCTCACACAAACATATGTGTACATTGTAGATACACATATGTACATACAATATTTCAAACATTTTGTTTTGCAAAATTTAAAGACACTAGTAGTTTAATTTATTATGTGAAAGATTGATATTTTAATAAAATGTATCTTCATTTATTTTTCTTTACAGACATGTTAAATAATATTTTTGCCATTCTAAAAATAAAATTCAATCACTGATTCCATTTCACTATGCTCTAGCTGTGTTTCCACATAAGAAGAGGAGCGTTTACTGTTTTTAATTGCCAAGAGATAACATATACTTTCCTAATTAGTAATTATAACACTATGACCAGCCTATTATTTGGGTAATATTAACTTTCATTTACAGATGGAAATGAAAGATAAAGAACTTTCACAAGTTCATACAGCACATAAGTGGAGGGTCGGAGATTCAAACCATTTTTATACAACTCTAAATCATATTTTTTTTCTATAGTACAACTGGAAACATATATAAATGATGGATATATGTTTTTTATAAAGAACTTTAACTTATGAATTACATGCATGGTATAATTTACTTCTATGTTAGCATTTTAGTAAAGGTTTTGCATTTTTCTGTGTCATGCAGAAATAAGACAAAAAAAATTCTCATCCAGAAGTTGCTGATATTTACAATATCTCTCTATCAAAAATTTAATACTTGTAAGGAAAATACAATTAAATCAGGGGAAACAAAGCAATAAATGGAATGGATATTAAATTGGTCAAGGATTTATGAGGACCAAGATACTAAATAAGACTGGTTTTGTGTCCTTTCTGATGTGTCTAAACCTTGACAACAAAATCCACCTTAAAATAATGAGAAAATGATGGGCTTCTAATTATTTTTCTCAAACATTTAAATTTGTTTTATTGAGATTTTATTTTAAGCTAAGGAATGGAGTTTTACACTTCTAGCATTAATTAAATTGAAAAAAACATTAATCATGCTGGAAGCCTGCATTCTTTAGAGATAAGGATTTTGCTCAGAAATCTCACATTTGAACTGTAAGAGTCCTGGTATTTTCATTTGCAGTGGCAAAGCTTTAGGGAAACTCAGTAGGCTAGATAGGGATTAATTTTGGATTCCTCACCAGCCTTTACTGCACAATCAACACCATATGATGTGCAACTTACTATAGCCAAATCTTTGTCAATAGAACTGGATTTTGTCTTGTCATGTTTTAGTTAAAATATTCTCATAATGATGGCAAGAAATTTAAAAGAAAAAAATATTAGATTAACTTTCTCTTTTTTTTTTTTTTTTTTTGCTTCATGATTCCTACCAGTTCAAGTTTATAAACCTGGGAAAGGCTGATTTTGTTTGTTGTTTAAGATAATGTTTTTCTTAGACAAATTGACAGCTATATAAATAGTAAGGTCATGTTAAGCGCCTTTTGTTATACTTGGTTCTACCTATTATACAAAAGAAGTGTTGCTTATGACTTAGTACCTGTCTTTCAGCAAAGAAAGTACTGTTTTATAAAGTCATAAAAGTTAAAGGTCATGTACTTTGGAACTAAGCATATCTGGACTAACTCCCTGTTACATCAACCATATCTATCAAGGCTCAGTAAAGTCATTGAATTGTTGATCCCCAGGACCCTTATTTAGAATATAGGTTAATAAAATATATTTTGTAAGTTTATAGTGAAGAGTAGGAATGAGATATGTAACATGCAAAGCATAGTTCATTGAACATAATACATGTTCGAATATATATATATATGTATATATACATATATATGTACGTGTGTGTATATATATGTATATATATATGTTTTTTTTTTTTTTTTTTTTTATTTATTGGGGTGACAATTGTCAGTAGAATTACACAGATTTCAGTTATGCAATTCTGAATCACATCATCCATAAATCACACTGTGTGTTCACCACCCAGAGTCAGCTCCCCTTCCATCACCGTATATATATGTTTTAATAACCATCTGAAGAGATAAATTTATGTGTATAAAATCCAAGAAACATGTAAGTGATGAATTTGTGATACTGACACAGAATTTAAATTTGACTTCTTGAGACTCATTCATTGACATGATTTGTTTTAATGCTTAGGTTAGACACAAATTTTCAGATATCTAGAGTGGATTTAATAATAGGTATATGCTGAGCTCTAGTAGAAACTGTGCTTGCATCTAGATAACTTCAGAATGGACAGAGCATGTACACAAGATATTCATGTAACAAAAACATTGAGAGAATTCCTGGGATTAAAGAAAATATATTGAAACATGTCCTTTTACTTACACACACACACACACACACACACACACACACACACACACCAAACAAACAAACAAACCAGTTTCTACGCCTTCAGTATCTTCTGCAGGTTCTGTCCATTCCTCTCATTGCTTTCCTCATGTTCATTTTGTCTGCCCACATTTTCCTTTTCACATTTCATCATAAACCCACTCCATTCAGACGCTTGCCTCCATCACTTCTCAGAATATAAAATTGCTGAGATCACCAGTGAGGCAGTGGTAAACACCTTGCTAAATCAAAGGTCAATTCTCATACTTTATTTTACTCAGTATATCAGTAAATTTGCCACTGTTAAGAACATCCTCCTTAAAACACCTTTGCTATTTGAGTTCCAGGATAATACCACACACATTTTTTTTTTTTTTTAAGCCTACTTTCCTGGCGTCTCCCTTTCCTCTTGCTGCTTCTTCATTATCTGACTTATTGGGTATGGACTGTCACCAACTTCGTCATCAGAAATTCTCCCCATCTTTAGTCATTAATCTTACTGAGTCCCATCGCTTTAAATGGCATCTGCCTATTGGTGACTCATAAACATCCTCTTCCCCTGAACTACAAATCCTCTTACCTATGTATCTATGTATGCATCTATCTATGTATCTATCTACCTATTTGGAGGATGTTTCCTAGGCATCTTGAACTTCATATATCTAAAACTGAATACTTGTGCTTCCCTAAAAATTTTTCCAGTTCAATAAATAGAACTACATCCTTCCAATTGTTGAAGACAAACACTTAGAGGCATCGCGACTCACCTCCTAATCTCTCAACCCACATACAATCCATCTTCATGATGATACCTCACATGTATCCAGACTGACAAATTTTAACCTCCTCTACTGCCAGCACTCCTAAATCTTTCCTGTTTCTGCCCTTACCACCTTCCATTTATTCCCTACACAGCAGCAGAACTAGCCTGTTAAATCACATCAAAGAACATCATTCACTACTCAAAACTAGTCAGTATACTCCTTTAGGTCTTAAATGTCACTTTTTTTCTTGGAGACTTTCCTTACTACATAGTTAAAATTGCAAAATCTGGCAATGATTTATATTACTCTTCCTAGTTCTATTTCTTTACTAACACTTATTTCCTTTTTAGTTCGTTTATTATTTGGCCTACCCTTGGTATGCCAGCTTCACAAAATCTGGGATTTGATTTTTATCACTTGTGTATCTGCAACAGTGCTTTGCACAAAGAAAACATTTAACCAATATGTATTTAATAATTCAATGCCTGTTCAAGGGATATGTGGATTTTATAATGCACTCACATTTAGCTCTGATAGTTTTGGAATACAGGAGTATAATATTTGAAAATACATATTACTATTTTCTAAAACAAATTACCATTGTAAATATATTCATAGGAAAGTACATTAGTTAACCTTTCTACTGAATGTCCAAATTCCTGACTTGCTTCCAACAATGATGTATAAAATTTAACTTTGTATTAGCGTATAAGTTACTAACAGATAGTCATGTTCTGACTATAAAATCTAATAAGCTTTTCTCAAAGAAGACAGTACAGAGAGGGATATTTAAATAATTTAGTTATTTCCTAGGAATGATTAAGATAATATGACTAATCAAGGATAAAAAGATAGAGAGAAGATTTAAAACATATCATTAATATCATTTTAAAGAATTATTGGAACATCAAAATATATAAAAAATACAAATTAAAAAAAATAACAATGAATTATTTCTAGTTGCTAACTATCCATCTCACTTCTATATTATAAATGTCAGAAGCTTATCTTGCTATAAGTCGATGATTCAAGACCATAGGAAGAGCTCCAAAAGCTAGAGGTGATAAACATTTCCAATAGCATCCCATAGTTTTTTCTTTAATTTCTTGTCTAAGGAGCTTGACTTCAAGAGCTCCCTTTCTCTTATTGTTTAATTTGCTCTATGTCAAAGCTCTCAAAAGCCTTTTAAAGCCTTCTTACAAATAAAATAAAACACTCAGTAATTCTCCAATCCTTCTAATGGTAAAAATACTAGTTTTTTTTTTTCCTCCCCAGAAAACAGTCAATAGAATTATAGGGTGATAAGACTGCATAATTGCACTTTTAATATTTTAGTTAGAAGTTTGGAGAATTTTCAATTTCTGACTTGCTACTTTTAATATTTTACCTTGGGCATGCTACTTAGCATATTTATGCCTCAATTTGTTCATCTGTAAAATCTGCTTTAAAATGGTCATGGCAGTTTTCAAAATTTCATGTATATATAAATGACATTTTTTCTCCCCTTCCATTCCTCTTTTTCTTCCTTTTTCTTCCTCCTCTTTTCCTCCCATCCCTGCCCCTTTTTTCTCCTTCCTTCTTCTTCAGTCCCATTTCTCCTACTTCCTATTATGTAGAATGATATATTTCAAAGCTTATACGGTTTGGAGTCAGACAGACTAGAATTTTAATATTAATCTGACTGCTTTTTCTTTTTCCTTGGACATGAGCCAATATCTTTGCCCTTTATTATTCTTTTCTACAAAATTTTTTACTTATTATTATTCTTGATCTTTACAGAGGAGAAGCTGTGGTACAGCAATTTGAAAGGAAGAACTTAGTGTATGTTAGAACCAAACTTTGAACCTGGCAATGCACACATATGTTCTGTGCCTTACTCTTAGCTCTTATACACCTACTTGACAGATTTTAATGAGTTGTCACTAGCCACAATTCATGTGTTCTGTTTAATTTCATCATTGGGGGCATCTGACTTTTGACGCAGTGTGTTTCAGGACAGAAATTCTGTTTTCAAAGGAAGTCCATTTGCCCTTCCATTTGAGACAAAGGAAGGCTCTTAAGCAGTCTTTCTATTTTGTATATATGGACATAAAATAGCATCAATTAACCTTCAAACCTAGAAATATATATATATATATATATATATATATATATATACGTATATATATATATATACGTATATATGTATATACGTATATATGTATATATACGTATATACATATATATGTATATGTACGTATATACGTATATATATGATATATACATATATGTATATATACGTATATATGTGTATAGGTATATATATATATATATATATATTAATATAAAGTCTCTTTTAATAATAAATCTTTTCTCCATTGTATGTTTTTGGCTTCTATGTCGAAAATTATCTGTCCGTATTTATGTGGGTTTATTTCTGGGTTCTCAGTTCTATTCCATTGTTCTGTGTGTCTGTTTTTCTGTCAATACCATGCTGTTTTGATTACTGTTGCCCTGTACTACAAGCTGAAATCGGGAAGTGTGATACCTCCAGCATTGTTCTTTTTTCTTAGGATTGCTTTGGCTAGTCGGGGTCTTTTGTGGTTCCATACCAATCTGATGATTTGTTGTTCTGTTTCTTTAAAAAATGCCACTGGGATTTTGCTGGGGATTGCATTAAATCTGTATATTGCTTTGGACAATATGACCATTTTAACTCTGTTGATTCTTCCAATCCATGAACATAGAATGACTTTCCATAAAGAAGATGTGGTATATATACACAATGGAATACTATTCTGCCATAAGAAAAGATGACATAATGCCATTTGCAACAACATGGATGGATCTTGAGATTATAATGCTAAGCGAAATAAGTCAAACAGAAAGTAGAGAACCATATGATTTCACTGATACATGGTATACTCAACTGAAAACAACAAAGAAACAAGACCAACAAATGAAGAAACAAAAACTCAGACACAAACAATAGTTTAGTGATTACCAGAGGGGAAAGAAGAAAGGGGGTGATAGATGAGGGTAAAAGGGATTAAATATATGATGATGGAAGGAGAACAGACTCTGGGTGGTGAACACCAAATGTGATAGATGATGTATTACAGAATTGTACATCTGAAACCTGTGTAACTTTATTTTTTTAAAATTAAACTTTAATTTAAAAAAATCAAGACCACATGTGCTATCAAAATTTTATATCTAAAAATTACAAAATTTAGATGAATGGTTTCTCGCAAAAGAGGTAATGAAAATACTAATTTTTGTGAACCCAGAGGTGCCCGTATACCCACTCCTCTTTCTGAATGTGCTTGGGAATTTCATAATATTATAGGCAGTTCTAATTTTAAAAGAAACAGTGCACTTTGCTTAATATTATTTTCCCTGACTTTGATTTCTCTCAGAAAAAGTAGTCTTATTATATTTAAAATGGAATGTCATGACAGGCAATGTGGTAGAGTGGTTTATGCTCGGAGGTCAGATATTTATGCCTTTATTTGATGCAAATTGTATTTTGCATATTATTATGAAAATTTGAAAATTGTTTTTTTCTAATTTTAACATGTTACTTAACTACTCTGATTCTTGGTTTTCCTTTATCAAAAGTAGAGTAACTATCTGTCTTCCAGGAGTAACTAAGGATTCTATATTTGTATGTAAATTATAGCACCATGCATGCACATGGTTAGCTGTCTGTAAATGAATGTAATATTTTAGATAGGGCCAATATATTAGAAATATTATTATTCCACTGCAGTGAGAAAAAATTGAGCTACTACTTCTCTATTATGCCTATAAGAATTAAAGCATTTTAAAATGATAGTCATTATCTTTTCCTGAAATTAATAGGAAGCCTGTCAGCATTAGAAAACATAGCTACAGAGACAATCTTTGCAGTATCAGTTTCTAACATTCTATATCCAAATCTCATACTCCAAATAATATAAATCTGTTTATTATACCATGATATACCATGAAAGATACCAATGAACATATAAGCACTGCACACAATGTAATTAGTAGAGAAAGAATGAATAAACTCTAGAAAACTATTCATGAATAAAATATATAAAACAAATATAGTCAATTATGAGTATTGAATTAAAATTTATCTGCATTTTTCTATTTAAATATATCACCATGTAAGAAAATTGGTTTTGTTTAGGGTTAAGCTATAAAGATGTCACTTCTATCTAATACATGAGATACAGTGATAGTCCATTTAGAAAGTCTACATATGTAAGTTTGAGAGGATGCATCTAAGAAGAATTAAAATTTACCAGATTCAGTGGTCCTCCAACTCTTTAGTTTGACATTTTAGAATGTCACAATCAAGAATTTATTAATTCAATAAATATTATTTGAGATATTTGTCTAATGCTCTGTGAAGATGTGCATGCTCTACTAATCATAAAAAAGTTCATGATGAAGGAATTTATAGTTCTTTCATGATCTAGCAGTTCAAACACAAAAGATAAAGACTATGCTCGCATAACATATTTCTGGGAAATAATTTTGGTTTGACCTTACTGTGCTTTTGTTTGATTCCTTTTCTTTAGAAATTAAAGGAAAATGGTATATTAGATATGTATCTTGTCCAGATTAACATTTTACTGGTCCATTTTTGTAGCTTCAAAAATAGCTATCAAAACAATTACCTAACTTGTGCTGATCTCAGTGTATACTTAACTACAACACACTTTTTTTTTGCTGTTTTCTCTCACTTACCTTAGTGCTCAAAATGATCTAGTGACAACTTGTCTGCAGCTGTTCCTCATAAAATTAGGGTTTAATAAATGAGCAATAATTTAAGGCAACTTTAACAAATAAAAATCCCATTACTCTATATTTTAAATTATCTATAGACTTTAGGGAGAGAGGTATGAATGGGATAATATTGTAGCAAGTGGATACTAATATTTATATCACATTAAGACTTTTAATATCCTCATACAACATTTCTGGACACACATTTGTGCTGCCTGAGGCCTGAAGTTTGCATTATTAGAAGCATAAGCACAAGAGAATTTATATTTCTACTAGAATTGGTGTAATGACAGCATTTAAGCTCAATGCCGTCCCAAATTATAAATGTGAGTGATCTTAGATTTATGTATTTTTATATTGAATCTTACTTCTGCTGTGAAAATTATGTTATTTGAATGGCTACTTGAGAAGAGCTCAAAGGTTGATTGGGCAATCATTGTTTGAAGCTATTACTCCTAAAATGTTCTCAATTCATTATGATTAAGTACTACCTACAAGAATATCTTGCAGTGGCATAATCCTAGAGCACTGCATGCTTCCTTCATCCCTCCTTCTCTCCTTTTCTTCTTTCCTGTTTATTTTTTTTTCTTCATATACATTGAAGAATACCAATCAATCTTCCAGTTGCTAGGCACTGTAACAGACCCTGGGAACACCAGCATGAAGACCAAACCAATCCAAACCAAATATATTCCTTTCTCTTCAGATGTTCAGAGTGTTGTGATGGGTAATGACATGTAAATAGTCCAACACAAGATAATATAATGCAAGCTAAAATAGAGGTACCAACAAAGTGCTGCTGAGCCCATATGAATCATTTTTCTCATTTCTACTGAAGAAAACGAGAGTGGCTTTAGAAATCTCTTCCAGTTATAAACAGTCCCAGCACACTGAAGGATCATCCTAGGGTTATTTCTAACAATAAAAGGTAATTTCCTAAAGTAGAAATTATCTCTACTAAGTGTCTTACATCCTTGGCCTTTCGGGCTTTAAGGGAAGGCACACTGCTATAGAGATACCACTGGAGAATTTAGGAAGGAAGGTAAAGATGAATTCCCTACCCACACAAGAGTTACAAGTGTGCAAACTTGTCAGGCTCCATAGCATTAGTATATAATATTTTATTAGTGGATTTTAAAATTGAGAGTCTTCAAATAATTTTCAATCCCTGTTGATCTACTGGGATTCAACTGTGTAAACTGAGGCCACCAGTTAAAGCCTATGAATGTCACAGTCATTTATTTTCCTATGAGAAGTTGTTCTCTTTTAGATGAATTTATTTTGAACTGCCTAATACACCTAGATAACATATATTTTATTTGAGAATTGATATTTCTCTTAAATCAAGGAATGCTGCACATCTGCCTTCTTATAAACTCATCATTCTAAAATAATTTTGTGAAAAGTGAATTAATTATTATCTGTCTTTTTTTCCTTATTGCTGTTTAAGTTTTCTCATTACACATTTTTACTGCTGCCAAAATAAGCATTCAGTATTACTTCATGTTTAGGGAATTTCTAACTTTGCAATTATCGGTTATTTGATTTAAAAAAAATCAAAGTGTAATAAAATTAGCAATTTCTCTTAACAAAACATTTGATGAATTACTGGATGTCTAATACAGTCTTTTATTTTTTGATACTAGTCTGTGTGCCATTGAATATAGATTTATTATTTGTCTCCCATAAACTTCAAAAGCTATTTTATGTAGATTTTTTTTAACTCAACATGATAAGAAAAAACATAAACAGCTAGAAGATCAGCCATAACCGCTGACCTACTGATTGTTAAAATAATATTTACTTCATTTCAAAATGCGAAGAAAAAAATCAGCTTTTTTCTAATTATAAAAAATAGATTAATACATTTACTAATTTGCTTTTACTTTTCAATCAACATTTCTGGCATTGTACAGACAATGTCTTCTTAGGCCTTTGTTGGTAATAGAATCCCTCTAACTTAATGGTCCAATATGTCATAGTTTAAGTATTTAAGTAAAGTTTGGCTGAAGTACCTGAGTCTCAAGCTGTTTTAGGGGTTATAATGTGCTACAATAAACAAGAAAAATCTGGACTCAAAGTTTAGCTTTGCTTCTGCACACAAGGACACCCATTTGTCCTTTGCCTGATTATGTCTCTTCTAATTACTCACACCACTCACCATCACATCAGTCCTAAAAGCAGGCGCCAATGTGTGGAGTTCCAGAATACATAATACATATATATGTAATGGAATGAACAATTTTATTTTCCAGATCAGTCCAGGCTCTTGCCTCATGGTCATTAATCTATGAAGTTGAAAAGACTCAGTGATTGCAAGATGATCAAAGTGTCCCCTTCAATAGAGAATTCATCTACAGAGCTAATTCTTTAATGAGCTATGGAAAAAGTCTCACCTTAGTTTATTAGAACTGCTGACTCTTTAGAATCTTGCCCTGTTTGTTCCATAGCCAATCAATCAGTAAATCATTTCATTCTGTTATAATATAAGTCCTCAAGAGCTGGTAACTTCCTACTTTAAATCGCCATCACTGCTAACATACGGATTGATCTACCTGGGTCTAGACTGAACACCCACAGGATATGTAACAAAACAATGAAGATACTATAGTTTCTGTCAGATGTAGTTACAGCCCATATGTTTCACAACATCACGAGGTAAAACAGAATTGAAATTGATTATTACAAGTGAAATGGTTTTGTTATTGCATTACCATTTCAGTTGTCACCTAGAATCTGTTTAATTTACAAAAGCCAGATTGATTTTTTAAAAATCTAAGTTATATTATGTCACTCCTCTAATGAAAACTCTCCTACAACTACACAATTTACTCAGAAGAAAATCCAAACTGCTGTCCTCTACTCTAAATGGTTATGGATTTATCTTTGCAACCTCATCTCTCTGGTCATATCTTTAACCAAGCTGTCCCTATCTCATTCTGCTACAAACACTCCGACTTGCTTGCCATTTCTCAAACACTCTTGATGTAGTGATCCCTCATGGTCTCTGCCCTTGATTCCTCTGTCTGAAAGAATCTTCTTCAGGATATCTACATAATTTTCTCCTAGCTAAAGCCTTTACTCATATATCCTTACCTTCCAAACAGAATCATACTTCTTTCAATCACTTCTGATCTCTTTATATTTTCTTTTTAGAACTTAATCACCCTCAGATATATTACATAAGTATTTCTTAGTAGTCTGTCTCATTTCTTCTAGAATATTAGTTCAATGTGTGCCATTGCACCACAGGGTTTTAGCACATGGATTTAGGTACATGACTGCCTGTATTTAATCCAGCTCTGTGGCTTATTGGCTGTGTGACAGGGTGCAAGCCTCATAACATTTAAGTAAATCAGTTTCTGCACTGTCAACTGGGGATAATAATAGTACCTAACTCTTTGGGTTGTTAGAAGTATTAAATGAGTTAACTGCTTAAAAGAGTATCTGGTACATACAAAACACTATATATGTGCTGGTTATTATGTTAAAACAGAGTAGTACTCGTGTGTGTGTGTGTGTGTGCGTATATGTATTTACATTCCTATATGCATGACATATAACAAAGTTACTTGTCCATAATTCATACTCAATTAATATTTTTGAATGAAACAGCAAACTACCATAAATATTTACCATATCATATTAGTTTAGCTTTGTGTAATGATTGATTTGTTTTATTAACGGTGATCAAGTTTATGTCAAGATCTAAGCCATAATATCTGAAGTAGGTATTATGAGCAGCAAGGCATATCTGGACAGTGAACACTTTCAAAAAGGATTTTATTTGTATTAATTAACTAATCAATGGTGTAACTTTAGGAAGACATATTTCATGACCATGATTTCTTCATATTTTAAAGAGTCTCAGTATCACATACTTCATAACGTTGTTTACAATGACCAAGTATTATCTAACTAGACCTTAAAGTAGTAGCTCCAACATAGTACTCGTAAATACTCAACACATTTTCCTCCACCTCTCATCTCCACTTTTTTCTTCCTCTCCACTATATGGTACAGTAAGATTGTTAGGTACAAGGTTTAAACTAGGCTATTTGGATTCGAAGTCCATCCTTGTAGCTTATTAGCTGTGAGTTGGATAAATTACTTAACCACCCTGAGTCAGAGTTTTCTCATCTTTAAAGTAAAAATAATACTGTATCTTAAGCCATAAGGATGGTGTGTGAGTTCAATTCTTTAGCAAAGATAAAAGGTCTTAGGATAGTGCTGGACTCTTACTAAGCATTTCAATGATGTTACTTACGACTGCTAACAGCATTAATGACCTCCAGTGCTATTTCTCTCTGACAAATTAAGGTAAAAGACAAATGAGACAATTATTTAATTATAACACAAAACTAGCTAGCAAACTCACTTCAGTGATAAAATATTTTCATCTATATAAAAATAATAGTATTAATAGTATTAGCATATATCGAGCATTGAAATTGATCTATTTCATAGGATTCAATAACATTCACTGTCTTCATAAGCCCATAGCAGTTATATTAGGACAGTTTATGTTCAGAAAGGCAGAGGTAGAATTCGTTATCTATATCATACTTTTTATCCCTGTTTCTTGGTGTGTTTATCAATAGCACGTTTTTACATTTAATATTGTTTTAATTGGGATTATAAATTCTATGTTAATCTTTTCTACATGTAAGCGGTGAGATGAATGCAGTCTAGAAGCCTGTGTCCTGCACAAGTACTGAAGATCAGTTTTTCTAGTTTTGAAAGACTGATAAAAGTTAAATTTAACAATGCTAGCTACACAACATGAGGATAATGATGCTGTGATAATGCCTGATAGTTACCACTTCTGGACCATGAGTAACAGAGGCTAAGCTTCCTGCTATATACAGTAGGAAAGGAATTTTTTGTTATTACTTGCAATCATAATTTTAAGTACACTATACATAGTAGGTCATGTTGGTGATGGAGGTCACTTTATAACTTATGTAACAAAACAGTTGATCTTCTATTTATCTAACATTTTATGAGCTATTTTTATTTATGTTATGTGTCCAGGAAATTAATGCCTTGGTCAAGGATGAAAAGCATACATCTTGTGCGAAGGACAGAAAATGAATTAAATTTTATATCCTATCCCCTCCCCATACTGAAGGAACCTGAATTTTCCAACTACAGCATACATATATATATATATATGTATAAATGTATATATATGTATATATGTATGTATGTATGTATATATGTATATATATTATATATATGATAACATTTGAAATATATAACATCTATATATTTATATCTATCAAGAGATTAAAGTAACATGATTTATTAAAATGCATGATGTATTCTTACTTAGCATGAAGAGAAAAGATGGGAATAGTACCTGGTTTTATGGTTTTCTATATTTTAGACAAGAAAATAAAATTTTAAACATTTGTGGAAACTGACTTCATGAGTCTTAAAATTACTGTTGTTTCCCCAAACACCTATGGGTAGAAAGTGGGATCTAGGAGAGCAGACCTTGTCTTTTAGTTCATCGGTTTCTGGTTTAGATACCTTATAACATTGAGACACCTTAGATTTTGAGATTGATACCATGACTAAAAGGAATGTTGCACTGCTTCCATGAAAATATTGTGTGTGTATTTTGAAAATGCAGAGGAAGAGGACCAAATATTTCATCAGAAGGGTAGACTATGGTAAATGTTAATGTTATTTATTCAGATTGTTTTTGATGGTTCTCACACAGGAACATGGTAGTTCCTACTTCTCTGAAGTAACATGTTTTATGCTTTGAAATATGGGTGAAAGGCATATATTTACGTCCAGAGGGGAACTTTAAGCATCTAATCTAATCTGACCACCTCTGTTTTTTAAAAACTTCTGCCTTGGAAACAAGTAATATTCCATATGTTGTCAGTTTTTCCAGTATAGACACTAAGGTGAGGAAAATGCAGAGCAGATCTACCAGCCAATCTATGGTCTACATGTAGTCTGTAAAAAATAAGCATATATTATTTAAACAACTGAGATTTTGTCCCAACCTAGATTATTCTGACAGGTACAATCAATGAAACTTGAATTGCATGGCTTTCATGATTTTGTCAATTTATTACGAAAGATCCCCCCATCATTAGAAAAACTTATAAGAAAGAGAAAGAGAGAGAGAGAATAGAAGTTTTCTATATCATTGTCTACTTTTTCCTCTTAAACCTTTACATACACATCAATGTCATTAATCTCATTTTAAAACTGTAAGGCATGACTACATGAAACTAAAATGTGTCTTCACAGCAAGGTAAACTATTAACAAAATGAAAAGGTAACCTATTGAATGGGAGAAAATATTGGCAGATCACATATCTAACATGGGGTTAACATCTAAAACATATATAGAACTCATACATCTCAATACAAAAAAAAAAAAAAAAACAAACAAGAAAAAGAAACCCCAAAAAACAAATAACCCAATATAAAAATAATTAAAGAACCTAAATAAACACTATTCCATTCCAAGGAAGACATACAAATGACCTACAGGTACATAAAAATGAGCTCATAATCACTAATCATCAGGAAAATACAAATCAAAACCACAATGAGATATCATCGTATACTTGTTAGGATGACTAGTATCAAAAAGACAAGAGATGACAAATGCTGATGATATTGTAGAGAAAAGGAAAACCTTGGATAGAGAACGGAACTCTTGTACAGAGAATGGAAAACAGTATGGTGGTTCCTTAAGAAATTAAATATAGAACTGTCATATAATGCAGCCATCCCACTTTTGGATATATAAATATGAAGCAAAATCATTCTCTCAAAGAGACATCTGTAGTCCGATGTTCACAGCAGCATTATTCACAATATCCAAGTATGGAAACAACCTAAGAGTCTATCAACAGATACACGGATGAAGAGAATGTGTTTTACATATACAATGGGACATTATTCACTCAAAAAATAAGAACATTTTGTCATTTGCAACAATATGCATGACCTAGAGGGTATTAAGCTAAGTGAAGGACAAATACTGCATATTATTACTCATACGTGGAATTTGAAAAAAAGAAAGTCAAATCAGGGGTTGAGGAGTAAGGGAAATAAGGAAAAGTTGGTAAAAGTATACACGTTTTCAGTTGCAAGATGAATATGTTCAGAGGATCTATGGTATAACATGCTAACTACAGCTGATAACACAGTATTGTATAACTGATATTTGCTAAGAGAGTAGAACTTAAATGTTCTCACCAAAAACAAACAAACAAAAAAGGTAAATATGTGAAATAATGGATGTGTTAATTAACTGAATGGGGGGAAGCTTTTCATAATGCATATGTATATCAAATCATCATGTTGTACACTTTAAATATCTTACCATTTTATTTTTTAATCATACCTCCATAAAGTTAAAAATGAACTTCTTTAACAAACAAAACACATGAAAAGCAGATTTATAAAATAACAAAATAATTTAATAAATTCACTATATTTGATACTCAGTCTAGCCACTGGATTTTGATTGCATCAACACATGTTTAAGGAGTACCTAATATATACTAGGATTTCTAGTAGGTGATACTGAGCAAAATAGGCAGCAGAAGTGGTCTGTTTCTAAATATACAAGGTTGAATTAACAGAACTCCCATATTTCTCAGATCATGAATTTGGGTTAACGTGCGTAATATAAAGATTCTGGTTTAAAAAAATGGAATACTGGTGTTATGAATGGAGTAGAAGTAGTTCTTGGCTTAACAAACAAAGTATTCAGTTCTGGCCATTTAAGTTTTTGATCACTGTGAGACATCCATGCATAAATATTAAATATCAAGTTTTACATATACATCTGCAGCTATGACAACAAGTTGGTGCTGGAGATATACATTTAACAGTATGGAAATATATGGCATTCAATGTCATGGGAATGAATGAGATTAGCTTTGTAGATAAATAATGACTTACTTTTTACACATGATCATGAAAGTGATACAATATAGATTTCGAAGCTTCATGGCTCATTTAATCATCAAACATTTTTCAGAATATCAGACACACTAAATAATAAAATTTCCATTGTTCTCTAAGGTGAAAAATACTCTGAATTTGTTCAATTTTTGAGGATGAATTCTTCCGTGAACATGAAATAGCCACAGTGCAATCACTTTCAGGGGCTGGCGTTATGTAGTAGCATTTATGAGAGCAGTGAGCTAATGGTGCAGAAATAATTGTAGCATCTCTATCTATGGTTTGCTGTCAAACAATCCATTAATTTTCTGAAGTTGATTTTCCTTCCTAATTCTTTTTTCTTCAAACTCATTTCACATTCTTCATATTTTAAATAATGTAACATAAATCTTGAAGTAAGTAAAAGAAAATGTATGACCATCACTTCAACATTTGAAGCAATCTCTGATATTTGGAAGTCATTTTAAATCTATATCTATCAAGGTATAAGATATGAGGTCCCTTCACATCAATAAATGTAATCCAGTTATCTAAAAAAAATCCTGCCTTTTTTTAAAATATAGATAATATTTAATACATAACAGTGCCCTTCAGGCTAGAGTAGGTAATGACTCCAAATAATCAATGATGTACAATAAAAAATGTTTAATTATCACCCATATGACATGCCCAGTGAATGAGCTATGGCTTTGCTCTTAGTGTTCTATATTCTGGAACCAGGTAGATGAAACAACTATTGTCATTTTCAGGTCCAGGTAAACAGAGAAGTGACATCTTAGTTTGGGCTACTATAATAAATTATCATAGACTGCTTGACTTATAAACAACAGAAATGCATTTCTCAAAGTTCTGGAGGCTGGAAGTACAAGATCAAGGTGCCAGCACGGTGGGATTCTGGTGAGACCACTCTACCAGGTTGACGACTGTCATCTTCTCATTGTATCTAGCAGGCTAAATAGTATTCTGGAGTTTCTTTTATAAGGAAACCAATTCCAGCATGAGGGCCCCACCCTCTTGACTTAATTACTTCCCAAAGACCCCACTTCCAAATACTATCCCACCATGCGTTAGGATTTCAACATATGAATTTTGAAGGGACACAAACATTCATTCCATAACAGTTGGTGAACTACACACTGGCTCTTAAAGCTTCTGCTTGGATGTTAAACATGTTGCTTTCTCTCACAGTTCACTGGTCAAACAAGTCACATGACCAAACCAGAGTTCAACATGGTGGAGATACAAACTACTACCTCTGGGAGGCCTGCCCAGGGAAGAACAACAAATATTTTGAACAATTATAAATCTACCAGAGTAAGCAAAAACTCTTCAACAAAGATGTTTACTCCATTTTTTGTGTGTGCTAAGGTTTATTCACTTTAATCATATATAGAGCCTCACTTTTTCATTCTAATTCTATTAATTTATATGTTTATTTGGAAAAATCTTAGCTGCCTGGTATCTAAGCCAGAAAGACAATTGAGACCTGTAGCAAGCAAGTATAGGGACATGTCCAAGAAGCAAGAACCAGAAGCTTCCAGAACACAAACTTATAGTAGAAGTTAGTAGGTACTAGATAAATATGTGAAAATTCATAATGCTTTTAGAAGCCTAAGGCTTAAAATGGGCATACTGCCTCTTCTGCCCATATTCTGTTACCCAAAGTAAGACAAAGAGCGAAATCCAACATCGACCAACATCACTTCCTAGAGAAGTGGAGGTGAGGAATAGAACAAATATTTGCCAAAATAATCTATTTTGCTACAAATATTCAGTTTCCAAGAACCATTTAAATTATCCTTCTCTTGGTAGGACAAGACATATATTTTAGGGAGACAAGTATTCAAATCAGATAGATTAATAATATTTGATGTTTAAAGAGGTAGGTAAAATCCTACTTAAAAAAAAATGGCTACCCATCATAAATTATTTCCCAAGGTATATTGTCTATCTTAACATGAGCATTTCCTTAATCACCAGGGGAATAAACCACATATTGAAAAATTTTATGCATAATAATCTTGAGCATGTGTGAGTGTGTGTGTGTGTGTGTGTGTGTGTGTGTGTGATTGCTGAAATTCAGTTTAACTGGATTGTGCATTTTTCAAAAGCAAACATTAAGTATCTTGAATACTAATGTTAAGTATCTAATATTTGGGAGTCACAGTTTCAGAGTCATTATAAAACTGAAAGTATGACATATATCACGAAGGCCATGTTAGTTTCATTTTTGTATATAAAATTTGAAGCTTGAGTGCATTTTTTAAAGTTAAAATAAATCAACATAACTATTAAATATATCATCAGCAGAAGACAAAGTAAACAAATTAATTATACAACAAAGTTAACTGCTCAGGTGGTTTAAAAAACAGATGTAAATTTTAAAAAAGTAATAACCACCCTACTGAATTTGGTTTTAATTTGTACAATGAAATGATTGAACTACAGTCATGTACCACTTAACAATGGGGATACATTCTGAGAAATGTGTCATAAGCGATTTCATCATTGTGTAAATATCATACAGTGCATTTCCACAAACTTAGATGGTATAGCCTACTACACGCCTAAGCTATATAGTATAACTTATTGCTTCTAGGCTAAAAGTTTGTATAGCACATCATAATACAAAATGACATGAGATTAAATTAAGCACAAGACAAAATTAACAATCAACAGACAGTAAACACAAGATGTTTGAGGCTGCTACTGGCATAAAAAGGCATACTTTTTACAGCAAATTTTCTTTTTATAAGTAGAAAGAGGATAATAACTGATAATGATTAAAAAGTATAGTATAGTAAATACATATACCAATAACATACTTGTTTATTATCATCAAGTAGGTATTACATATTGCACATCATTGTATGTGTTATACTTTTATACCACTGGCAGCACAGTAGGTTTCTTCCCACCAGCATCACCACAAACATCAATGTGAAGAATATCAATCCACTATGATGTTAAGAAAGCTACTACGTCACTAGGTGGTAGAAATTTTTTAGCTCCATTATAATCTTTTGGGACCACTGTCCTATCTGGTTCATCATTGACCAAACCATCGCTATATGGCGCATGGCTATGTGTTTCTCTTTTCTCCTCTAAATGATTAATATTTTTGATAGTTCTTTACTGCTTGATAGCAAACTACTAAAAACTTACTAGGTTAAAACAAAGACCATATATTTATCTAATTATTCTGTTATTTGGCGATTTAGATCTCTGCTAGGCTCACTCAAGTGTCTGCAGCCAGCTGCCAAGTAGCTGGGTGACTGATCAGGCGGTTAGCTTAAGGAATAGGGGCAACAAGTCGATGTGTCTGTTATCACTTGGGAAGCTAGCTCAGGCTCCTTAACACGGCACTGATCAAGGGTGTTATCAGAATAGAAACACATGGCCTGTTGAGTGTTAGATTTGTAAGTTGCACAGCTGTACTTTCAACACATGTTTTTGATTACAGCAAATAAAAAGGTCAGCCTAAATTTAAGGCCTGGGGGAAAAATTACCGCTTGATAGGAGAATCTACAAAACACTGTGATTATTTTGTGTAGTCACCACAATAGCATGGGATAGAAAAGTACAGGATAAAATACATTTTATTTCTAGTAGTCTATATCCATACATGCATACACACAAAACAGACTGATAGATAATAGTGTCACCACAATTACTTTAGCATATCTCCCAAATCCTACTACTATTGAGCCCATTATTACTTATCATTCTCATTATTTTCACTACATTTGAGTCTTTGTTCAAGATATTTTCTATGGCAATACTAATTGAAGGTATGTATAAATGTTATCCTTCCTATATACAACTGAAGACAAAGTGAATTTAGCAAATGTCCCTATTCTTGTCACTGCAAATCATTAAGTAGAAATCAATTATGTTTTAAACAATAATTTTTCAACAGACTTATAAATCCATACTTATTCTAAAAAAAGCCCTTTGATTCTGGTCATCGCTAGGCAATTTTATCTCTTAATATGATCCCTGAAATATTTTACAGATTATAATTTAAAAATTCAAACTAGATTTAAAACTTACCCCATAGATATTTTCTCCCTCGTTTCATTTGCATTATATTTTAATGAACTGTATTATTGATGTAGAATTTTTCTATTTAAGAAAATACCACTTTTTTCAACAAAATATATATGAATTAACTTGAACTACGCACACATACATTTAGTCTTTTTTCCTATGATCATGAAGCTAAATAACCAATGGATAATAATAAATCCATTCATTTATGAACTACTTTCTTCACGTGACAGTTTTCATACAATAATACCTGTGACTATTTGGAAAATAAAATTACTGCCATTTGAGTACTAGTGTTTTTAACAGATTTAAAAAAAATGATTAGTTATTAGTTTTCTCAGAGGTAATACTCTTATTTGAAATGCTCCTTCAGTATTTATACAGAAACCATTTCATTTAAAGTGACTTGGGTTTCCTAACTTATTTCAGTAATGCCACGTTACATGTAAACTTTCCTGACTGCAAGAATATTTCCTTGGCTTCACAAACTTTCAACAGAAAAACATAATCAAAGTCATCTAAAAAATAATCATAAATGCTAATTCCACTAGGCTTTATTTTATTCTTAAAAGTATGCTTTGAATTCTGTGATCTTTATGGTCTCATCCTGTTTTAAAACATTCTTATTTAGGTTGTAAACCATATATTCTAAAAATATTCCAGAAAGAGTATTAAAAATTTTGTGTTTTCAAATTCTAAATTATTTTCTAATTTATAAAATATTTCTTTATATTTTCAATGTTATTATTTCACATATATGTATATTTATTACAAAATAAATAATGTCTAGGGTATGCTCCTTAATATTTATATGTAATTTTCTGGGAATAAAAGTATTTATATAAAAGCGTATTATTCAGATAAATATATTTTTACAACTTCCTGTGGTGAATACTTAAAGATATTAATTTATATATTTATGCTTATTTTCTTTTTGAATGGAAAAGACAGTAACCAAAGGTGCTATTGCCACATATAAACATTTTATGATACAAAATTTTGAAATATGTGTTTATATATGTAAATATATAAAATTTTGAACAAAACAAATAACTCACTTAAAATAATTAGTTGTAGTATATACAGAAATACAATTGATATGATGCAATTTTCCAATTTCTTAAATAATGAACAAAATCCAGTGAAATTTAAAATATTTAAACCTTATTAGTACTGATGTTTTTTTTTTTTGGCACATGCATAGTGTGGTGTCAATTTTATTCATAATGATAATTCTTGATATTCTATAAAATATAATACATATTCTGTTGTAAAAATATATGTATCTGAATAATATGCTTTTATATAAATACTTTCATTCCCAGAAAATTACATATAAATATTATTAAGGAGCATACCCTAGACATTTATTTTGTAATATATATACATATATGTGAAATAATAACATATTGAAAATATAAGGAAATATTTTATAAATTAGAAAATATTCAGATTTGGGAACAAAAAAATTAATACTCTTTCTGGAATATTTTTAGAGTATATGTTTTACAACCTAGATTAGAACAAAATCTAGTTAAATTTAAAATATTTAAACCTTATTAATATTGACTTTTTTGCACATTCATGGTGTAGTGCCAATTTTATTCAGTGAAAATTCTTAATATTCTATAAAATATAATACACATTCTGGATTTATAAAAATATTTTTATAGATGGCTTATTTATAGTTTAGGTACAATCTGAAGATTACTTACTAGTAAAATAATATTTGCTTTCTCAGAAAATTCCCTTCCATTCTGAATAAAATACATGCAACTACATAGTCTATTTAGTAGTGTAAAACATTCTAATGGAAATTCTCAGAGTTATTTTTCCCACTTTCCTGAATTAATCAAACTTAAAATATGATTTTCTAGGCTAGTTTAGTTTTCTTACTTGTGTCCCCAAAACTAGAAAGAAAGAGCTCTTGCCAGTTAGAAATTCTACGCTGGATATTTTGTGTGTGTGTGTGTGTGTGTGTTTGTGTGTATTTTCACACTCTATAGTTAAGCATTTCTATTTATCTTGCATTCTGTTTCTCTCTGTGTCTTTATTGGTAGACCTATTTCTTTTCTGCACAATGTTTACTGATAATTTTTGGATTGCACATCCCAATTTCTCTGTCAAATGAATTTCAAGTGGTTGTTGTTTTTCCTTATCTTTTAATTATCATTTCTCTAGGCAGGAGAAACAGTATTCTGTAGACATCTGTTCAGTTCAAAGAGTTCCTGAGAAAGTGGCTAAAATACTGTTTTAAAAGTAGCAATAGTACAAAAATTTATATTTTGTGTGTAAAATATTATAGTAACTTTATGTGGGGCAAATTCTAACAAATCTTCCATTAATCACTTGAATGTGAAAAGTTTATTCTAAGTCTATCAATTTAAATGTTGGATAAAGTAATGATTAACCAAATCTCCATTATGAGGTTTCATTAAAATTTAGAAGTAAATTTTTGGTTCAGCTAACAAGCATCATTTATTTTGTGTATTTAATATTTTAAGATTAATTTTCTCTGACAAGAAAGAAATGTTAATGAGAATTTCAGAATTTCAGATGTAGGGGTACCTATTTCTCCCATCTGCAATTAATTATGATATAAAAAATGAATAAATTATCATGATGGTAGTTTGTCCTGTTTAAGTGACTGTAAAACTGGCTAAAAATTAGAAGTTATTATGAACAAACTTCATGGTGAAGCTACTGAGACACCAATTTAGCAATCAGAAAGTCTTATGTGCTCTGTTCATTATCATCTTTTCTTCTCTTTGTGCTCTGAATACAACTAAAAGCCCAAAACAATTTATCAAACAGAGACTTGTGGCTAATTGAGCAACACTGTCTAAATCATTTAATGGTAAATTATTTTGCTGGATTTAACCAAAATTGTTCCTAAAAAGGCAGTTCTCAAAGAAAAATTTATTCAAAATCAGCACTTTTCTAACATGGGATAGTCAAATGAAATTTAAAAATATAAATAAAATTCAAAACTTGGTTCAATGCTTATAATAACAACCCTCTTCCACATGTAGGTTTCTTTTAGGAGCACATAAGTTTAATTAGGAAAGATTAGAAATTCAGAGATAAATGCATACATCAAATTAGAAGATTATAATTTACAGTATTCTAGTTTTAAGAAAAGCATATAGCTTTTCCACACAAATCTACTTGTGAAAGATTGTTCTTAACAGATTAAGGAACTTCTACCTGTTTTCACGTGACTTTGCACTCACAACTTTATTATTCATTTCAATAAAAGTTACTTTAAACTTTATTATATGCTATATGGTGTTCTACATATAGAAACACAATATACAGTAACACTAGGTCATGTCCTCAAGGAACTTATAGATTGTTTGAATAGCCAGTATGTAAACAAAAGATAATGTGCTCTTAGAAAATGACAGCTGACACATGGCAAACCATGATAGAGGAGTTATTGATGATGAAAATTTTATGTTTTTCCAAATCGGATGGTCCTTAAAATGACTGATGGATAAACATTTGTTACTCTAGAGAATTGCATGTGAATGTTAGGCATTCCTGTTAGTGGAAGAAACATACAAGAGTGCTTTATGATTCAGTAACAGTAAGCTAAAACAAGGAACACTGTTAAGACAAACCGCCAGTTTTTACAAATATAAGTGTTGAATAATCAAAATTAAAATATCATATGTTCAAATATGAATATACATATATATGTATATATACATATATATACATATATATGTACATATATTACTGTCTCTAAAAACTGTTTTTCAAATATTTCCTAACATCTTGCAGAGAAATGTCATGTTACAAAATATTTGAGAATTTCATACTCAGAGAATTTTTTATGGTCCGTTTTTTATTTATAGCATAACAGAAATGGAAATTAATATGATTCTCCAATGCTTAAATCTTATAATTTTCTTCTTTAGTAAACCATATGCATAGAAGACATCAGAAAAAGAAATCTGGAGAGATCCAGGATGGCAGAGTAGAGAAACACTGTGCATGCTTCCTTCCAGGAACACATTAAAATTACAACTAAACTACAGAAAAATAATCCTAGAGAACCATCTGAATTCTGGCTGAACAGTAGTTTTATAACTTTATATATAAAGAAGTCAGATTTGTAGGCGAGGTGGAGATGCGAAATGGGACAGCCCCAAACCTCCGTGGGCTGGTTGAGAACTAGGAGGGCTATCTCAGCTGGAGACATTCCCCTCCAGAGGAACAAGACACCCCAACCCCACAACAGCCTCCCCAGCCCAGAGTATCGGTGCCCAGAAGAGGAGTTCCCACCACATCTGGTTGTGTAAAACAATGGGGATTCCAACCATCCAGGTGGGATAGAAGGCCGCGGGGAACCCAGGCGTCCTCTTAAAAGGTCTGCACACAGATTCTCTCACTCCCAGGCACTCACCTTGGGTTCCAGTGGAGGAACAGTAACTCAGGGAACGTCGGAGACATACAGGGGTCAGAGTGAGGTGTGTGGCTTAGGAGCAAAAGCTGGAGGACAGCTGCCATTTTCTGTGTGAGGGAGTTTCCTCCTGTGCGGCTGACAGGTGAGAGCCATCTTCCTGTGTCGAGCCCTCCCCCACAGGCCAAATCTGAATCTGATTGGCCTGGTGAGCTCTGCTGCTCCGCCCTGCTAACTCATTGGGACTCTGCTCGACACAACTTGCCCAACACCTGAGGCACTTTCTCCAAGAGAAGCCGGCACTGCTGGCATTGCACTCTTTTTTAAAAAACTATTGGAGTCTGCAGGACCCAGGTGGGCAGCAGCTGGCCATGGTGTGCTCTGAGACTTTTGCTCAGCACTGGCACCAAACCAGAAAATATTAAGTTGGTGCAAAAGTAATTGCGGTTTAAAAGGTTAGAAATAATTGCAAAAGCTGCAATTACTTTTGCACCAACCTAACACATTAACCTGTTGGTCACAATTCTTGTCACTCTAGTGACTCTGAGGTGCTGCCTCACCCAACTTGTGTACCAACAAGGCTTTACCAGGGGCTGATCCTTAAGGGAGTCAGCGGGCAGAAACTGACCTCAGGGTACCCCAGCTTTTTGTGGAGTTACCCTAGGCCTGGTACTTGTGTCAGTGTGGGGACAGAGTCCCAGAGAGCAGTTTCCAGGCTCTCTGTCTCACATGGAAAAGTGCTGGCTCGGGTAGTAGATGGCCATGAGCTATAACTAGTTGGCCATCAGCTGTAACCAGTTAGCCATTAGCCACTGATATAACTGCCATGGCAGTAAGGGGGGTAATTTCTTAAATTATATAAATGTCTAACCACTAGGCTGTACACCTGAAATTAATATAACATAATATTTAATGTCAACTGTAACTGAAAAATTAAAAAGCCCAGAAAAGGTGAAGGAGAATAAGAGGACCAAATTTCCAAGTATAAAACAAATAAGTCATGGGGATTTAATGTACAGTATACGGAATATAGTCAATAATATTGTGTTAGCATTGTACAGTGTCAGATGGTTGCTGGATTAATAATAGTGATCACTTCTTTAGGTATATAAGTGTTGAATAAATATGGCATACCCCTGAAACTAATATAATATCGCATATTAGCTATATTTACAAAAATCTTAAAATAAAAATTAATAAAAATAAATAACAATGAAAAAAAATCGAATTGTATAGCACACCCTTGGTTATAGTTCTATTAAAAAGGGAATGGAAAATGGTAAAATAAATGTATTCCTTGTTATACTTTTAATATATAAAAATATTAAATATAATGTAATAATGTAAATAAGAACTAAATGAGTATTACTCTCATTATTCCTCTATTACATGTTATTTTTCATTTCACCTTCCTAAACAATGAGCAGATGTTAGTGTAACAAAAATAAATAAATAAATAAATAAATAAATAAATAAATAAATAAATAAATAAATATTTCATGTACACAATATTCTTTACATGTTTAGACAAAGAAAAAAATATTTTTCTTGCATGATCATGACAATGTCTTTTGACATGCACAAGTCAGAAAGTCAAACAGTCTTGTGATGGCTTGAGGTATTTGGATAGAACTATCCTTATCACGAATTTTCCAATTTAGATGAAACATTTCTTTTATTCATTTTCTAATATTATAAAGAGTTAATTTGAGTAGATTAAGACCAAATAATTAGTCAAACCACTATTCATTTAAAGGATCCATATTATATACCTATCATGGATTTTGACGAATTGATAATAATTTTGGATAGGAGTTTTAATAACATAACTAACTAGTGGGCTTAGATATAATTTTTTTTCCTCATGATTTTATGAAGTAAACATGTCCCTCTTTATCCATATAAATCAATTTCACATTCTCAGGCTCCTCGGTCATACACTCATTACCTTCTATCTATCTTGTGCATTTACTCACACTTTTAACTGTTAATCTCACACATTTGAAAACCAGAAATTGAAAATTATGAGGAAATTCAAAAATATATTTTAGACATATATATTAGGATGAACTCATATAATAACATCATTATTGCTATATACAAATTAAAATTTTGGAAAAGGTATATTGATGCAATGTTTCAAGTTGTCAAAGCAGTAGTGACTGAAAAGCTAACCAAAACAAACAGGATATTTTGTAATAATTTTACAGTTTAAACATATTATGTTTTCTTAAAAAAACAAATATACAGCAAACAGATGAATCCCTTTTCTTTGTAATTCTCTGTCTCTATTTTCTTCTCCTTTTCAGGTGATGCAAACCTCTACTATTCATGATGTTAAACAAAAATTTCACAAAGAATGTAAGTTTTATACAGACTTTTTAATTTATCTTATAGTCTTATTTTAATCAAATTGGTCCAAATTTATCTGTAGGAATAAGTTGCAATATTATGATGGATAGAGTGTGTGAAAACTATATTTTAATGTGAAACTGGACAATAATATTATGCTAAATACCATGCACATTCTTGTATCTTACTCTCAAATTAATGCTTAATCCTCAACACTTTTTTGGTTTTTCACAAAACTGTTTTTTAGTTCATATTTGAACATTTTTCATTCTAACAGAATACTTCCTATATATAAAAGGCATTAATCAACACAACACATTTCTTCATATTTAAGCAAAATATTAAGCAAAATTTTTACTCCATGTGTTTATATCTATCAATTTGATTCCACATAGGATTTTTTTTTTAAAGATTTTATTGGGGAAGGGGAACAGGACTTTATTGGGGAACAGTGTGTACTTCCAGGACTTTTTTCCACGACAAGTTGTTGTCTTTTCAATCTTAGTTGTGGAGGGCGCAGCTCAGCTCCAGGTCCAGTTGCCATTGCTAGTTGCAGGGGGTGCTGCCCACTATCCCTTGCGGGAGTCGAGGAATTGAACTGGCAAACCTTGTGGTTGAGAGCCCACTGGCCCATGTGGCGATCAAACTGGCAGCCTTTGGAGTTAGGAGCATGGAGCTCTAACCGCCTGAGCCACCTGGCTGGCCCCACATAGGAATTTTGTACACATTTAAGTTATATTATTTAATTGTATTAACAGATAAATATAACTTATTAAGAAATCTCTTATGATTATTTACTTGGGAATATTTTTATGAGGTTAATTTAAATTAGATTTTTTTATTTTAGAACTTTTTAACAAAGTTTACTCATAACTTATACTGAAAATATTTTTAATTACTAGGGAGCATTTTTTTTTTAAATAAGCTTTTCCTTTTAGAGCAATTTTAGATTCATAGCAAAGTGGTATATTCACATCAGAGAAGTATCCTTTTTACATCTCATGAATCTACATTGACTCATCATTATTACCCAAAGTCCATAGTTTTTATAGGAGTTCATTCTTGGTGTTACAAAGTCTATGTGTTTTGCTAGGGAAGCTTTTAAGTTCTTTGGATTTAGTTGAACAATGTTTTGGGGTTTTTTTTTCTGAAAATATTAAAGCTTACAAACTAAAATATTAAACTGTTTAACACCTTAGAGTAAAATAAGTACAACTGTTTTATTATTTTCATTATTTTCTTTCAGGAAAAAATACAGAATATTTACTGAAAACTTTCTATACATATGGCATTATGATAGTAGGCATAATGACTAACTGAATGAAGGTAACAGACATCTGCATTAGCCTTCAAAAAATAGCCTCCTGAGGGAGATATTAAATGTAATATAAATATATATTATATTTACAGTATGTTAAATATAGAAATAAAACAATGTATCTAAAATTTTTAAACATTTTGGGGGAAAGCTACAATTTTTAATAAGAATAGAAAGCATAAGCAGGTTGGAACAGAATTATTTGAAATACGCTTCAAATTCTTGTAGAAGGTGAATCCTGGTATTTTACCATGTAAAGATGTGTAAGGTTTGAATATGCAGAAAATAATCATAATGGGATTAAAATAAGAAAAAAAGAACAAAACAATATAAGAGTGTAAAACAAAAGATCTGTCATAGATTAATTCTCTATTTTTAGCATGATAATCAAATTATTTTTCCATTTATGCCAATATTTTATAAATTGAAAAAAAATTTCAACTCCACATTTTTGTCTTATCACATAATCTATGTGAACCATTTTACTCTGTTTCTCCCCACAAGCATTTCCAGTTTTGTTTGCATTCTAAGTGTATTTGTTTTGAGTTATGTGTATGTTTGGATAAAATATGGTTCTCATTAAACTAGTAATTTAATTGACCTCTTTGGAAAAATGTAGATAAATTTTATATAATAAAATAGATTCAAAATATTTAAATTGGAGTAATAAGTGTGAAGACATTTGAAAATGACTTTTTTAGTTGAAAGCAGAAGATGCAATAAAATATTTGCATTTAAATCAATATGACAATATAAGAAACATAGAAATTCATGTTATTTCTATATTTGTCTGGAAATGAGGAAATGAATCAAAGGCTAATGTATGTGTAGAAAGAATGTGCAGTCACCTTAATGTGTGATTCTGTGACTACTTTCATGATAGCTTGTATCTACATATAGACATACCTGTACATAACAATTACACAGAATACTAAAATTGTAGAGCCAGAAGTTCTGTATTTATGTGATCCAGAGACTATTTCTATGTATTAGGAAAGTGAGTTTGGTAATTTGTGCAAAATTATAGAAATGTCCATTTTCAGAACTGGACAATTAAATATATGTCAATAACATGGTTAGTTTTAATAGTATCTGTATCAAGGCTTATGGTTTCTTGACAACTATTATTTTACCTTTCTGAGCACAGTTCTAATTTTTAACAGTTTTTCATAAATTGCAATGTTCTTCACTTTTTCAAAATTACCTTTATCTTGAAAGTGTACCCACCACTTCAGGAAAAATGATAGTCAGGAAATTTTGCATTTATTATACTATATTTTAAAAACTTATTGGTCTTCAGGTTCTACAAAACACAGAAAAACAAAAACAGGTTTTTTGCTTGTATTACATTACAGAGAAGTATCTCAAAGTTAATTAAATTAGACATTATGTTTAATATATTTACCAAATAGTAAAGTAAACCAAAGAAATGTTGTTAACACTAACAATATGTGACTGTAAGTACAATGGAAAAAAAAAAGAGTTATGTGTTGATTGGCTTCATATTTTATCTCTGTAGCATATTTTAAAATCAGGTAACATTGAGTATTTTATTCATATTTATAAATATATTACACTAATAATAATATGTTGTAGATGTGTTTATATTTATGTAACTACAATTGTTAGATTTGTATGAACTTCTTCACTTTCTGACACCAAATTATTTTTTCATTATAACATTTCTGATGGTGTTTATTTTCAGGCCTTGGAGTTAAAATAGGAATTGTTAATTTTGCAAGAAAAAAAAAAAAAAAACCCATATCAGATGACTGGTTGACTGGTTTCCTGAGGAAAGAATTCCCCTTACATGTCTTTTATCTGTAAACTTTGCTCTCTTAGGTGTTCAGAGTAATCTTCATTTCTTATCTGCCTATTATTTTTCTGACTTCCCTCATCTTTATATTTTTCTTAGTTTTATTTTAGAACTTTTTTACTGTGATTGTTCTTTTCCTGTAAAATGCCTATCTTATGTTTTTCCAATGTTTATAATGTTTCAGTTCTGTTTTGTTGTAAGAGTCATACTTTAGATTACTCTGGTGTAATCAGACTGGTGAGGAAATGGAAAGGGGTGGAAACTACCATTGCAATCTTAGCTGTTAAGGCAAAAGGGAACGAGTGATGGTTTTCATGAAAAAGAGATAGCTGTTCACCTAAAAATTATATATATGCATACAAACAAACATGAATACAAATATATTACTTTCATCTATTTCTCCTTTTCTCATTTAATATACCAAAAATGGTGAAATGCCCTCAGCTACAAATCCTCCACTAGTTTTTCTTTATCTCATCTATTTATTCATTAACCCTTACAATTATTGTTCTTGCTTGTATCTTTATCTCCTGTAGAGCTTCAGTGATCTTCACACTCATATCTCTATAGATCAGCCTCTATTCACCCCCATCTTCTCACAAAGGTTGCAGAGAGAAATTAAGCCTTTTCAAAACTGAGCTGAAAAACTGGGAAATATATAAATAAATGGAAACACATACCATGCTCGTGGATAGGAAGAATGAATATAGTTAAAATGTCCATACTACCTAAGGCAATATATAGATTCAACACAATTCCTATCTAACTACCAATGACATTTTTCACAGAACTAGAACATATAATCCTGAAAATATATATGGAAACATAAAAGACCCTGAATAGCCATGGTGATCTTGAGAAATAAGAACAAAGTAGGAGGTATCATGACCTGACATCAAATCATACTGCAAGCCTATAGTAATCAAAACAGCATGGCACTGGCATGAAAACAGACACATAGATCAATGGAACAGAATAGAGACCCCAGAAATAAATCCATACCTATATGGTCATTTAATCTATGACAATGGAAGCAAGAATTTACATTGGGGTAAAGACAGTCTATTCAATAAATAGTGCTGGGAACACTGGACAGACACTTGCAAAACCATGAAGCTGGACCACCTCCTTATGAGAGTAAATTCAAAATTGATTAAAGACTTAAATATAAAATCCAAACCATAAAAGTCCTAAAAGAAATATAGAAGAAAATATAGGGAGTACATTTGCAAACATTACCCTCAGTAATATTTTTACTGATATATCCCCTTGGGCAAGGGAAGTAAAAGAAAAAAACAAACCTATTACATCAAAATAATAATTAAAAAAAACACAGCAGAAGAAACCATCAATAAAACAAAAAGGCATCCTACTGAATGAAAGAAGATGTTTGCCAATGATACATCTGATAGTGGGTTAATATCCAAAATTTTGAATACCATTTTCAATGATTCTGTTTACTTCAGACCATATGCATACCTGGCTCAATGACTTGAAAGAAGTTTTTTACATATGCATAAGATCCACTCCTATCCCTGAAACCGTTAGGAAGAAGGTAGGCCAGAGTGACAGAGGGGTGGGCCATAATATAATCAGCGCTTTGTACTGCTAGGTCTGCTCCACAGGGACTATCTAAGTCAACCCCCTGGGACTAATTTTGTTGTTAAAACATCCTGATAAGAGGGAAGTAAAATCCAACCAGAATTGTGTGGTATTTGATGTCTGCACAGAATGTTAAAGCTTACCCTTGGCTTAATTTAACATTAACCTCATTATAATATAGTTAAAGTAAATTAGCATTGCGGTTTTACCCTTCTCCCCACCCCTCATGGGTTTTTTTGTGTGCATTATGGGTAAGGGCATACACAGAAAGGAATGGGTTATATAACCTACACATATCAATCAAATGACACAAGTCTGTACCTCACACACAGAACTGGTCCCCAGCCAACAATATAGGCTCAAGCCCCAAACCTTTTGGTGCCATTGTATCTCTTGACTTGGCCTGCTCTTCGCTTAGAATGTATCCTAATAAACTTTCCTTACTGTATACCTTCATGTTTGCTGATCTGTAATTCTTTACTGAGTTGGCAAAAGGATCAAGCCATTACTCCGGTAACATAGCTACCTTGTATTAACATTTGTAATAATACAAATATCAAATACTTTTATTAAATACTCTGTCACAAATTTCCTAAAATATTTCCATGTAAGAAATTTTTTTAATACTCACAACAATTCTATGATCACCTCGTAGTATAACAAGTGAAAGTCTTCAAAAAAATTTAGGTAACTTACCCAAAGTCATAACTAATAAGTGGCAGAGCTGGAATTTAAACTCAGGGAATATGACTCTGTACCCTGTACTCTAACCACTAAATTCCATTGCCTCTATTTTACTGAGTGATATTTTTCATTAATTTCTTCTGGTAGAAATCCAAATAATACCAGTTTATTTTACTTGGGAAAGGCTATCATTAGTCCCTGTTTGTAAATAGAGAGTAAACTAGAAAGTTATTTCTTCAGTGTAGTGAAAGAATCATAATTTTGAAGCCCAATAATATTTGATAATTTACAATGTATTATTTCACAGAAAATGTTTTATAAGTTTCCTCATGATTATCTTACAACATAATAGCTTAAACTGTTTGTATTATCTATTTCATCTTTTTAAAAAACTGGTCTTTTTTTGCTACCTGAGTCACAAAAATATAATCATTTAATTCAACTTATTTCAACAAATAGTCATTAATCAAGTTAAATAATCAGGTGCTATGCTACAGTACTAAAAAATGAATATTTGTAATGTAGCTATCAAGAATTTCTAACATGCAGAAACACACACGTGTATACACACATACACACAAAAATTGAATGGCATTCTTGAATCGAATAATGTTGAATGCATTAGTGAAGAATTATGAAATTTTTATTTTACATGAATCAATTTTAATCTGTGTGGCCACAGATCATCTCCTGATGCTAAAAGTAGTTGACAGGTTATTTCCAGCTCTTTTTCTTAAGCAGATTTCAGAATAATACAGCAACTTTATATATTAATGGAGAAAAATGTTAAATCATAAAAAAAAGTAATGCTAGAAAAAGATGGCTTCCCTAATCTTGAAATTTCCAAAAAAAAAAATAATAATTTGCTCTTAACGTGGCAAGTTGAGATTAAAACAAAACAAAACAAAACAAAACAACACTAAATAATTTATTATTCACCAACATGATATTAAGAGCCGCAAACATACTGAAATAATATTTAGAGAAGAAACTTCATTTGAAATCTCCCATTATGCTATGTAATATGTACTGTAAATTACAAAGTGCAATAACACATTGTTCAAAACATAGTTTCTTACTGTATCTTATTAATGTTTTCTTTTGAAATTTATTAAAGACATATAGAATACTACAATTTTGTTGTCTCTAAGTTCTCTTAACTGACTAAATGGCCTTTTCCATAAATACATTTCTTAAATTTCTTAAGCCAGTGTTTTCTTTGTGGCTTCAATATAAACCACAATAGAAACCACTGGCACATGTTAATTTGCCAGTATTGAAAATAGAAGTCTTCTCAATGTTACTACTTTAGAATACTTGTCAAATTTAGAATACTAGTCAAAAATTGCTGTCATCAATACAGAAGTGTTGAGAATTCTTTACTTATAAGATATATGATGGTTTGCAGTGTCTCAGGAGATCAAAATGAGAGGAAGTGTTAGCTTTTTTGCCAGTCCATGTTCATGTAATAAAACTGTTATCACTAATACAATTCTTGAGGTTCAGGAGGTGTGATCCTGTTTGTAAATTGTTTTGTTTATCATTATAGCACAGCATTTAAACCTGTGCATTGACGAGCAATGTCAGGGTTATTTTGATTCATCTTTGATGACAGGGCTATGTTTCCCAAGCCTGATATTATGAAATAATTTTGTTTTGTAATCCTCAAGCATCAAAATGGTTGAGTTAGCAATATTTGAACTTAAGCAAATATAGACGCATCAAATATTAGAACAGATAGTGTATTTACACCAAATGATTGATTTCCAATTTATATTTGAATATGTGACTGTGTGAGGACATTTAAATTTCCAAGGAACATTGATCTCTAGACAGTGAGAAAGACTAGTCATCCTATGCTAAAAAGGAATGCTATCAACTGTATCAAACCAGGAAGCACACAGAGCACTAAGATCACTGGTACAGAGTCAAACTTTAATGAATATTCGATTTTCTTTTTTTTCCTTTACCTTTCTTTTTTTTTCCACCTATTTAATCACACATCTGATTAAATTACATTCATTAACAGGATTATGGACATAATATATGATGAGTAATATAAAAAAACCAAGGGAGCTTATTAAGGTATAGCTTGAAATAGCATTCGTCTTCTCTCATTCTTGAGATTTTCTTCCCTATGGAAATTTTCAGAAAGATACGGAATGCATCACAATGTCATTCTATGTAAATAATCTGAAAACAAGCACATGAGTATTTTAAATGAAATATTATTGATACTTCATTATTGTAAGAAAATATAAATCGTTTTACACATTTTCTCATCTATGTAGTTGGTGAACATTATTTTATTTTTCACATTTCAAAAACCAGTTTATATTCAGACAATTACTCAGATCCTATTATACATTTTTTGAAAATAAAAATAATCTAATTTTAAATCCAGATGGACTAAATTATTTTCTACTGTGTTTCCTCGAAAATAAGACCTAGCCGGATGGACTATCATCTCTAATGCGTCTTTTGAAGCAAAAATTAACATAAGACCCGGACCTATTTTAGTATAAGACCGGGTAATATAATATAATATAATATAATATAATATAATATAATATAATAATATAATACCAGATCTTATATTAATTTTTGCTTCAAAAGATACATTAGAGCTGATTGTCTGGTCAACTCTTATTTTTGGGGAAACAGGGTATAATCCCAAAAGATAACAGTGAGCCAATATCTCATTTTCATGTATTATTTTTGTTTAATTTGTATATATTTTGTTGGCACAGCATCAGATTTAATAAATAAAATTATTTTTGCAAGGTCATAGAGCTTCATTTTTTACTATAATAAAATGAATTACAAGGTAAATTTCTAAAAATATAAAAACTTACAAAGAATAAAGCATTATCCACCTATTATTATTTTCACTAATGTCTAGAGATACCTCTGTGCCTATATATACAATTTCACATATGTTAAACATTGTCCTTTAATAGTTTTCCCGATAAACATATTGTTGATATATTTTTCTATAAATACATATTGATCTACATGATCAGTATTGGTGGAGATGAACTTTAGCTTAGGTGTGCGATGTACATTCTCTGGATACACATTCTAATTCCTTCTATAAAAGCAATATATGTTTATTTATTCAACAATATTTGTTGAACGTTGAAAATCATTTATTGAACATTTGCCATGTACCATGAATTGTAACATTCACCAGAATAATGCATGTCTGTGAACTTCTTTAGTTATATTTGTAAGAATAATAGAGGGGAAAAAAAGCTGTTATAAAGAATTAGCTCATTTGCAATCCTAATGTGTATTGCCAAGTTTTCTCTCCCAATTTGCAGACCTCAAAGCAGTACCTCACAATGTCTTTTGTCCCCCCTCTTTCCTCAATAAGACTGGATGTTAACAACTTATTAATTTTTGATAACTATGAGTGGAGAAAAAATTTTATGTGGTATTAGATTCCATTTATTGGATCATTAGTGAAATTTTTCATACTCTTATTTGTGATTTATATTCATTTTCTTTCTGGAAATTGCCTGTCTTTATACACATCTTTTTCCATTTGGATGTTTTCATTGCTATATCATATAAGGTCTTTATAAATTAGTATACAGGTCACAGACACATTTTCCCACTTTTGCTGGAAAATTAAATTTTATAGATCTAAATTATTCAATTATTTATTTTATATTTTCTGTTTTGTGTGGCTTTTTAGAAGTATTTTCTTCCTCTAATCTTTTAAAATGTTGATTTATGTTTTTTTCCTCACGTTTGTAAGTTATAGTTTTATTTTTTCCATAATTATTTTTTAATATCTGAGATTTATCCTGGTATAAGGAATGGAATAATGATTCTAACCATTTTAATTATCATTTTTATAAACTTAAATTTTAATCATATATTATTAATGAATTTATATATCTACTTTCTCTATGTTAGATACATTTACATTATTTGTTTTTTAAAAACAAAATCTAAATCTTAGAGAATTAACTCTACTTTAAAAGTATTTCATTGGTCATTTATTTTATATTATCAATCCTCCATTCTTTCGCTGATAATTTTGATCAGGTGACTTCTTGTCAACTCAGTTTAGTGTGTAGCATTCCATAAATTTGAATTCCAAGCATTTTCAGGGACATGATGTTTTGCAAATGTTATAATCCAAATATTAACATAATACCGTATGACAATATTTTATTTTTCAATAGTTACCAAATATGACCCTGTATAGCACTATTTTTACTCCATTTATTTTAGTGAGAACTACTTCTCTCCTGAAGTGAGCTAGAATAAAATATTTATAAAATAAATCCACATTGACAGACCTTTTAGTTATAGTACCATCTAAAAGATAATAGAGTAAAATTATGTGGTATTATATATGTACTATGTGCATTTTAATATACAAACGTTAATTGTGTGTGTGAATGTGTATGTGTGTACTCGTATGTGTGTGTCTGTATGATTATATGTTAGGGCATTGTCATAAAATAAATATATAGTTAAATATTTATCTTTTCTACTATAGAGCCAAGAATGTATAGAGATGATCTGAAGTCTGTTTTCAGAAAATTATCAAATGCTTCTATATGAATTAAGCAATCATTTCTGGCTGTCTTTAGCATAAACAAAATATTTTTAGAAACTCCAAACAATAATCAACAATGTTCTTAACTAGGCTATCTTAATTCCTTATCACAGTACCTTTTGAGTTTTAAAGCTTGTGTCAGTTATTTTCAACATGTACCTAAATAATATAAAAATATCAAAAGTAAAAGATTTAATCTAGAAAGAATATTTTAGAGAATATCCCTACAGTATCAGTTTGAGGTTGACTGAATGTTTATCAAGTGAAATCTATATATTTTGTAACAATCCACATTACATCATTTATGTAGTTTACTTTTAAAATTTAAGTAATTTTTCTCCCATAAAAACCCTACCTACTATAAGTTTCACGTCATTCTAGTATATTACCTTTCAACTTTTTTTGTTTGTTTGTTTCTACTTACCTACCAACATTTCTCTATTTTCTTTGAGAGCTATTGTATCAGGCTTACAGATTATTTCCTTCATTCTAAGCCTTGACATTACATTGAAAATTACATCTAAAATGATAACCATCCAAATATACCAATCACAAAATGACTTGGTTCTCTGGAACTTTTACTTCCTCTCTGCTTTAAGTCTTTATCCACTTATTCACACCATGAGATTTGCCATTAGTTATAATTTACTTTTAATATTTGAATCTCTGAACAAACCACATGACCATCTACCATTCCAAATATCTCACTCTTGCTTCAGAACGCCCAGTTTCTGGAACTTACTGAGATTATCTACAGTCTCTAGAATACCATCTTTCTTCTGAAGTGTCATCTAGTTTAAAACTGTATTTTGTACTTTATCTAAACTTGCTCTCTTACTGGTTGATTCGTATCAAACTCTTAGCTCCATTATGCTGTCCTCTCTATATTCTTAGAATATTCATTCCTTTTACTCTCATTTTGTCTATATCTTCAAATGCTTCTTTATTCTTTTATCAAGAGCTTCCCAATTTACACACCACTTATAGCAATGTCATCATTCCTTCACCTATCCATCACTTAGCACTCACTTCAGAACAGATTTCTTTGTCAACATGCCAAGATACAGCTAAGGCAGTGGCAGTTCTTTTGTTTGTTTGTTTGTTTCTTTTTGCTAAGGCAGTGGATCATTTTTGGTCATGTGTAACTTGAACTGTAAATTACATTTGACATCTACACTACTTTTCTTATGGTTTGATTCCTTTTGTTTGTCTGTAAGTCTCTGCCTACTTGATTCTAAGATATCACACTTTCACTGTATTCTCTCACCCCTCATTCTCAGACTCCTTTATGGACCTCTCATTTTTCTTTGCCTCTTAAATACTGGGTATTACTTCTGAGGCTCAATCTTCAACATTCTTCCTTTTTAATTCTACATTTGTTTCTCTTTTTGTGTGCTCTCCATAATTTCCATGGTTTAGAAAATATGAATAATGAATGGATGAAATCAAAACTGTCTCCTTCCCAGAAGTTTCAACTGTATATTAAACAGCCAATGTGGCATTTCAGTATCTTGTATGTCTTGCAGACACCTCTGAAGGGATTCATTAGTATTTAACACACAAATTTGGAGGAATATAGAATATATTCATTCTGAAAACGTTCAAGGATTGTTTTCCAAATTTTAAGAATTGGTGAGAACTGAAATGTAGTAACTCTTGGGACTAGAAATAGTAAAATGTACTTCATACTGAATTATCGTGCAGTGTAAAAATGCCATTAAAATGCCTGGAATTTATTGACATGGAAAATTATCAACTTATGAACTATTTATCTGCCTCCCCTGAAAACTGTTTTTGGACTTCTCAGTATTTAAAGTAGTGTGATAATGAGAAACCATAGCTACCCTAGGCATTTTGTTTATATTTGAAGCTATTGGGTTTGGGGGATGGCAAATTAGTGTAAACTTTCCTATCTCCAAAACAAATGAAAATTTCTTGATTATAAGAACAACTACCTGTGTATGTGTATATATACATGTGTAGGTATGTGTATAGATAACCATCCTATAAGTATATTTATTAAATTTTTAGATCGTATGTTGCAATGCAATATTTTGAAAGAGGTCTATGACTACTACTTAAAACACACACACACACACACACAAAAAAAAAAAAAAACAACAACACCCAAACAAACAACAAAAAAACACATTACCAATTCTATGCCATTGGTATATCCAAAATCTCACAGTTCAAATATCTGGAATTTTTAATGTAGATACCTATAATAGTCTCCTATTAGATACATTTTCTCATATACTACCCTGCTCTCATATCTTATCCCTATTACCCTACTACCCCCAGCACCAAATTCAAGCTCCTTATGACATTTGACGACCTCACACTTTCCTCATACTCTATATGAACGTATGTATGTGTTTACCTTGGTAGGAGCAAAAGCAACAATAACAAACTATCGAATAGATAATTTGAGGGATGGGGTGGGGAATGTTTTCTTGTTTTTTTCTTGTTAAACAGCCACTGCATGTTGACTGTGAAATTATCCATACTCAATTATTTATCTGCAGTATTTGTTTCTGTAACACTAATTAGTTCATATATGATGGATAAATAGGATAATGACATTAGCATAACGTGGAATTTACAGTTGTTCACACAGACTTTTTCTTTGAACAGGACCATTTTGCATGACCAAGGAACAGCAGCTTAAAGCAAAATACATTTCATAGATACATGAAACTGTACATGAATAGACACTATATCGTGACGTCTATTTTTTCACCTGGCTCAATTTGCCCAGGTGTTCTGCCTTGGAAATGGTTATTGCCTTTGTTAATTTCCGCAGTCACAAATCTTTCTTACACATATTTCCATCAATCTTTCTTTTACTTTTTAAAAAGAAGGTAAAGACTCATATTTTAGTGTTATTTATTTATTAAAAAACGTACTGGTAATTTTATTATGATTATTATTGATGTCTCAGTGATCACAACACTGTTTCTCTTAGTGATCACAATACAGAGTTGTACAGATATTGCATAACCTTCCCAACTCTATTTTCTCATAACCCCTGTTATTTTCAGTGTAATTTTGCAGAAGAGGTGTTTCAAGAATGCATCTATCATATTTTAGCAGAAATTCTTCTATCTATACAAGTCATTGAAAAGTTTTGCATTGTTTTGTTTTAAAACTAAAATTAATAACATAGTTTAAATTAGTTCTTAACAGCTTTTGGTAGTTCGCATGCATGATCTCATTTAAGGCTCATGCCATCCCTGATAGTCAGATACCTTTGTTGCCTCTCCTCTTTTTTTTTAATTTATTTGCTTAACAGATGAGAAAAATATGATTCAGAGAGGTTACATGCCCAAGACCAATACGACAACTAGTAGAATATAGTCTGAAGATTTAAACTCAGTCAATGTCCACTGACTTTTTAGTTCATTAGCCACAAAACATTGACTCTTTATACAGGGATAATATTTACTATAAATAACTAATCTCACATTTGATTAAAACATGGTGTACATATAACTTCTACCAATTCTTCTTCAATTAGAGGCCACATAATTATTCAAATAGTACAAAATCACACTTTCCTCTGTGCCAGGCAATCTTCTAATCACTGAATATGGAATTGTAATACAAATGATCCTGACTGTCTGTTCTCATGGATGTTGCACAATAGTAAGAAAAAAATGTATACTAAACATTTTATCAGGTAAATAACAATTTCAGATAGGAAGATCAAGAACAGGGTAATGGGAGAAAGTAACTGGGAAGTAATACTGGGATCTGCTCATTCTGATAGTATCAGAGAAATTCTCTCTGTATAAGAGCCATTCAAAAACTCAGATTCATACACAGAAAATGGAATAGTTGACTATAACAAGGTTTAATGTTTTCTAAGTAGTGAGAGAGAAAATGTTCGGCAAAGTAGTTAAGTCCATTGATGAAGGTGTGATTACACCTGTGGATCCTAGAATTGAGCCCAGAGAAGAATGACAATATGGGAGAAACAAGGAACTTGTCATCATGAAAATAATAAGACAATTTTTGAAAAATCTTTGAAGAATCAAAAACAATATTTGAACTAGAAATACTAGTTTAAGTAGGAAGGAAAAGTAAAGGTGATGAGAAAGTAGGATGTTTGATATTTGTATTTTGGATGTGGTATATTTATTGCTGAGCATGAGACTCTAGGAAAGAGTGAGAAAGTAGATACAGTCATAGCATTGTTTAATGACAGGGATATTTTCAGAGAATTGGGTCATTAGGCGATTTCATCATTGTGCGAACAGCATAGAGTGCACTTGCACAAATATAGATGGTCTAATCAATTGCTCCTAGGCTACAAACCTGTACAACATGTTATTGTACTGAATACTATAGGTGACTGTAACACAGTGGTAAATATTTGTGCATCTAAACATAGAAAAGGTAGTAGAAATGTGATATGAATGAGAAAATATGGTATAGCGGTGTAGGAAAGTTATCCTGAATGTAGCTTGCTGAACTGAGAATTGCTCTGGGTGAGTCAGTAATGCATTGCACTATGATGTTACAATGGTTATAATGTCATCAGGCAATAGGAATTTTTCAGCTCCCTTTAAATTTTATAGGACCACTGTCATATATGGTGACAGAAACATCATTATGACGCACATTACTGTAGAGGATAATTGGATGAGTTGATCCAGGAACTAAAGGACAGGACATTAAATTAATATTAAAATAACCAACAATGATAAATGAGTAGTCATGGAGAGCATATTCTGAGTTATAATTATCAGTGATTTAGGTGGAAAGTTCAGTCCATCGTAGCTGGCAAAAAGAAAAAATAATATTAGATTGTAAAGCCTGGTGATTTGCATTCCATTAGGAACCAAAAACAAATGGTTTGGATTTAATAGCAAAAAGGATCCCTAATATACTTTTAGTTTCACAATTGGGCAGGTTTGATGTGAAAAAATAAATACCAGTTAAAGAATATGCAGAGAAGTTTTATATCAAAGTAACAAAATAGAGGGATTTTGAATGGAAGTTGTTGATTTAGAAGGTTTTGCTGATGACAGACTGAGTGCCCTAATGTACACTGGGGGAGTTTGAGAAGGCATGGAAATGTGGACAGTCAGGACTGATTAATAGCTGCGCAAAGCAAAAATGGGAGAAGTGGCATTGTGATGGTGGATACGCTGGGAGAATTGGACAGCTAACAGTGTCTAATGTAAATGGGAACATAGGCATGATGATCAATCCTGGGAGGGTGGGTATTTAGGTGAACAAACTGGTTATAAACTTAGACCAGTGAGGATACATAGTTTGGTTGCACTCTGTATGCTCTTCTTCCTGTCTCACATTATTCTTGCTTTGTGTCTTGTACTTTACTGAATTTGTTTGTGAAATTGGCTTGTTACTTTATGCCTCTTGCTTTCATACTTTTTTATGTTATAGGTTTTAATATCTGCTCATGCAGCTTTTAAATTTTCCATTTTTAGAACTATGTGTTTTCCTAAGAAGTCTTGCTTTGCACTAGCTTATTATAGAGTGTTATAACACTTTGTCTTTCTTATTTGAGTACTTTGTAAAAACAAACTCTCTAGCAGATGTATTTTCTTTTCAAGGTCAGCAAATTTATACATGTTGGTTGGTGCTGGTTGAGTGTTAAAACTTTGCTATTGTTGGGTATGAAATAGAAAGAGGTTCTCTTATTTCTCCAATAGATAAATACTATCACACATATCATATCTTGCTGGTTTCCTTGATTCCACTTTAGTTTGATCACTTAATTATCTAGGTAACATTTATATGACTGCAAGAATGATTTACAGGGAATAAAATGGTTCATTTAGTTCCAGTGAATTAATGTAATGTAATGAATGAATGATTTCCAACAAATAAGACAACTGATTTCACAGTACTGAATCAGTATTTTAGTACATCAAGGCAGAGTTTTGTATAATAATGCTTGATGTTTTTTTGTTGTTGTTGTTGTCGTTGTGGGTTTTTTTTGGTTTTGTTTCGTTTTGTTTTTGTTTTTTTTAATGAAACAGGAAACAGAATTAATGTGCCTGCCATTTGGTTCACACTTTTAGGCTTTTAATGTTTGAAAACAGTATAACAATACTGTACTAACTAATAAAGCAATATAGTCAAAATGGTAATGCAATGCACACAGAACATTCTGTCATGCCATCATGTTTCCTATTTAGCATTCCAGTCCCTCATTGAGACTCCCTGTCCTTTAGTTTTGTACACATTAGAACTTCCCATTAGGTCAGGCTTTTGCCTGACAGGAAAGAAGAAAGTTGTATACGTATTTGGATGACAGAACAAGGAAAATAGGTGGAAGTTATTAGGACACATTTGGCTTCACAGAAGTATGAAATTTTACTAATAAACCTTTATTTTTAAAAAAAGTCATTTTATCAAAATCTAAGATTAATACTATTTCTACTTCTTCCTAAATACAAAAGCTATTCAAGATGCTCTAAATCCAAACACCTTCCATTTTGTATATTATAGTTGTTCAGCATATTATTTTTGTATATGAATATAAATTATCATTATTTTATATAATCATATATAAATATATATAGTTATTTTATATAGAATTATCCACATATATGCTAGCTTCTTTGCTCAATATTGTTTAGTTTATCTCATCTTTTAGCCCTGGACTATATTACTTTTTCTCAAAGTTGGACCTTTAGTTGTCCATCTACTCAGACAGAAAGTATCTACTGAGTATAAGATTTGTCTGTCTAATAATCTCCTTATTTTACATTTTCATTAAAAGACACTCTATTTCACTTATTTCCTCCTACATGAAATTCTGGAATATTGAGGCACTGAACTGAGCCAAGTAGAAACTTGTAGATCATTGTTTTACCTTTCTTCCACTAAAGTCTTGAACAGAGTCAGCTCTGCAAAGCATACTTCTCAGAACCATATTCTGTTCCTGTTTACACTTCATCATATCTCATCACACTTGCCACAGATAGCACAGGATGTAAACAATCAAAATTGATCACCAATTTTTTTCTTCCCCAAAGTCTCTGTAGTCCACTTTAATATCCCATCACATAAATTAAGTATCACCTTTAGTTTAATTCTTAATTGCTCTCAGAACTTCTCCTTCCTACTGGAATCGGTGATGTCAAGAAAAGTGTTGAGGCTAGTGGACAAGTTTTACCTAGAGTCTTAAATGAGCAATTCAAGGTTCTAGGTCATCAAGGATACTAATTGTTTCTGAAAAATGTCCCCACTATATTTGCATCTATGTTTCTTTTTTTTCAGCAATAATATGACACATAGGCTTCAGTTTACTATTTAATACCATCTATAATCAAGAACTATAAGTAATAATTATTAATATCTTGCAGACTATATACTACTCTAACTTTATGTATGCTTTAGCTTATGTCTTGACTACTAATTGGCTCTCTATTTTCATATATGCAAAGATATGCCACCAGTAAGTCAAAAATAAGAGATTTCATTTGTCTATTGCTTACTTTTATAATTTCTAAAACTGGATCTCTGGAAACACGAGTAATACATTTAAGTTAAAATTTATACTATTGACCAATATCTTATAGGATAAATTCTAATTGCAATAAAAATGATGGTAATTAACATGCCCTTAGGTTAAAAGCAAACAAGAGCAGGCATCTAACATACATACTTGAATGAATATGGCTTATAACATATTTTAGATGATGTATATATAATATAATTTATATTATTGCCCTCTTCCTTAATCATTCAGAATTAAAAAAAAAAAAACTTTTCCAAGAGGTGAAATATTCAAAAACTTCAAAACTGTTTTATTTTTCAGGATTTACTTCAATCATGAATGCCAATTTTTATGTAAAATTTCCATAATATATAGTTTTAGGAAATTAAAACACACACACACACACACACACACACACACACACACATATATGTGTGTGTATATATATATACAGAGAGAGAGAGAGAGAGAGAGAGAGAGAGAGAGAGAGAGACCCAGGGATTTCAAACTTCTTTGACTATGAATTAGAGTAAGAAATGCATATTAGTCTTATAAAAACGCAAATAATACTTTACTGATCTAGAACTTATTTCAATATGTGGCATCCAATGCCATGACAATTCATTTCTACTCTATTCTGTTTTTTTTTTCCTATTCTATTCTATTCTATTCTATTCTACTCTATTCTATTGCTTTATATAATGCTGAGAATAATATACTAATTCTATTTTTTAACTTACTAATGGGTCAAAATCAGCCATGTGGAAAACTACCTTATTAAAATACAGAGGGTTACAAAAACCATATATGCATTTTAAGAGATGTTACTTATGCTCAAGCAGTATTTCGCTGTAATCAGAAGTGTCTGGACACTGATGGTAACCACTTTGAGCACCTCTTGTAATTGCAGATGCCAAATGTGACTTGTATTTATCTTTTGTTATCAGTATATATTATTACAATTAATATAATTTAATACAGTATTTTCCTTTCTTAAAATGTGTGCATATATATATATATGCATTCTCTGTATATTTGAATTACATGAAGACATTACTTATTTAGGAAGTTATTATATAGTGATATGAACACTTCCAAGTATCAAGAAAAGAACTCTAAGGCATAGTTAGAATATGATAAGTGCTACACAAATCAAGTGCTGCATCTTAAATAATTTTATATAGTGTCAGACGCATTAGATCTACTAAATAGTTTTAATTCAGCTGTGAACCAGTTGTTTAAGCTCAATTTACTCAGCATTATAAATAATCTTTTAGACTATTTATACATGCTAAAAATTGTCATGCAACATGTGTCCTTTATCTTTTATAAACTGTCTATTTTTCTGCTATTCTTCTAGCCTACTCTACCTCACTCCAAAAAGTACACAACACTTCAGAAAAATGTATCTGTGTTCTTTTAAAGGACGACTGAAACTACTTTAAAGATTTAAGATAAGCAGTTAGTAAGTCTTTTTCACTAGGACACAATGTTCAAAAATTACAACCTATAAATACCAAGTTATTTCATCAGTATATTTATAGTTTATCCATGTTGATAGAATTGGAAGAAGTTAGAGCTTCTAACTTCTCTGTTTTATCACTGTGGATTCTGCCAATATTCACTCACATAGTTCATATATATATTTACTTCCTTAAAATGATGCAATTAGTTCTGCATTAACATTTCCGTCATGAAAGGCATTATAAAGCACTAGTGAGGGTGATGTCTTACATGGATATTATTAGAAGGGTCAGAACATGCCAGCTCATGTACAATAATCACAGGTGCTCAATGGCTGTCAAATATAAACAGATTCTCGTAGGTTTATTTTTTCCAATAAACATAGTTGGAAACTTAATTGCAACAACATGGGTGGATCTTGAGATTATTATGCTGAGCTAAAAATATCAGACAGAAAAAGTCAAGAACCATATGATTTCACTGATATGTGGTATATAAAACTGAAAACAACAGAAGAACAAGACAAACAAATGAAGAAACAAAAACTGATAGACACAGACAATAGTTTAGTGGTTACCAGAGGGTAAGTGGGGAAAGGGGTGGTAGGTGAGGGTAATGGGGATCCAATATATGATGATGGAAAGAGAACTGACTCTGGGTGGTGAACACACAATGTGACATATAGATGATATATTACAGAATTGTACACCTGAAATCTATGTAACTTTACTAACAATTGTCACCCCAATAAACTTTAATTAAAAAGAAAACAAAAGAAAACAAACAAAACAAAACTGTATATGTCTCCATTATATTCATTTCCACTATATTTTCTTTGGCAGATTTTTACTATGAGTAATAAGGGTAGCTATTTTTAAATATTTTTCATCAAATAATGTTAGCATACATTCCAGAACAGCAAATGGTTATATAAACAATAATTGTATTAGTAAATACAAAAACAAAATAAAAATAGTGTCTTTATCTGAATATTTTCTAATTTAAAAAATCAAATGTCAGAGTTAAATGTTTGTGCCTTCCTCATTTGCCATGCTATTACTAAATTTTGTTTATATGTAATCCTAAATAGCTTTTAACTTGTGATGACAGTTTTTGACTTGTGAGTTATTTGTCCATTGGAAGTTACATGTATAAGTTGTTTTTTTGTTGACTATCTATTGCCATAGTCTAGTTATATCACATTATTATCACTCCTTAAAAAATAATGACACTTTAAAAAATCGTGTTTTGAAAAAAAATAATTATGAAATATTCCTTGCACAATACTCTTCTTTTAATTTATTATTTAGCAAGTTAATTTGCTTAAAATTGGACCTCAAATTTAAGAATTAGATTTTCAGTAAAGACTTTAAGATAATAACCCATAATTCATTTTAAAAGACTTATACTCTGGTAATTGTGAACCAACATTTTTATCATGGCAGTTTATAATAAAGATGTTTTGATTTTCCTATCCAGATAGAATTATTTAGCAATCTATTTATTCCTAATGATAGTATAAGTAGAAGATGGCAAAGGAATGTTTGTACTATGATCAATACGCCTGTAATATTAAAAGTCAATAATACATATTATTCTGATAGAGTGCTTTATTACTGATAGGAAAATAACCCACTTTCACATGTCTATATTAAATACATTTTGCAGGACAGCAAATTCTCCAGTTTTAAATGAAGTTACCTAACCTTTTTAGCTGAAGAACAACTTGCAAAAAGTACACAAGTCATAGTTCACATACCTTGGTATATGTCCACAAATTGAATGCAGTTGCAGATCAAAAAGCAGAAAATTACCACCCCAAAACTCCCATCGGACTTTATTTCAGAACTATCCACCTCCGCCCTTCTGCACCCTACCAAGGGTAAACGCTATCTCTATTTCTGATACTGGATAACCATTTTATTCACTTCCTAATACCTAATTTGTCTTCCAATGAAAACCAGTACATTTTAAAATATGTTTACTCTTGTGCTGACAATTAAGTGATATTATTTTTCATTGAATAGATCCAAAATGGTACCCTTCCCGAGTCGGCCTGCAGCTAGAATGTGGTAAGAACTTTTGCTGATCTATTTACTTAATTTGGAATCCTTTTTTCTGTCTCCAATAGCTAATACTTATTTATAATTTACTACATGGCAGTCACTGTAATAAATGCTCTAACGATATTATCTCATGTGATACTCTCAACAAGCTATTGCTCCACTTTTATGGATGAAGAATTTTAGTCTCAAAGGGAGATAATTTTCGCCATTCACTGTCAGTGCATATGGGAGGCAGGATCTGAACTTACATCTTTCTATCTCTAAAGCTATTACCGCTCATTCTTCTGCCTTCTAATATATTCTCAGGGATCCAACTTCTCTCTCTCAATCTCTCTCTCTCTCTCTCTCTCTCTCTCTCTCTCTCTCTCTCTCTCTCTCTCTCTCTCTCTCTCTCTCTCTCTCTCTCGCTGTTCTAAAGCAGAATAAGTGAGGTAAGGAGGAGCAGATACAGATGAATTATAGGGAAAAGCATTATATCCATCATGAAGCTTCAAGTTTCTCAAAATATCAAACCTTAACTTCCATTCAGAAAATTAATAGATAGATATACTTAAAAATGTGTCCTGCTAAGAATCATTGCTATTGATATTGGATCAACTTGACCTTGAATTTGGATTTGTTAAATAAAGGCTGTGGGGAAGAATGTAAATGTTGGAGGAATACTAAGTCAAAGTCCGTAATAGTAAATCTACAAGAAGCATCTATTAAGGAATTTCAATCTCTTATTGTTTCTATACAATAGTAAACTGTATTTTTTCTGGTGCTTTTTTTTAATATTAAGGCTTTCATTTTTCAAATATCATATTCATATAAAGAAACATGATGATTTCCTTATATCTAAGATGTGCTAGCTCTAACTGCTTGCTGTCTTAAACATTTGATCTTTCTCTGAGAGCTCTATGTCACAAAACATAGGAATCCATGGCATTTTTAAAAGTCACACTTTTTTGATGATCTCAAATTCTTCCAAGTTCAAATGTTCAAGACAAATTCCCATCTGGCTAGAGTTTAAAATAGAAGAATCATTGTCTTGTTTATTTTTGTCTCTGTGTAGCCTAGTATATGCCAGGCACATAAATGCCTTTCAACACATGGATGCTGAAATAACATAACATGAAATAGGGGTATCATTTTCTGAATTTGACTCATATAAAGAAGTCTTAGAATGCCACAGGCATCAATGTCAAATGTAATTTCAATTTGAAAGCTATTATTATGAACTGGGGAAATTTCTGTTAGTTCAACCTTTCTGGTAAATGTGAATTTTTACTTTCGTTTCACATTTATTTACCTGGTTATATGTACCAGGGTGTGGTCGAATAAATTATACCAAAGTGTCCTTGGGGAGAAATGTGATGATGTATTTGAAAAAAAGAGTTAATTAATATAGTAAGATAAGCAGGGTATGGTGCAAAGAAGAGGTTATTTGGAGTACCTCAGGACTTTAAACCTGACTCTTGTACTTACCTATTTATAGGATCTTCTTTTATAAAATAGAGGCAATAAAGACCCTAAGTTATTTTTTGTAAATATTAAATATGATTATGCTTATAAAATAGTATAATGATTTGCATATGGTAGATGTTTTATCAATCATAGTTACAACTATAAATACAGTTATACTATTAAAGAAAAAAAGACTCAACTCCAAAGACAAAGCAAGGACTAAATGTTTACAGATGTTTGCTGTCAGAATATATTTGTCAGAATGGTTATACTATGAGGAATGACATGTGGATTTAGAGTGTTTTACAATTTCCTCACACAAAAGACATGATTAAAACATAAATAAAATAACAAGCATTGATTTTTATGGGAAAAATAACAAACATTTGTTGAGCTCAATGGTTCTGCTGAGCTGGACTAGAACTGGCCTTAGGTGGTAGGCTTACTCATGCACCTGTGGTCAGCTGGTGGATGGTTGGAGACTGATTGGTCTAGGATGATCACAATTGCAACCACTCTTCTCTGTTCCATTTGGTCTCTCCTGCTCCAGCAGAATATTCTGAGCTTGTTCTCATTGTGAAATCAGAGGTGTAAACAAATGAGCACACGTACTCAAGAATTCCTGAGGCCCAGGCTTCAAACTAGCATTTGATCCCTTGGCTTGCATTCTGTTTGCCAAAGTAAATCACTAGGCTAGCCCATATTCAAAGGGTAGGGGAATAGACCCCAATTTTAACAGGAGGAACTAAAAGTCATATTGTAAATTATATGGCTATGGTAATTGTGAAGAATTGGAGCCATTATTGCACTAAGTCTGTCATACGCACTGGTTACTATGATGTGTTCTCTCTTCCTAGATTAATTACCAGGACTTCATAATGTATTGGAAGTACAAGATTGAATTTCTAATTCTTAGAATCATAGCATTTCTACAATAGAAAGGTAAAACATGGGTAGAGTTGGCCCTTCTCTTCCCATCACAGTTTGCAAACATCCACACCCTTTATTATCACAAATTTAGCAGCTCAAAATAACATTCACTTATTAGCTTGAAGATACAATATGGCTGGGTCTTCTGCTCAATAATCTTTGCTGTATATTTCTCTTCCTACTTCAAAATCCCAGAGTGCTAGACAGCTCAATCTCAGTTTCCCTTATCTTTTTAAACAGGATACATAAATAATCTTATCAAGCCCTATGGTTTTAAATGTTAATGACTTTCAAATGTCTATAGATATATTTACCCAACTACCTACTTGACAGTTCCCACTTGAATGTCTCATAGATATCACACACTTAACATACCCTGGTAGAAATCTTAATTTTCACCTACAAATTCTGCTCTTTCCTCATTGTTCAGGCCAGAAATCTAAGACCAATCTTTATCTTACTGAATCTTCTCTTCTTAAGATGAACCCACTCTATGTTAAATTATATATGGATTGATGCATTTTTAATGTTTCCACCACTGCCATCTTAATCCAAACAAATATCATTCCCTACTTGATGAATTTAGAGCTCCTCCTATATAATTTCTTTCCTTCCTTTTTTCCCATTTTCCATACAGTATCCATAGTGATCTTTTTTTTTTTTAATAAAACATTTTTTTTTTTAATTTCTTGTAGTGGAGGCTATTTTTCTTTTTAATGGAATAGTCCATGGAAGCCTTTATCTGTAGCACAAGAAGCTTCTGTGTCTGGAAAGAGGGTTAGGATCCAGAGTCCGGGCTATTCTTTCTTCCCTTCTGATTCCCACAGTGATCAACAAAGCATCCTTGTGGGGAACCTGGGAAAACCTGGAACATGATTTTGGAAAGGTTGGTGGATGGTTTCCAGGGTCATTTCTAGTGATTTTGCTCTCTGAGGCAATTCAGTGGTATCAGCCAAGCCATAAGAATGTCTACATTAAGATCTTATGGAAGGCCAATCACATGTAACTTTTTTTTCCAGATGATACTTTAAGAGGGACAGAATGAGGGAAGGAGTTGTTCATCTGGGAATGTCTAAATGTTCCCTTATTTTTAGAGGATGGTTTCACAGGATATAGAATTCTTTTTTTTTTTTTTTTTTTAGCACTTTGATTACATCATCCCACTATCTTCTGGTCACCATGGTTTCTAATGACAAATCAGCCTATAATTCTTATTGAAGATCCTTTGTATGTGATTGCTTCTTATCTATTGCTGCTTTTAAGAGTCTGTCTTTGATTTTTGACAGTTTAGTTATTTTGTGTCTGAGCTTGTGTTTCTGAGTTTATCTTTCTTGGAACTTATTGAACTTCTTAGATACACTTTTAAGGCATTAGTTTTTCAAATGTATCCAATGTCTGGGCTTTCTCAAGGATAGTCTTTATTGCATACCCTTTCTTCAACATAGTATATGGGCTAGAGCAAAAGCTTAAAAGGGAATCTGTGGAATAAGAAGTCCAAAGGGGCTTTGAAAAGTACTGACATATTCCACAGAATCTAGGAAGTCATGCATGTGCACATGCTCAGGGATATATAACTACTCAAGAAATACAGAAGAGGCCCTAAGCTCTTACATCCGGATAGTTTTGATTTTTAGCAGAAGCAGGAGAAGCAGAAGGCTAAGTCAGGGTTGTTAACTGCTGGCAGAGTGAAAAAGGTGTGCCCCAACATGTACACAGAGCTCTCAGTAACAATGAAGACTTGTGGGGTCTAATAACTTAAGGAAATCTCTATCTAATTATTATCTAACAACCAATTTAACTAAGAAGAGATTTTAGTGGCTAAGCAACAAAAAATTAACTCAGAAATTTCACTAAAAAAATAAACAATAACAAACCCTGAGTAGGGGGGAGAATCTGATTTACAGTTGTCACATTTATTTAAAATATCCAATTTAAAAAAAAAAAAAAAAAGCATGAGACATACAGAGATGCAGAGTGATCTTTCAAAAAGGTAAATCATGCCTTTCCCCTGGTGCTTTGCAACACTCACTGGAAGCATTTTTACCCCAATAAATTTATCCTGCCATAAAATCATTCAGAGTACAGTTGAAATGTAAGTCTACTGACACCCAAAGTTATACTGTAAAAGGGTAAAAATCATATTATCATCTCAATAGATGCAGAAAAAGCACTAGACAAGATACAACACCTCTTTATGATTAAAACACTTAATAAAATGGGTACAGAAGGAAAGTACCTCAACATAATAAAGGCCACGTATGACAAAACCTCAGCAGTATGGAGGTTCCACAAAAAATTAAGAATAGAATTACCGTATGACCCAGCAATCCGTCTGCTGGGTATATACTCAAAAAATCTGAAAAATTTTATCAGTAAAAATTTATGTACCCTTATGTTCACTGAAGCATTATTCACAGTAACCAATACATGGAAACAGCTGGTGTCCTTTGATAGATGATTGGATAAAGAAGATGTGGCATATATGCCATTTGTGACAACTTGGATGGATCTTGAGATTATTATGCTAAGCAAAATAAGTCAGACAGAGAAAGTCGAGAACCATATGACTTCACTGATGTGTGGTATATAAAACTGAAAGCAACAAAGGAACGAGACAAATAAAGAAAGAAAAACTCATAGACACAGACAACATTTTAGCGGTTCCAAGGGTTAAATATATGGTGACTGAAGGAGAACTGACTGGGTGGCAAACACACAATACAATAAATAGATGATGTAGTATAGAATTGTACACTTGAAACATAGGTAATTTTACTAACTAATGCTACCCCCAATAAACATAATAAATTTTTTTTAAAAATTTCAAACAAATTTGAACCAAAAAAAGTTACTTTGTATTGTATTTGATCATAATTGTCTAATGTTACATTTTCTTAGAAAATAATAGGATAGTAGCTAGGGGTAATATGTACTTTAGATATTATTGTAAAACTACTATGCATTTGAAAATTTGGTAGACATTTTAGAAAATTGACTTGTTCATAATTTATTTTACTTTAAAGTTATATTATACATGAAATTTTTATGTGAAATTAATCCTTAGCTTTCACTGGTTTCACATTAAAAATTATTTATCATTATGTCCTGAAATTGTATTGAAATAATATTTCTTTATGATTTAAGGTGGACCTTTTTTGAAGGATTACATAACCATTCAAAGTGTTGCTGCTTCCTCTATTGTCACACTCTATTTTACAGACCTCGGTCAACAGGTCAGTTGGACTACAGTAAGTATCAATTTGAAATGCAACATACATGTCCCACATTTTGATGTGAATAATTTGTTGACATAGAGGACAAATACTGTCAAATAAATTCATAGTGAAAAAAATATTGTACTGAATGGTATTTAGAATTTTACATTGTTACTATGATCAGTGGCCAAAATTTCATTCAATAATTGTATTGATGGAAATACACAGTTTAAGAAAGGAAGATTTTTTTTAAAAATGTCAGTCTGTCCTATGACTTTTCTCCCCATTTCTACTTACCCTATGTCTTGTCAGTTAAATGGTATTTTTTTTTTAGTTTTTATTTCTAGAAACCTGGGATAATGAAGAACTTTTCACATTGGAAAGAGGGGAAATAAAAATGTTCAACAAAAAAATGTTCTAAGTCAGGGGGAGGACAGTTTAGAAACAGAGTGAAGTAGTGAGAATTCTTTGATGGGTGCGTGGACAGGGTGGTGGTGGTGTTCTTTTGGTTCTACTTGGAGGAGGAGCTTTCAAAAGAGTAGTGACAACTGAATCCAACGGCATTAGAAGAATGGCAAGTACATTAAAAGACATGGAGGACTAAAAAACAGAGAACATACTTGATATTAATTCAAAAGTATTGAACTATTCATGAGTAATGGAAAAGATAGGGTAGCTTTAGTAGCAAGAGGAAATACTATGATAATTAGTGAAAGAAACAATGAAATTGTTAATCTGACATATAATTTTGACACTGATATACAAAGAATAATGCAATTGTTCTACTTTTCAATTAAATTGAACTTATTTATATTGTTTAGATTTTTAAATATTTTTGGAATACATTCTATTACATATGTGATTCCATTTGGAATGTGATTCCATTTCATTTGTTATGTGATTATACATTTAATATTTTCAATTTAAAATTGCTTTCCTGTTTCCATTAATGATCAATGCTATCATCCTTACTGCTTTATTTTCCCTTTATAAACAATCTATTTTTAAAATTATTATACACACAAGATAATTCAGGCATTATTATTTAATTCTTGAGAAGAGTAATTCAAGTTTATATCCGTTAGTTAAAATACAGTCACACCCTTTACTTTTTCCTTTAACATATATTATCTCCTTTCACTTAAATAATTATATTTATTTTATCTTTTTTGGTTAAACAGTTGCTTCAGTTTCCATAGTTTGTTGAGCTTTTGAGTACTAATTAGCTGCACTAAAAACTGCATCTATGACATTCACAATCCTTGTGAGGTGTATTAGAATGTTCACAAAACAACCTATTAATGCAGGCATTGTGTAAGAAAAACATTTAATACTTAAATGTGATATCTACAGACTTTTGCTAAGAGAGATTTTAGACAAGCAGATTTTGGTCTTCAAAGGTTAAAATATTCAGTGTTTGTCCACATTTATGATGAAAAGGGAATTCTGTCTACAGAAGTTTTGTCAGGGTGAGCGGCATTAACTGTGAGTTCATTAGAAATTCCAGCTGCATCATTTGGATAAGCACTGAGGAGAAAAAGTGCTAAGGTGGAATTCTATGACAATTGTACTAGAAATTATAGCTTACTTGAGAGGAAAGTCATTTAGGTGACAAAGAGAACTCTGCAAATAAACTGGATATTTTTAAGCTAACCCTATGGTTCACACAGTCTTCTGTAGCAAATGAGTTGTTCTATTAAATGCTAAAAATATGCACATTCCATGGCAATCACAACCACTTTATATCAACTGAATTATACAATAAAAGCAATATATTATCACACATAACATTCTTGTACTTATAAAATATTAAAATGTGCTCCTATAATAAAAGTATTATCATAGTTTTTTTTTCTTTTTAGAAACAATCCCTTTAATTTAGAAAAGTCAAAATTAAGATCTTAATAATATTTTACATCAAGTAAGAATGTCTTGTCACAGAATATTAAGAAATTTCTTGCCTCATTGAACTTATTGAAAGACTTAGGAGAAAGGATTAATATAATATGATAGCCATCCTCATTATATAAATCTTATTAACTAGACTAAAGATGTTCGTTTTTCACCATTTTTACATTCATTCATGTGTATGTGTAGTTCTATGCAATTTATCTCAAAGATTTATGTATCTCCCACCAAAATCAGATACAGAATTGTTCCATCCCCACAAAGGAACTCTCTCATGTTACCCCCTATATTCACTCACTTTCTTCCCTATGCTGGGGCAACCACCAATCTGTTCATCCCTATATTTTTGTCATGTCGCAAATGCTATATAAATAAAACTAAACAGTTTAGTTTTTTTTGAGATTGATATGTATTTTTCTGTGAGCATAGTGCCTTTGGGAACCATCCAAGTTGTTTTATGTGTCAATACTCAGCTCCTTTTTATTGGTTAATAGTATTCAGTTGCATGGATGTAGCAGAGTTTGTTTCACCATTCATACATTGACTGACAGGGTGGCTGTCAGTATTTTGCTATTACAAATGATGCTGCCATCTGTTATTGTAGAGGTATTTGTGTGAACATAAGTTTTTATTTACCTGGGACACAATGTTGAGTTTCAAGAGTATAATTTCTGTTCTGGATACAAGTCCTTTGATACGTGGTTTATGAAAATTTTCTCTCACTTTTTAATTTGTGTTTTCATTGTCTTAACAGGATGTTTTTGTTGTTGTGCAAAAAGTTTTCAACTTTAATGAAGTTTAATTTATTGATTTTTTTCTTAAGGATCTTGCCTTTGTTAGCACATGTAAAAACCCTTGCTTAGTGCTGGATCTGGGAGGTTTTTCTCCTGTTTTCATCCAATACTTAATAGTTTTATATTTTACATTTTAATCATAACCTATTTTTATGTAAGGGATTATCTATTTTTTTATTGCCAAAGAATATTTTCTTCAATTTTCCTCATGTGTTCTACAATTCATTTTCTGTTTTTTTTTCTTGCCTCATTTTGGATTAATTGTCATACTTTCTTATCTATTAGCCTATTATTCTGATAGTTATATCTTCTTTTTTTAGTAACTCTAAGGGTTACCCAAGAGATTGCAATGTACATCTTAAAATATTAAACACTAATTTAAATTGCTTAATTTAAGTTTACTAATGTGAAGATACTTCATAGATAGTTGAGTGACTAACATATTTGAGCTCCTCCTGACTCATCTTTTATTGTTGTGGTATATTTTATTTTTCTATATTTCTAATGCAAATTCACTAGTATAATTTTATATGGCCAACATTTTTTTAGATTTATCATTTTTTATTTCAATTTAGTTCTTCCTTTTAATGCTGAGCTTTCATCTGGTAAAATTATCCTTCTTCCTGATGAACACCTTTAGTGCTTTATTGTAGTCTGCTATTGATGAATTCTCTCAATTTTGTTCATGTTAAAATTTATTTATTTAACTTTCATTCTTGGAGAATATTTTTGCAGAAAAAAATAATACCATGTTAGCAGTAGTTATTGGCTTCACTTCACAAAATTGTATTATGATTTTTGAATCCTATTGTTTCTGTTGAAAAATCCACTATATTCCTTTGAAATTAATGTGTCTTTTCTCTGATTTTACAACTTTCTCTTGCTTGATTATCAGCAGTTGGACTAAGATGCACACAGTTATGATTATGTTTCTATTTATATTAATTTGAGTTTATAGTATAATCTGAGTCGGATATCTGTATATCTCTCTATATATAAATTTATATATTTAATTTGGAAACAAAATAGACTATCTCTTCACCTTTTGATTCTCCATTAGTCTCTTTGTATTCTCCTTTGGGTCTCATATTACATTTCTATATTTTTTTGTTTTAAGGTTTTCAAATATTTGCTGAAATTCTCAACCTTATCTTTAACTTATTTAGACATATAAAATACAGTGTCTAAAAGTATGCATCTGTTCATTCTGTTAGGTCAATCTTCATTTCATCTATTTTAAATGTCGGCTGTTTCCCTAGGTTTTGGTCACAAAATATCTTTACTCTTTGTATACTTGCATGTTTCTGCCTTAGTGCAGGACAATTCATGTAAAAAATTTAAAAAATAACATGAGGCTTAGAATAATGTTATGTTCTTTCAAAGATAATTTATCAGCCTGCAGATGGACTAAGGGCATTATAGGGTTACTAGTCATCTTAATCCAATCAGTGATTGAAACAATTTAAAGCTGAGCTTCAGTACCTGTGAAGATAGATCGATTTCTGATTCATTTTCACTCCTAGGGTGTAACTCCTAACCCAAATTCTGTAGGTTATATAAGGCTACCTTCATCTTTGAAAGATATCAAGCAACTGTTTTTGTCCTTCTATTCTCAAGCACCCACAGAAGATTTGGTTTTCTTGTCCGGCTCTTATCAGCTTCATATCCCAGATTCAAGCACTACTCAAAAGCCTCATTTAAAAAAAAATCTTCATTTGTTTGTCTTGTTCTTTTGTTGTCTTGTTATTCTGTTGTTTTCAGTTTTATATACCACATATCAATGAAATCATATGGATCTCGACTTTTTCTGTCTGACTTATTTAAAAACTCATAGACACAGACAATAGTTTAGTGGTTACCAGAGGGTAAGGGTGGAGGAGGATGGTATATGAGGGTAAAGGGGATCCAATATATGGTGATGGAAGGAGAGCTGACTCTGGGTGGTGAACACACAATGTGATACATAGATGATGTATTACAGAATTGTACATCTGAAATCTATGTAACATTACTAATAATTGTGACTCCAATAAACTTTAACAAAAAAATGCTATTTAAAAAAAAATCTTAACTTTCTCATTCTTCAATGACAGTAGTTCTTTGAAGCCTGAAAAGCATTTTACTCAATTTTTCTTTCTGATCTCATTAGGATGGTTTATTTGAAAAACTTGGAATAGAATTCTTCATTATATGTTAATTATATAATGGTTAGACTAAACAAACACAAAAATCCTTCTACTATCAGATTAGCTTCAATACTACTTGACTACAAAATGATTATTACTATTAGAAAGTGCTTTCATCATTTTATTTAGTAGCTCTCCTATCTTTAGAAGATTAAAGTTGGCACTGCTTTATTTTTGTTGGTAATTTTCAACAACTGTGAAATGTGCAATTCATTTTGTTCTCAATTGTCAATTGTAATTTTAGGAACAAGTAAAGCCAATATCACCCTAATAATGAAAGGATTAATATATATATATTTTTTCCAATAAAGAATGAAATGCCTTAAGCACAGTCTAAGCACAAAGGTGCTGTTCAATTCATGATCGCAGTTGCACAATTTAATTTTAATTTTCTAAAATAGCTTATTGCTTTCTTCTGTTTTGCAATTTAGACATATACCAACTGGAATATGCCACAGAAGTTCCAAAAAAATCCCAATTACCTAGCTTGCTTAGTGGAAGTAGTGAATTTTACATTTAATGCAACACATTAGTTCAATACAGAGAACTTTCCATAAAAGGAAAGCATGAAAGTAATTTGATATTGGAAATAAACTGGAATTTAAAAGTATTATATATCTTCAAAGTAAAAAAAAAAGTGTATCTGCTTATTTTGATTATAGAATCTCTACTAATTTTTTTTATTATAATGGAGTTCCTAATCTTTGTAAATTTGTCTGATTTGCTTAGGTTTATACCTGGCATATTTGCTTGTTATTTTGGTTTTGGTTTTTCTCTCTGTTTTTGAAAAAGAGTAATTCCTTTTTTAGAAGGCTGTCATTAATATTTGTCAATCTGACCCTTCTTTTTATTTATTCAGAAACTATTTTCTGATTATGTTTCACGTTTGTTTATTAAAACACCTGCCCTACTTTCTTCTGTTTACACCCAAATGAACTTTTTTTTTCTTTTTTCCTTTTTTTTTTTTTTTTTTTTTATAAATGCATTGTCTGAAAGTTATTTCTTATCATTTTCTAGTGCTTTCAGGTTAGAATCTATTCTTCATACTTGGGTACTGTTTTAACTCTCCTGTTTCAGCATGAACGATATTTTTGATAAAATATTGGGTCTCCTAGAACATATTACTATAAACTAGCAGTCTCTCTCAATTTATTTTTAGGAGTTGATGGAGATAAGATTGTAGTTTAATTTCCTCTGATCCAAAGAAACTTTATATTTGTAATAGCATTTTTATGAACTTAATAAAAAGTGATGTTTGGCCAGGTTAACTATTATTCACAACATTTTTCACATCTTATATAATAATAAAAAAATTTACTCAAATTTGGCTTGACTAGATCAGATGGCATTAAATAAATATTTTAAACTTTTTGTTGTAATAAAACAATCACTCTCTTTATTATTCTAGCATATTAATGATACTTTATTAGTAGGCATTCAAAATTGGTATTTTTCTTTATATATAAATAATCAGGCATGTTATCTCCATAAATTAATATAGTCTCTCAGTAAAAAGATCACTTTTACACTGAATTTATCAGATGTTGCATTGCTTTTACCCTCACATACAGATAATAAGTATGGTTAGAAGGAAGAATTATAACTTAAGAAGCCTACATATATAAATGACAATATGTGAGTACATATATACATATATATGGTTACATATATATGTGCATATATACATAAAACTATGCATACTTTCTAATGAATGGGCATACCTGTATATTTGAGAAAAACGTGCAGCTCTACATTTTCTTCCTTAGAAAATGATGAAAATCGGTGAAGACAAAGTAGTAATGGCAGTTGAATTTATCATTGTAATGTATGTATCCTTTCTGTTTTCCTTGAATGCTCAGAGGTAAATTACTTTCCCTTCTCTGTCTGAAAATTCCAGAGAATAACTTTAACTTGGTTTTAGCATCAAAATAAAACCAAATAATGGACAGTTACCAGAGTCAAAAACTATCTGAAACCTGTCAGCTGAATAATCTTTTTGGTCTTGTTTCCAATGCTCTTTCCAAATCTTATGATTGTCTCTCTATAAATCAGATATTTCTCTCCACATATATGATGGCCTCTCAGCTCCAGAATCCAGAGGACAACCTTTTAATTACCCGCTCAGATTCATTAAAAATAAAGTCTCAAATTTCCAAAAGAAAGGACTAAATTATTTCAATTTGAATCAGGATCAAATCATTCAGTGACCACGGGGACAGTTCCCATAGAAAATGGAGTATGCATGTGGCTGGGGAGACACACAGAAATATGTTTATAAGAGTTTGGTAGTTAAATAGAAACCCCTTGTTCTATTTATGAAGAAATCATTATAGTAAGTTTAATATTTATTTTTATTTTAAATTATATTTATAATTGTCCTCTTTATCTCTTGGCTCGTTTGTCCAGGGAAGACTTCTTGTTATTTTATTAGTACAAAGTCTAACTCTTCTGAAAGTATATGCTTCACTGTCCATCTCACCAGTTCATACAACAGGCTAATTTATTGTTTAACCTAAATTACTTTCTTATTTTCAGGTATTTTTGGCTGAATACACAGGACCTCTGTTAATATATCTCCTCTTTTATTTGAGGATTCCATATATATATGACATGAAAGAGAGCTCTAGAAGAATACGCCACTCTGTGGTACAGTAAGTAATACACATAGTACATATAAAGAATTAAAGTGGAGATGAACCAGTATGCAGATATTATGTTAGTAAAGGGTGTTTATAAAACTAATGGATGTTAATAAAACTAGTTTATAAAACTAGAATGGATTCAATTTTAAGGAAATATGTTTTAGGTAACAACAAATAATGTATACACACTAACTTGTACATTTATAAACAGCTATTAGATATACTACCTTAAAATAGAGTTAATTTAAGTTTATAATAATTATAATTAACAAGAGAATTCTGGAAATTTAGAAAAAGAAGAAGCTTAAAATTATAAAGTGAGGCCATGTATAAGGCTCAAAATATAAATACTTCTTTAAAAGCATGGGCAACATTGCATAGGAAAGAAATAATGATGTAAATAATAAACAGGAAAAAAATATTTTGCAAGTTTCCTTTAGTAAGTCAAAATCCAAACTAAGATTTGACTTTGAAGTAAGACATAAACAAACAAACAAACAAACAAACAAACAAAAACTAGCACAGTTATAAAAAGTAGAATCTCTGTCTCTGTCTCTGTCTCTGTCTCTCCCCTCTCTCTCCATACCAAATTAAAGAGAAAGAGAATAATTCAAGATGATACATTGATCTGTAGGATTAGCAATAGGTACAAAATAAAAGAACCAGATGAAGTGACAAAATTCTAAGTGAATTAAGAAGCAAAATTTAAGTCTTAAGGACACTAGAAGACAGAGAATGATTTGATTCCTGACTTTGTCATCTCTAATTAAGCTTTTCCTAACCCTTAATGTCTGTACTCCAGCCACACTGACCTCTCTTATCCTTATACCTACCATGCTCCCTTTCACACAAGGGCACTTATATAGGCCGTCCCTCTTTCTCCATCCTCATTACCTCCTTATCTCTTATTCGAACTTCAAGTAGAACCTAAACATGTCTTACTCCGGGCAGTCATTGCTATTCCTCTCATGACAAATATGGTACTAAAATATGGTACTGTTCCTTTATACAATTTTTTACTTTAAAATCATATATTTATATAATAATTTGCTTGTGTCTCTATAGAGTTAAAGTTTTATAATGGATGCACTTTGACGTCCAATCTATCTTCACTGCTTAACACATTACCTGATTTACAGGGAATACTCAATATAAATGTTTTGAATGTTAAGATAGATGAACAAATTACACACATTGGTTTTTTACATTGGTTGCTTTTGGAATATAAAAGAGAAGAACCTGACCTTGATGGGAGTTCTGGGATGGCTTTTCTAAGAATGTTGCATTTGAATTATTTTCTTTTCTTTCTGGAGGGATGAGTCAGATGTTAAATTTGAGGAATCTTCATATGGAAAAATTCTGTGGTACAAAGCAGTTGGTGCATTGTTGGAGCATAACGAAAGCTAGTAGGGCAGAGACACAGACAAGCAAGGGCAGATTGGCCAGGTCAATACAGGGCAGGTTGTTCAGGGCCTTTTTGGCATTAACATCTGTCTTTCTTTTTCTCAAGTGAAGAGAATGCTCAATTCACTTAGAAAGAGTACAGGATGGAGAATTCATAAAGAGAATGTAATTGCACTCAATTTTTAGATAAAATATGTAACATATACGAGATGTATAGCACAGCATGAAAAAAAAAGAACATTTTTATTCCCAGTGGTATTCTCAAAGGAATTGACTGACAGTTGGTTACTATTCTTACATACAAACACAGTATGGTTTTATAACACCTCAGTGATAAATATTTTTTGCAACATAATTCCAAAATAGCAAATATTGTTAAGGTTATATGAAATCATTCCAGAACAGATTCACACAAATACACAAACTACTTCTGAAATTTGAATGTCTAGTATAGATTTATAAAATAATCACAAGTCTTCTAAGGCAATCCAATTTCAGGATGGATGATGTCATTTCTCAAGGTTAAAAATATAAAATTTAAAATGCTATATCCATTTGCCACATACTCCAATGTTAATTCTCCAAAAGTGCTTTGAATCAAATCAGAGAGTCAAAAGTATTGTTCAGCTAGGTTCAGATCTATATGTGACTCAACTGCCACAAAATTCTTTGGAATCTCTTGGAAACCTCTGTACACTAGAGCTCGGGTCAAATCTCCTGCAGGATCTCTATCCCTACCTGTAGTTAAAGGTGATCCACAGCCTGGTGTAACACAGATGTTCTTTATGCAGTTGACAGTATTTAAGATAGAAAATACATACTCAAAATTATCATGGTCCTTCCAATAGAGGGATTGAGTGAACTAGCTCTCTGGGGCTAAGACCTCACCTCCTTGGAGCTTCTAACTGCATCATCAGGGATGGAAAAGCAGCTAGAGATGGATACTTTAGAGAGGGATGGAAAAGCAGCTTACACTCAGCATTCAGTTTAATTATCTGCCTTAAATACAAGAGGATACTTCAGATATTAAGATACTTTATCCCTCTTTAGTTCACCCACCTCATTAACCCCACACTTTCAGGTTATCCTTCATCTCTCACACTCCATCTCAATAAACTCTCGTCCTCTATTTGTTGCCTTCTCCGAATCCTACCCCACTCCTGGAATCCTTCTATGGTGCCCTCTGCAATTCAAAGTTCATTATTAGCAAAATCTCTTATATCCTCAACTTTTCATCTGAATATTGCCTTTATATTCTTCATCAACAGTAACCTGATACACTGCCTCCCTTGCAGCTCTGTAAAGCTGAGACGTGTCTTCTTTCAAAGCCCTCACATCTTGAAACTCACTTAATAAAGGATAATATATTTTCAAATATTATAACTGGAGAAAATAGTTGAATCCAAGCCTATTTATGGATGTTCAGTTAGTTAAGTGCAGAATAGAGAGATGATATTTCAAAGGAAGTCAATCAAAATTAAATAAAATAGGAATATTTTGAAATGAAATCAAACTTAGCAAGTTGCCAATAATGTGCAAAGTAGCATGTATCCAAATGTAAAGCCATAACAGTATATGCTATTTTGGTCTCTATGCTCTCATAGTATAGCATAAAATAAGTAGGTGAACTAACTAATTTAGAGGTGTCATAGCTTGAAACAGAATTTCTCATTTAGGGCTCTTTTACATTGCTGGGCATAACCTAATTTTTCTGCTTTCTGACAAAATGGAAAACTTTATTACTCAGGTAATTATAGAAATATTTGTACAAAAAAAACCCAACAAGTTAGGACACAGACCAATTCCCTCATCAGTCTTTTGAACCCACAAGGCAACCTCCTATATCAGAACATTTGCTTTTGTTGGTCTTTCTGTCTAGAAAATTCACCCCCAGATATCCACACTATTTGTTCTCTCACATATTTCAGAAATTGTCTATTGTTCATAGATAAACACATCACATAAAACATGTCTCTCCGACATACGTGCACAATTATATATTTATGAATTAATCAACAATGATAAATTCCCTGATGACTTAGCCAGGTGGGTTTGTGTTTGTTTATTTGTTTGTTTTCCTTAAAGTCATTATTATTAATACCAGAAATAATTAATTCATTTATGTTAAAATAAACTCCCAGTGGAGACTCAATATTCATTTTACATAGAGTAAATTGCATGCTCAACCTTTATTGGTTGGATAATGCAATTTTTGATTCATATTGATTTTCTTGAATAGTAGCCAAAGTTTTTGAAATTTTATATTTTTACTTATATCAAAATAGGCACATATGTTTGTGGAAAATATTTTTTATATATATATAAAAGAAAATATACTTCTGGAAATCACATTTGATATTTACTTTTCAAATAGTATTTATATATAGTATAAATAGTATTTATATATAAATGACAAGTAGAGGTGGCAACATAGAACAACAGCAGCACAACACACAGAGACAAACAAAATTTTGGAATATGTTAGTTTGGTACAAACCAAATATAAACTAAACAAAACACAAGTTGTGTTGGCTTCATAGAAGATTAAATTCAAACTTTTAATTTATGGTACTTGCAAGGAACAACAAGATAATGAAAAAGTTACTCTTAGTATTATAAAATGTCAAATGCATTCTAAATATATTTTGGATATTTTTAAAACTTTTAAGTTATCTGCTTCAATTTAGAGGCATTTTGATATGAGCACATTAACAAGTATTATATTCATACATATTCCTGGAGCAGGTGTGAACAGACAGCTTATAACTAGTATTATAATATATTTCTAGTGTCATAAGAAGTAAATTTATAGAGACTGTTGTACCATTACTTATTAAATAAATTCAGAATTTTTCTGGATTGAAAATATTATACTAAACACTTGTGTTTTGGTTACTGGAATTAATATTTCCTAATATAGAATATCATAGTAAACTAAAAAAGAAATGAAAATGTTTTATGAATAAGGCAAGCCAGATTTTCTCAATGAAATTTAATGTGTTCGTTTTCTTTTTTTTTTAGCTTGGCATGCTTTTGTCATTGTATACACTATATCCGATATCTTTTGGAAACTTTATTTGTTCACAGAGTTTCTGCAGGTCATACACCTTTGAAAAATTTGATAAAGGTAGGGATTGATAAGTTTTGTAATTTTAATTTATTGAGAGATTTTGTATTTTGGATCATCTGCAAAATAATTCAATCATGTTTATTTATCTCAAGCCTAGTTTCTTTTTGTTCATCTATCACATATCAAACATTCTGTTATGAAATGTCATTTCCTGGTTGACCTATTTCTTTGGAGCTGCCTTCACCCAATAATCCTTCATAGAAAGATTTACCAAGAGCTTGTGTTACAAGGTGAATATACTTAGGCACCTTTTAACGTTGGAAATACTTAGTACTTAGTATTAGATTCAGATTCTTTAAGTGCCATTTGAAGAGGAAGAATCTCATATTGAACTCTCCTATAAATATACATCTGTGTGATTAAAATAATGCTATTCCCATGTTTATGATAGTTGTCAGTGTATGACAGTATCTTTGATCTTCAAAAATAGTAAATGCAACAGTGATTAACCAACAAATAACTATTTAAGAAAATAGGACATTTTCTGAACCTTTGAAGTGGAAATATACATTAGGTAGTACCACAATTCAATTTTCTAATTCAAATTAAATTTTAATTTTTTTCCAATTTAAAATTTATTTTCAATATTATGTCCTTCCAAAAATATTCCTGTTTTTTATTGCAAATATCTGTTTTCCAAAAATATGGACAAGACAGCCATTCTATTATTGTCATTGTAATGAGACAGTAAACCCTAGAACTCTAGAACCTCAGAGACTCTAGAACTCCTAGAATCCTTAGAAATCATTTAGGCTAGCTTTTCTTTTGACAGAAGTATTCAAATTTACCATACAGTGTAAGATCAGTGTTATAGCCTAGGACTTCTAAAACCAGTCCTTTGCCCTTTGTAATAAATTAATATGTATTATTACTAATGGTTAAATAATGCATTCTTTTATTCATTTACTGTTAGGAAATACGTATCTAATACATACTTTATTTTTTTATTGCTTCATTCATATTTCCTACTTGATAGACAAAAAAAACCATTCTTGAAAAACCTTCCTAAATTTGCCCTATATCTTGAACACCCATTTACATTAATAAGGGTTGAACAAAGGAATGCACTTTTTGATTGATATTAAACAGGTACTTTTAAAATGTTGATTTACTGGGTGAAGAAGCATTCCATTTATCCATCTTAGAAAATTTATACCATTTTTCATGTAAAACTATTGCAGTGTGGCACCTAAATGTATGAGGTTTAAACATATGATATAGGGGTGGCTGGTTAGCTCGGTTGGTTAGAGCGTGGTGCTCTTAACAACAAGGTCGAAGTTCCATACCCACATGGGCCACTGTGAGCTGCGCCCTCCACACCAAGATTGAAACAACTACTTGACTTGGAGCTGATGGGTCTTGAAAAAACATACTTAAATAGATAGATAGATAGAATAGATAGATAGATAGATAGATAGATAGATAGATAAATAAAAAATATATGATATATATTATATATAGCATGCTACATATAAACCTAACTTTTACTTTGTGTTATTACTTTGTATTATTTGTAGGGCTGTGCCTTTTATTGGGGATTCACTTCTTGGATTGCCTACTACATTAATCACCCACGGTATACACCACCATGTATGTAGAATCTCTTCTTAACTAAATTGCATGTATATACACTCACATAAAAATTAGAAGAAATGCAATTGGTAATACAGATGATGGGCTAATCGGCTAAGTCTATCGTTTAGTACTTTTGTATATTCCAACTTTTCCACCATAAGCAAGGTGATACGTGGTAGGACACTGTATTAAATTCCACTTTGTCTATTACTCTTTATATAATTTGAGAAGTTACATAACCTATGATTTTCCTTTATTTTAAGGAGAACAATAAAACTTGTCTCATATTTGTTTTTATCTGAATAAATATAAAATATTTCAAATATTGCCTGTTACAAATCAATACAAAAAGAAAAATTATTCATATTTTTATTGTTAAACATTCAAGAATCAAAAGACATTATTGGGTGTTATTATATGTTAAGCCATGCTGATTGGGTGATTTTATTTATTTTTTTAATATTAAAACAATATCTTAATTTCAGTTTATGATTCGGCACATGTATTAAAGAATAATCAAAATAAATAAACACAACATTAATTGGAAAATAACAAACAAGATAGATTAAATCTGTGTTCAAAGAGTTTAATAACACAAATTAAAAATAAATTTGATTTGTATTCTAAATATAATTAGGTTACTACAAATAAAGTGCACGTGGAAAGTGAAAATATTTACCTCTTTTCAGATTGCAAAAGTATCATCCCAAAAGGTCAATTACATATGAGATTACTTTTGATTAAAGAATAGTGATATCCAATAAACCTTGCCTGAATTATGTGTGTAATGTGACAATCCAAAATATAAGTGTTTGCATAACATCTTCTTTATCTCCTTTCTAGCATTTGGAAACAGGCAAGTCACGGTATCTGCTATCAATTTTCTCGTATGTATTATTTATATTATTTTCTATTCATGCTCTAATTGTGATATTATTTAAAATACAAAACAGATTATATTTGAGGATTTGCCATATAAATAATATGATCTATTTTTATATAATATACATAATGGTATTAAATGAAGTAAATCAAATAACTTCCCATAATCAAGTCATTAGCTCTCTAAATTTTTTAATCAAAATGTTCCTCTCATTTATGAAGGAGGATGATTAGAATTATTTTAAATATAGTAAAATTTGGGATAACTATAATCACTAATTCTTTTTATTGTCTGACATTTACCAACTTACAAACTTCTAAGAGCAAAAATTTTACAAGTCTAACAGATGAACATCCAAAAACCACTTTGGCATAATTGTTAACTAAGTGCAGATGAAAACATAATTTGCTTTTTTGAATGAGATGTAGATCATTCTTAATTATTCTCAGTCTAGTTCTTTAAATCATTCTATTTAATTTCACATATTACTGTTTGAATCAGGTACATATCAATCTGAGTACAACCTATGCCTTTTTATTTCTGACAAGCATTATTTTATTAGACATATTATTTAGTCTCATACACAACACAATTCCATGTTTTCATTGCTTGTTCATGTTCTTCCCTCCTTCCTGTCCTTGAAAGATTAACTCCCATAATAAGAATCCTTGAGACATTGATTAACTCCCATGATTTGTGTACAAGTCCATATCCTTTATGTGGTTTTTACTGAAAAACCACACTTCATGAAGTACCCATGCCTTTCATTAAAGGGCATAAAGCATCGGAAGGGGCATTATTCCTGCTTTTATAATTGAAAAAAAAAAAACTGACCTAACATCAAAAAAAAACCCAAAAAAACCAAAAAATGAAAAAAGTTGGTTTTGTTTCTGTTGTTATATAGAGCCAGATTATCCCTGGTAAGAAAATTATATATTATAACCTTGTTAAGTATGATTTTAGTTAACTCTTAATTACTCGTGTACGAATCATCCATTTTGTGGACTAACCATTAACAATTATAGTTTTCTCTTCTGCTCCCTCTGTTTTCTTTTTATTGCAATTCTGATTTTCCTAATATACTAAACAAAATATATTGTAAGCATAAAACATACTTTGCAATGCATACTTAATGTACTAGAAAGTTAGGTAATAATACCCTGTGCAAAATCTTTGATTTTAGCGAGTTTTGCCATGTTTACAGTATATTCTGAGAAGTATTTTATCACTTTTCCCTTTGTGTAAATTTTTTCTGACTTTATACAACTTTGTTTCCTTAAATATGTTCTGTTATTACATAATCTATAAGAAAAAAATCAATCAAATAGAATCAAATATGGGGAAATTTATAAAGATATTAGAATACCTTTCCCTATAAATTTTAGGTGCAATTTTGTTTTCTTGCTGTAAATATTGTAGACACACTATAATCCAGCCTTTTCATATTTCTGTGACCCTCTATCCTCTGACCCCAACTCCACCTACAAACCAACAGATAAAAACACCAAAATCACAACTGCAAAACAAAATATATTTTATAATTTTTAATATTTTGTTATTTTATAAAATAAAATTCTGTTTCCTTTATCTACTCTTCCTCTCAACTTTATATTGACTCTGCAAAAGCAATTATAGTTTTTGATAATTCTGTGTACATTGAACATTGCAAACAACTGAAAATAACTCTTCTCCCTGGTTTCACCTCTGTGTCTCCAGTCTCATCCCTATTTATCCATTCACTCACTTAGGTTAAGATTTTTTATTATTATTATTAAAATGCAAATAATCTTGGAGAAGTAATAAATTATGCTCTTATCAAGTAGTCACACCTTCTCTTTAACATTTAGCTGAGAAGGACCTTGGGCACAGAACAGCAATTTTTGATTAGGAGAGAGGATGCTGGGAACAACATATCATAGCTTTTAATAAAGGTTAGGACTCTACTGTGGAAATCACAGAAAGGCAAGAGAACTGCTTGTGAATATTTGGTATTTGTGGATGAGTTGAATGAGAGAAAAAGTGTGCCAAAGTTAAGTGCTTTCATTCTCAGCAATATGCTAAAGTTTGGTTGTGACAATTTTTTTGATCCTTTGCCTATTATTGATAAAAGTATTTACATTTATATTTTATTAAAGACTCAAAGAAAAATCTTGGACTGTATGTTTTCTCAGCATTTGCCATTTTAGTTTCCTCTAGAATCCCCTCAGGGACTGGGTGAAAAAGGTGAAGGGATTAAGAAGTACAAATTGACAAATTAGTAGTTACAAAATTGTCATGTGGATGTAAAGTACAATATGGGAAATATAATCAATAATATTGTAAAAACTATATATCATGTCAGGTGGGTACTGGACTTATTGGGGGAATCATGTCTTAAATTATGTAAATATCCAACCACTATGCTGTACACCTGAAACTAATATAAAATAATATTGAATGTCAACTATAATTGAAGAGAAATTGTCACAGGGATGTAAAGTACAGAGTAGGGAATATAGTCAATAATATTATAATAACTATGTACAGTGTCAGATGGGTAATAGATATTGGGTGATCATTTTATGAGGTATATAAATGTCTAAACATTATGTTGTTTTCTACACCTGAAATTAATATAATAATGTATTTTAACCATAATTGAAAAATCATTAAACATTTAAAATAAAGTAATTTAAAATTTAAATAATGTAAAATCAAACTTAAAGACAGCAACTGTCCCACACTTTATTAAGTGGTTTTATTAACATATAATATGCCTAGTTGAAGACATCTAAATTTGGTAAAAATCTACCCAAGAGAAATGTATAAATTATGCCGAGAAATGTTCCAGTGTTTCACATTTAATATGCCCCTGGAAGTTTAATCAGTGAAAGAAGCATATATTGAGTTTGCAGCACTGACTGGATTTTCTCATCTTACTCAGCCCTGACCCTAGAGTAAATTATATCAACCATTTTTATCTAGGTCAATTAGTACTGCAGATTGTATTGGACTTACTTATTCACCAGAGTTTTAAAGCCAGTGCTTAAGGTGAAAATCATAAATTGTCACATTGCTCTTAAAAAATCCATTAGGGAGTTGTTAAATTGATGATAAACTAAGCATTTCTAAGCATATAGATATAGTTGGATTTTTTTCTCCCCACTTCCAGAAGGTATCTAGATACGCATTTAATCACTATAACTACTGACTGGTTTGGGTAAAGATCACCTAATGATAATTTAGGACATTTGTATAGGTCTGCTTTACTGGTCTAACTAAAACCAAAATGCTATTTTATTTATGCCCATACTTGGTGTAGATGATTAATATTTTAATATTTAGTTCAGTTGTGGTAAGTACAAAAAAAATATTTTGATGGTTGACTGAGTAAAAAATATTGATAAATACAAAGTATGTTTCACCTGAAGAGAAAACAATTTCTAATATAAAATTTGTTCATAAATATTTGGTAAGTTAATTTTCCTAAAATTCATAGTTTTATCATATATCTTATTTTGTGTTTGGTACTGTGAATGATGAAAAATAAGTATGATGAGGTGTCAGGACTGAGAGAGGAGCAAAAGATATCAAGTCCAAACAGATATATAATAAGTCATCAATTTGGTAATTAAGTGTTTTGTAATGCTTACAATGTGTGAGATAGAAATTTAGAGAAGTAAGATGAACTTTCTGGAGAAGGTTTTATTGGTTATGTGGGTAACTAAAATTATCATAATAATTTTATTGAACAATTCATGAAAATATTTATTTTATTTAATCATCATAATATCTATGAGAAAGGAATTAATATTTTCATTTAGATGAAAACACACAATTTCAAATGTCTAAATTGCTTAATCTCTAACAAAGAGAGAGTGAAATATGCAGGATTGGAACTCAAATCCATCCTACTAAAAGCCCACATTCTTAACCTCATTCACATATAAATAATTTCAGCTATGAAATTCTTATCTAAAAATGCCTAACCTCTTATTAATAATACAGTCTTTATATGTTGAATATGTACCTTGTATTTCATAGGATAAGGTACATGTAACAGACAAAGAAAAGGGTCTTATCTTCCAAAGATATACGTTGCAAATTGGGAGCATTAGCCCCAGGAGATGTTGGTAAGGCCAGAGCTTCTTAGAGGGTCATAGTGGCCTATTAACAGGGACAACTACTAGTACAGTATACATGAGGTAGTGGTCAGATGACAGATGAGCAACAACTGCCTTTGTGGGACAGTACTACTTGAAATGGGTTTTCTAAACTGAGCTGAAACAAGCTGGGAATCAAACTACCAAGCTTACAGTAGAAAGGTTGCTTCTGTGTTAATATACATAGAATATGTAAATCTATGTAAACATATGCCACTTGTATCTTCAGCAATGTCACTTGTCTCTTCATGACATGAAAATGTATCCACTGTAACAAGTACAAAGCAGATAATCAGCACAACCTGACTAACCAGGCAATTTGAACCTACTTAGTAAATGAAATCAATAATATCTTCAGAATTTCTAACTCAGTATGACTCATTATTTTGATTCTCCATATGCCACCGACAACTTTCATTACTATAATACAAAATTCCCTCTCCTTACAATTAGAGTAAAATACATCTGTTGAATCTTAGGGATTAATATGTTACATGGATACTAATATATCTACAGAATGCACTTTTTAACGAGGCAGAGGTATATCACACTGAAAAAAAAATGTTTTACAGATTTGTGAAGCTGGAAATCATTTCATCAATGTAGTGCTGGCGCATCCCAATCACACAGGTTAGTCTCTTTTCTTTTAATCTTTTCTAGAGTGAATTATGTTGATTATTATTTTAAAAAGCCTTAAAATCAACGATTTTAAAAAGGGAAATAGCAATTGTTGGAAACATTTATGATAGTATGCCCTATTCCTTACCTTATAATGTCTATGTTTTCCAAATATTTAAACAAAATCATATGCCCTAATAATGGCTTCTCTAAAGTGTGTATGCACACACCCACGTTCCCCTCCAACACACACATGCCCCAAACAATTTCACTTAAAAATGTGCAAAAATAAACCTATGATTAAGAAGTAAAGCACTATGAAATCCATTGACGAATATCCAGATTACTTAGGTTAGTTCTCAAACTTGATCTAATTTGCACAATGATTGACACAAGCATTGCCTAGGGGAGCACTTGGAATTTGGTAGTTACCCAAAAATACTTGAAAACATTGAAATCTATATCATTTAAAGATATTTTGAGTAAATCAATCCACCCATTCAGGTTCAATTATCAGTAGAGATTCACAAATGCTTATTGTACACAATACGTAGTTTAATTGTATATTTCAAATAGTAATGATCAACATTTGGACTTCATGTTGTTATCAGTCCAGCTGAAAATATAATAGTGTATGTTTTTCTTCAAGTTTGTTTTAATTTCTATCTGGATTTGTTAGAAATTGTCAGAATCTTACAACAGAATCTTACAAAAATCTTAACGATTTTTTTTTTGTCTTGCACATTTCTGGCAGCCTGAAGTATATGAAACACTTTCCAGAATAATTTTTATATAGGCGTACAATGAAATACATAGAATCATAAATGGAATTTATTATATTAAAATATTTGCATACATGAAAAATGCTTAATATAATAAATGTTATTATATATTCTTAAAACATCAAATAATATTGTGATAACAACTTATCTTTTTTGAGTATCAATGACCATAAACTATATTATTATATATGGATATATAAAACTACAATATGATTTAAAACTATCTGTTCTGACTCTTGCTGAAAAAAAATTAACAGATTAATCAAATGCTATTGTGGTTTGTTGCATGCATTTTTATAAAAGTAAAGCGTACATTTAATTATGAGGTTGAATGTAATTTTTACCTGGTCCATATTCATAGATCTGCTGAATTCTCTTTGAAGGTGTGTGAAGCCCGGATGAAAAACTGATATTGTGGTTGTTTTTTTGTGTTGAAGAAAAATACAACAGAATCTTACAAAAATGCTGAAATTGCCAAAGTTAAAAATATCACAAATTTTAATCTTGATTCTGATCCTTTAACAATATAACTGTGCTTAAGTTTCTTCAACCTTCTGCAATATGTTGTTATTTAAAAATGAAAAATTTAAGTCATCATGTTTTCAAAGTCAAACATCACTTTGAAATTATTCATGTGACACTTTGCTTGTGTCTCTGTTACTCCACACTGTATCTTGCTTTGAGATATCAGATGTCAACTAATCTTTTCTTTAATTGATTTTTTTTTTTTTTTTTTTTTTTTTTTGCCTGGAGACTCAGAAGACATTTCTTTATTATCAAAGTCTATTAGTTTTGTAGGGTGTATCTTACAGTTGACAATTCCAACTCCATTTCCCCAGGGACATGATGAAATCATCCAATAGATTGATTCATGTCTTTTTTTAGTTCTGGAAAGTTTTCTTTTATTAAAGTTTTAAAATACACTGTGTCACTTTGTGGACTGTGGGAGGAGAGTGATGTTAAAGTAACTTATGTTATATCTGCCTCTAACATATAAACATATATCTATCACTTCCTATTTATAGGGTTTTTTTGTTTTAATTTGGTTGTTTTTGTTCATTTATGTAATGTTCCTTATTCTATTGAACATTCGATCATTAGACAAACTGAAATATGTTCAATAATTACGGAGATGACTTTTTTTCTACCTTTTTTTAGTACCATCAACTGTCATTTTTTTCTACTTGTTATTTTGTCCACATCTATTTTGAGTTATGGCATTTGTTAATGGTTATGTTTTTTGGTAACTGCAAATGCTTCTGGGTATGTGTGTTTGATTAAATTTTTTTGGTTTCTCTTTGGGGGATTATTTTTATCAGCAGGAGAAAAGAGAAGGTTCTCAATTTCTATTTTATACATGCAGAATATTTATATGAATGCAGATCAACTTAATGTTCATTTTTAAGTGCATTGTTATTGAAAAGAAATAACATGTTTTTAGAGATGGAGTGATGGTGTTGAAGTCTCTAAAAATGTGTGCTCTGGAAGGGATGCGGGGTTCATTGTGTCTTTTGATTCTCTAAACACTTTTGTTTTCTAAATTCCTTAACTCCCAGAACTGTTTCCGTCTTTCCCTTCTGTAAGCCTCCAAGCAATGTTTTCCCCTTCTGAGCTGCCTTCCTATACCACTGTGTCCTCTTTTGGAAGTACTGCCTCCTAAGACAAAAACCTCTGGCCTCACTATGAAATCATTTCACTTCAGTTCTCCAGATCCCATGTTGAGATGTATCAGGTCTCAGACCTTTTTACAGGATAGACCCTCATCTTTTGATAACGAACTATAGACAGTTACACACTCAAAATATTATTTTTCCTTATGTGAAATCGTTATCCAACTATCAGTTCTTGTATCAGCTCTAAATGAGTCTCTGGTGCTCTTGGATTTTTATTTCCCCACTTACAAATTAACTGAAGCTTTTAGTAATATCAACTAGTTAGATTTGCTTTAGGTATGAGTTATGTATAGGGTGATGTTTAACGTTGAGTGTTTAAACAAGGTGTCACAAAACGTGTTCCCTGGAAGACATAATTTGATACAGAGTAAGTTCAAAAGAAGCTTATTACAAAGTATGAAAAAGAGGGAAGGAAGGAGAATTGTGCCAAGTGGGAGAAAGTGAGCTTTGATGCTGTCTCAGCAATGGTCTCAGTCAATTCTATAGAGATAATTGAAGCTAGGATAACCCTATAGAGATTTCCAAAGTTGGAGGATATAGCAATGGTTAACTGAATTTGGGTCTCCCTGGGAAGGGTGAATGATCTAGGATAAGGACGCTGTCTTTAATCAAGACCCTCCTTTCAGAAGGTCTGGCAGATGAAAGCTTTCTGCTACCAGCTTTCTCAGCAGTTATGGAAGAAATTCATTATTCCCGATGGGGATCTTGCAGCATATCACAGCATCCACCATAGTCCCCTGTTTTACTTCACAGGTCTATGTATTTGTATACTTTCTGGGAACACGCCCATAGGATGCTAGTGGGCCTTTCTTTCTGGGGCAAATTTAAAAGAGATATGTTAGTGGGAAATTATACAGCCTTCACCACTGCACATGGTTTTGGTATAACAACTAATTTGCACCATTTTCCTCTTCCACAAACCCCTAGATTCCCTTCACCTTTAACTGGCACATTTAACATCTCAAGGATTATCTGTTAGCATAACATAGACTCTCATCTTGAGGGTCTGAGATTATGTCTCTATGTACTTATCAGGACATAGATGTCTATGGGTCAACTGAGTACCAAAAGGTGTCCAAGGGCTACAGGTAAAATATAATCACCTTAACCTATTGTATAATAGCAGGTGTACCTCCTCTTCAAGATAAGGGTCAATTATTCTGCCAACAGTAGTGATTCTGTCCTGACAACTACAGGATCTTCAGGTTTTAAGACCCTTCTTTATAAATGAGGAATGCCCTGGTGTCAAATACTGTAGCTTTAGTTTTATAGGATGCAGATGAGATGGAGATTAGCATTCAAGAGTTTTGCTAGGGAGTAACTTTATGGATGGGAAGAAAGAAATCATATTTGTGTAGGAAATTGAGAGCAATACAGTATCAATGAGAGTCTCAGATAAACCTATGGAACATTACAAATCTGTGATGAATTGTCAATGTTGTTCTGAATTGAGACATTAATTTGCCATATTGGTCCAATATTGGATTAAGGCTAAACCAGCAATTGAACGTGACCTTGGGTGAGGTCACTTCCTTCAGCCAGGCAACCTCATAGTGGGTGTCGAGACTTGAAGGTTCTCTGTCAGCAATACTTCCTGAAGCTGTTGAATAAATGCTTGATGCCTGAAGAATTGAGGTGGTACAGCATTATACTGTAAAAAAAAAATCTTCAGACTTTTAATAGCAACTCTACTGTAAATAGTAAGTATAGTTTGAAAAAAAACATATCATGGGAATGTAAGTATTAAATTGGTAATGCCTAAATTTATTATTACAATTAACAGCGACTATGTATATTTGAGACAATACGTATATACATGTGTTTTTCTACATCACAAGATATATTGGTTATTTCATTCACAAACTACATCTGGAAGAAATTTGTATTTGTGGCCGCCTGATCACCAACAACCCTCAGGGCTGCACAGTCTTAAAGTAGAGGGTTTAACCCAGATTATCTCATACGCATCTTCCACCTCTGAAATTCATGGATATAACATGGAAGTTTCCTCAATTATCTTTCTGTTGATGGCTACCTGAGCATTATACAAAGGTGTTTATATAAATGTTAACCACATAATCTGTAATGTTAAATAGCATACATGTTTATCCTTATCTTGAAACGAGCAGTACATGAAAGCTGCACAGAACCTAATATATTTGTACCTTGATGTTTTACCAATAGTTACGATTTTGAAACCATACTGACATTTCATTATGACTTTAGAACTATAACTAGAAGAGATTAGTTTATGTGTTATCTGATTAAATCTTGCTATGGAGAATAAACAGCAATTTTATATTTCACATTTACAAATGTCACAGCTCAAAGTTCAACTTGAAATCATTATAAATTTGTTATCTAAAATGTTTCTTGAAAAAATTTAAATGGCGAAAACTTACTAACAGAAATCAGTGACAATATGCAAAGTATAACAAGAGCTGTAAATAACAATATTGATTGCTGAACAGAAATCATTTATGTGGTATTTCTGAATATTAACTATACCAATATTCACTGTAATCGTATCATGAGAGATTTTCACACTTTTCTCATATATATGATATCCTTATAAATTCCCTTTAGATTTTCACCAATTTAGTAGAAAGGGAAGTCTGAGGTATTTAATAATCTCAACCCAAATTATCCTCTTTGACACTGAAGGAGAATATGAAAAGGCATAAAATTGTTAAAATATATTTATTAATATCAGTATGCAATACTGCTGTAACTGTTATGGTGTGCAAAGTAACATTTATATATTTTTATTAAACTCTTAAAAATTGATTATCGTAGTGTATTCTGAAATTTTATAGCAATATAGCTATAGATATGGTCAGAAAATTACAGGTATTCTATTTGAGTCAAAATTCGTAACATTTGAAAATGGTTCTCTTTTGAATAATCTGTGAAATAGGTTTCTATAAATATATGATGACATTTCATGTGGTATATAGCAGTTGATCTAGGGAATTTAGTATTATATAATAAATATATGATCAAATTTGCAATATGTAGCATCATTGACATTTTACTCTCCTTTCTAAAAGGGACTAATGCCTGTTTTCCAAGTCCAAATTATAACCCCTTCACATGGATGTTTTTCCTGGTTTCATGTCCTAACTATACCTATGAGGTATGCTATTTATATATGTAAATAATCAAACTTTATTTGCTGATATTTATGTGCTTACATAATAAGCATATTTATGTGCTTACATTTATTGTACATTAATATGTGATATGTATGTTTTTTTTATTTGTAGATATAGCATAGACATAGACATAAATTATGATATAGATTTCAATTCAAGTTATAGGCATAGGAAATTGGAACAATTCAACCACAATTTTCCCTGGAAAAAAGAATGTACATATATTTACCCATATTTATATAAAATTCTACAATCTTCATATGAACTATCTTGAGATGTTTGAGGATCTTTTTATCAAAGTTTTTAGAACAAGGTCTTCCATTTTCTCATGATACTGTTTTATAAGATTGGTTATGATTTTACAATGAAATTATTATTTACAGTGAAATTATTATTTGGAGGTAATTTACTTCTAACTGTAATTTTTATACTGTGCTTTAAGCTTTCAATTAGCTGTTTAGTGACACAAATTAGCAACTTACAAGATTACTCATAGATATTTGTTAATTTATGTTTTAATCTAACAGATTGGATCATGGATCAGTTTCACAGTTATGACACAAACCCTGCCAGGTAAGACCAGGTTTATTGACAGTTGAAGTAAATGTATCTTTAGAAGTGATTTCTGAGAAGAAGTTGCTCTAGTACTAAAGTTTGTCATGTTTACAAAAGGATTTTGCACTTTCATTTTTATTTTGGATTTTTAAGCAGTTTTATAATATATTGGAACAATATTTACTCTGTATCTCTATAATTGAGGCCTAATCAAAGCTAGGAAATATAGTTAAAAAGAAGAAGTGGTGATAACGCATTTCACTTGAAGCTCTCTCCTGTGCATATGCACAGTCATGCATGTGCTGTGTATTCTAGTGTCCTTGAATGTTTTTGTAGGGCAGGCTAGGGGCATGAGTGTATAATGTTGAATGCTGGGCATTTCAACACACGCAAGGAAGTGAAATATCAATGAACTCCATGTATTAGAAGGGATATTTGTTATATATAGCCATTACATACATTCTCCGTTCCATTGTACAAAAATTTTGAATCATAATGAAGGTGGTTTGTTATATGCATTTGTGTGTATGTGTGTAGAGGTATATTATATACATATGGAAACAGTATTGAAACATTCAGAGACAAAAATATTTCTTATTTGGAAGTATTTTGTGGCAATGGGATATAAAATATGTGGATTTATTTTGACCTCTGCTATATACTTTCTATGTTTATTCAACCATGCAATAAATATTGAATGAACACATATTATGCTAGGCAATCAATAATGAAAACTGATAGAGAACTATGCAGCATTTGAGACATATTTTAAGAGGTGGATATGAGTTTTTACCCCTAATATAACTTGTTATAATAAGAAAGGATAATTATTTCTTTTTTCTTCTAGTTGGAATTTTTACACTTCTGATGAGTATCCAGATGTCTTTGTGGGCACAAAAGAAACATAAGATTTATCTGAAGAAATTTAATTCTTATATGCATAGGAAATCAGCAATGATTCCATTCATACTGTAAGAAAAAAATAACTGATCTTATATATAGAAAAATATTTACATAAACTCACTAATTGAGACTTGATTGAGGATGTTTGACTATTATGTTCCGGAAATTCACAAGCCACAAATTTATATTGAGTACAAACATAAAGTGTCAGAATATAGCTAAATTTAGAGTATAAACTTAAGGCAAATGAAGACTAGAAAAAGTAGACATGCGTAATAAAAAATAGCATCCAGTATGTTTGCAAGGGATTGGTCCTTGAATACAATTTTCTTACTTCATTAAATGTTCCATAACACTATTTGCTTAAGACAATTAAATTATCTGAATTCTAAAGTAAATATTTTTAGAAGTTGTGACATTTAAATCACTTGAATTTTATACATTATATTCATCGTAGTTAAATTTTTTCTTCATTATTCAAAATATTATTGAGAAGTATTGAGTATCTTATATAATATTAGCAGTTCAATTTCTTGTGAAATACTACCTACATTAAAAGTGAAATACTTGCAATTAGTTATATATCTTATTTATTCATAATACAATATTATGTGCTATCATTCTGAAATTATAATAATTAAAATAATTTATAGACATTTTTAAATTATTGGAATAGATAATATATTTTTACATTTATATACCCATCATGTTTATGTGTAATATATATTAAAATATATACAGGTCAAATGGATTATATGTGATTATGAAGGGAGAGTGCAATTGGAGATTTTTTGAGATTTAGAATGAAAATATTTTTTGCTTTATTTTACTTTTTTTAAATTAGTTTCAGGTGTACAAAATAATGCAATAGACATTTATATCCCTCACAAAATGATAAACACCCTCCCCCAATCTAATACCCCTCTGACATCGTATATAGCTGTTACAATTCCACTGACTCTATTCCCTATACTGTACGCCACATCCTGTGACTATATATTATATACTATAGTTGACAATAATTATTATTCAGCTTCATTTTTAAAGGCTTATGCCCTCTCAAAGCCTTGTACATGCGTGCGTGTGTGTATGTGAATATGCACGTACATTTTGACGAGATGACTGATATTACAAAGATCAAGTACATATTAGTTAAATGTTTAAAAGACATTCTCAGTTTCATCACTTTAAAATTGGGATTATTTAGATTGGTTAATATCTAAAGACTTACCAATTCTCGGATATATAGATGGAAGTGAAGCTGGAGATGGAGATATAGACATAGATTGATATTTATATATATGGAACAGAATATCTTCATTAAAGTTTTTAGATTATATATGTACTTGACAAAATATCCTCGGTAAAGATAGGTCTATATATATTCTGTGGGTATTTATTATTAATATATGTGGTCAATTATTCAAGAAGTAACAAAAATACCCTTTTAAAAGCATGGTTATCATTCCCAAATATAGGGTATTAAAATATATCAGGGGATGACAACAACAAACTTTAACTCCCTAAAACCCATTCAGCAAAATAGCATGGAATCATGCAAAAGTCTAGAGGAAGCACTAATGCATTAAACCATATACACCTAATACACCTATGTAATTAACTACCTGTGGTAAATGTCCCTTTGTTGAAAGACAAAGAATAGTTTCTGTTCTCTTAATTGGATCCTGACTAATGCCAACCCAAGAAGTTTGCACATCCTTGCAGTATTAAATCTTTGATGCAGCAAGGACAGGTGGGATACATATATTAATCCAAACAAAGCCTGGAAATAATCTTAAGCAGGAGTGCAAAGATATAATTACAGATAGCAGCTTCTATCTCCAAATCCCTTAATGTAATAATTATGATCCCTGACAAGCTATAGCTTTGCACGTTCCATTAGGAGTTTCTTAAGAATGGTAGTCAAGAATGTCAATATTTAAATTTTATAAACATAATTAAGCATATAAGATTCTAAGTTAACACCAGAATTTTCTAGATTTGTGATTACACAAAATATTAAACAGAAACCTGATAGCTCATTTAATCTAATCATTACTCTAATAGCTACTTTTTCAATAATTGTCTGGAATAGTACCTTTTTTAACCTAAAATAAAAATTCACAAAATAATTCTAAAACTCAAATAAAAACACAATGGCCCGAATATAACCAAAGTATCCTGAAAGAAGGCAAACTAAAATGAAGGTGAAGTACGAATGCTAGTAGGAAACATGACTAAATTAAAACAAAGTAGGAGGGATGCAAGGTTCAACCCAAACCAAAACAAACAAACAAACAAACAACAACAATAAAAGTCTGGCCAATGAATAGAATTGTGAATACCTAAAATAGAATCTCACATATGCACTTACCTGATTTTTGATGTTATATAGTGCAATAGGCAATATTTTTCTTTATAAAAAGTATAGGATATTGGCTATCTAGGCAATAAAAATATATTTTGGCCTCTGTATAACTCTGTACACATAAACATCAGTTTCAGATAGATTGCAGATCTACATACATAAGATAAAATATTAAAATTCCCTGCAAAAAATATAGATAAGCATGTTTATGACATTAAAGTAGACAAATAACATTTTAAAAAGACACAAAGTGCAATAATTATAAACTAGAACAATTAAGTAGACTATATTAATATTAATAATTACTAAAATATGACTTGAGGGACCAGAAAAGCAACTCACAGAATAGAATATATTTTCTATTTTGATAGCCCCATAGAGGAATAGATAAAATAAATGATAGAGTAGAGAGTAGATAGATAGATATATAAAACACAGAACTCACAACTTGAATACATAAAGATTTCCTACATATTAATAAGAAAGAAAACTCAATAGCTTTTTGGAAAAAAGACAAACAGCAATTCACAAAGGAAGATACCCACATGATTATTAAGCATATGAAAAGGAACTGAACTTCATTAGCTATCAAGAAAATGTAAGTTAAATACACAATGATATATGAGTATATATCCAACTAGAATACAAAATGGAAAATACCACAGGTTGAAAGAACTGACAGGCTCATGTCTCAGAATCTTATATACATTAATTCTGTGTGTCAAATATGTTCTACCTGCAATGCTTTATCTGGCTAAATACTCTGCAAAGTCAACTGGAAAGTCATCCCGTTAGAGAGGAAAGATTTCATTTCTCAAACATTGGAATAGTATGAAAATATGTCTTTCATATTTCAAGAAATTAAATCTGGGATGATTGTAGGTACATTTTTAACTTTTTTTTAGTATAGTTTATTACAATATTTTATTTTACAATATTATATTAGTTTCAGGTGTGCAACATAGTGATTCAACATTTATATACCTTATGATGTGATCACCATGATGAGTCTAGTAATTATCTGTCACTGTAAAAATTTATTACAATATTATTGACTATATTCCCTGTGCCATCCTTTACGTCCCTGTGGCTTATTTATTTTATACCTGGAAATCGGTACCCTTATTCTCTTCACCTTTTCCACCCATTTCCTCCCTACTCTTTTCCCTTCTGGCAACCATCACCTTGTTCTCTGCATCTACGTATGAGTCTGCTTCTGAATTGTTTGTTATTTTTTTTTTCTTTGTTTTTGTTTTTCAGATTCCACATATAAGTGTAATCGTACAGTATTTTGTCTTTCTCTGACTTATTTCATTAGTCTAAACACCCTCGGTTACATTTTTAAAAATATTTCAGAGCAATTTTTCCTCACATGTTTTAAGAAGCATTATCAAACTAAAGTTAAAAATTAAAATCCCATTCTAGCAGGGAACTTCTGCCTCAAGAAATGGTTTTGTATATTTCTACAACCAAACCTTCTCTGAAGGAAGGCTAATTATAGGCTTCAATATGCACCTGGGTGAAAATTAACTTTGAAGCAGCCTTTAAAATAAATGGTTTTTAATTATTATCATTATGCAAAGACTGCATAAATGCCTTTAATTGTACTTATAAAGTAACATTTGCTATAATCACCTCTAATATCGGGGAGCAGCCACAAGTTTTATTATTATTATTATTATTATTATTATTATTAAAATAAAAATAGAAGAAACCTTCATTATTGATTCAGACGTCATTTTATTTTATCTTACAAGTATAAATATTATAATTGAAATATATCAACTGCTAAAATTTAATCTGTACTGAATGCTAGTTTCTTAAAATTGAACTTAATATATCTTGAAAATATGTTTAATTACTAGAAGATTAAAGATAAATATACAATGTATTCAACTATAGTATTTAATTTTAAGATTTGATTAGGCTTGGATATTGGGCATAACTTTTTTACAGAAAAGTAAGGTTGAATATTCACATTTTAAAAATGAGAATGTGTTATATTTATTTAAAAATTTTTGATGCTACCATGTTTTCATTAACTGTTTTAGGAAATATTGCTTAAAATTGTTGTGCGTGTGTCTGCATGAGTCTGAGAATAACTTTTCACAAAACTTTTGCTAAAAGAAAAAATTCACTACATACAAGTCTATTTTTATTCAAACTTAGCCAAACAATTTTTAGAAAACACTTGTAAATAAACCAAAAACATCTTTAAATTAGAAGTTTGAGGGAGAAATGATTAAGGTATGGGGAAGAGAGCCAACATGCTGTGATAATGTAGAGTGATATGGCAGCTGATTCAACATTTTTTTTCTTTTGAGCTTTTTCCCTTCTCCAGCTACTTTTAATAAGAAATGTGTGGGAGATTTCTTTTTTTAAAAAATTAAAGTTTATTGGAGTGACAATTGTTAGTAAAGTTACATAGGTTTCAGGTGTACAATTCTGTAATACATCATCTATATATCACATTGTGTGTTCACCAACCACTCAGTTCTCTTTCCATCACCACATATCTGATCCCCTTTATCCTCATCTACTACCACCCCAATAAACTTTAATAAAAAAGAAAAAAAAGTATTTTTTTAGCTATTTTATTATTTTACATTTTTTTCTTTTAAATAGCTGTTTCTCTCTGCCAACTGATTCTCTATACCTGTGATTAATTAGAGACAAATAGGTACATACACTTTTAAATGTTAAGACCTTGATTATAGTTACTTGGCACTATTAAGCACTTACAACTCAATTAACATGTGGATTTAATGTTAATTTAAATGTGAGTGAAAATAATGTTCTGCCGTCTGGTAGTACCAGGCTCTAAGCCAACCGAACAATAAGAGGCCACACTTTAATATTCAAGAAATCCCTTAAGGGTAGGTGTTTATCTAATCCAACTTTCACCAGCATTCATCTCCATTAGTGTGTGTGTGTGTGTGTGTGTGTGTGTGTGTGTGTGTGTGTGTACATGTTTATATCAAAATAGGACAAATCATAAAGCTATGAAATTATTTTTAAAGATCAACCAAATTGACTTCTCTATAAAACTTTCCATAACCTTTCTTCTTTTGGTCCCCTCTCTTCTGGCACGTTTGGGTGTTATTTCTTTTAGGCTCCTAAATATAACTATTATACTCTATTATACTCAAATGTACCCATTATAGTAGTTTCTAGATCTTTTATCGTATTACATCTACTTATTATCTTCCTGTTCTAATATCAGTATATTTTATGCATTTTTGAAGGCAACAATAAAGCGTTAATCATCCTTGCATATGCAGTGATGAGCAATGATTCAAGGACACTGCAAGGGATCAGTTTACAGATGACATACCTGTAAGAGTTCAATGTTAGCACTCTTTCTTTCTCTGTCTATCAATTAGGAATGTTGAATCTAAGTTGCTTATATAAAATCAGTTTCTGTTTACAATAGTATAATTCAGATGAATTATTTTTTTCTTGTAGTTGCTACATGGAGAAAAATCCAGTTTTAAAAAACTGACAATTGGACTGTTTATTTACAGAAAAAGGTTATTTCCATCTATTTGAACTCAATTCATGAAAGAACACTAAATATGAACATGTGAGACAGGCTACTAGGAAATGCTGAACAAAGTGAGCAGTTTTGTGTTCTGAGGAGTATCCAAACACATAGCACATAAGAAAAAAAAAATCTTAAAATTTTGACATTGCTAGAGAGACTTTAATGGATGATCACATTGTACACTATTATTTGTGAATGATGCCAGGAATGAGACAAAGAAAGAAAGAAACAAAAACTCGGAGACACAGACAACAGTTTAGTAGTTACCAGAGGGTAAAGGGGGAGGCGGTTAATAGATGAGGGTAAACAGGATCAAATATATGGTGATGGGAGAAGAACTGACTTGGTTGTGAACACACAATGCAATATATAGATGATATATTACAGAATTGTATACTTGAAACTTATGTAGTTTTGTTGACCAATGTCACCCACTAAATTTTAATTTTAAAAAAAAGTTAAATAAAAAAAAAAGAATTTTGCCCCCGAGAAGCACTAAGAACATTTTTTTTCAGAAATATTTCAAAAATAGTAATACAATTTTATTTCTCAGGGCAGTCAAACATTTTGTTGAGATATGCACTCTACAAACAATTTATAACACAGGGAAAAATTATAGTATCAAGAGTAAAGAAAGTGGACAAAGGAAAAGAGTGATATATGGGGTCTTTGATATATTTAAATAAACTAATGGGCTGGTGATATACTAGGCAGGTTGCTAAAATTTGCCAAGATATGGTAAATGTTCATAGTTTTGAATAAAAAGGCTAGGCAGCATTAAATAAAAATTAAACTTAAGTAAAATTGCCATTTCAACATTTACCTTCAGAATCCATTGATACAAAATTGAAAGATTAAATGAATCTATGATTTTTTTCTAGTCTGCCCATCATTAAAGTAACATATTTTTGGAGCTTTAATTCCATTTTGTATTTTTATGAATCTTTTTAACTCTTCTATTTCATGGAAGTGTCAATCAACGTTTCCCTCAAAGGATGATGGTGGAAATGCAAAGCATATGAAATGTATTCAACTATAGTATTTAATTACTATACATAAGAAGAAGTCATACATAGCCTTATTGGCAAAATAAGTGTGCATCAGAAGCTCTATAAACAAAAAAAATCATCAGATTTTATGGAACCACAAAAGAACCCAAATAGCCAAAGCAATCCTAATTAAAAAGAACAATGCTGCAGGTATCACACTCCCTGTCTTCAGCTTGTACTACAGAGCAACAATAATTAAAACAGTATGGTATTGGCAGAAAAAGAGACACACAGACCAATGGAATAGAATTGAGAACCCAGAAATAAATCCACATAAATATGGACAGATAATTTTTGACAAGGAAGACAAAAACATGCAATAGAGAAAAGACAGCCTCTTTAATAAATAATACTGGGAGAATTGGAAAGCCACGTGCAAAAGAGTGAAGCTAGACTGCTACTTGTCACCATGTACCAAAATTAATTCAAAATGGATCAAGGACCTAAGCATAAGACCTGACACAATAAACTGCACAGAAGAAAACATAGGTACTAAACTTATGGACCTTGGGTTCAAAGAGCATTTTATGAATTTGACTCCAAACATAAGGGAAGTAAAAGCTAAAATAAATCAATAGGACTATGTCAAACTAAAAAGCTTCTGCACAGCAAAAGAAACCATCGACAAAATAAAGAGGCAACCAACCGAGTGGGAGAAGATTTTTGCAAATAATGCCTCTGATAAGGGGCTAATATCCACAATATATAAGGAATTCATACAACTCAACAACAACAACAAAAAAAAAACCAAACAATTCAATTAAAAAATGGTCGGAGAACCTGAAGAGACATTTTTCCAAGAGTACATACAAATGGCCAATAGACATATGAAAAAATGCTCCACATCACTATACATCAGAGAAATTCAAATAAAAACCACAATGAGATATCACCTCACACCAGTTAGAATGGCTATCATCAATAAGACAAATAGTAACAAGTGTTGGAGAGGCTGTGGAGAAAAGAGAGCCCTCATACACTGTTGGTGGGGGTGCAGATTGGTGCGGCCGCTGTGGTGGGCAGTGAGGAGATTCCTCAAAAGCTTAAAAATAGAGTTGCCATGTGGCCCAGTGGTCCCCTCTCCTGGATATCTACCCCTAAAATCTGAAAACATCTATCCATAAAGACAGATGTGCTCCAATGTTCATTGCAGCTTTATTTACGGTGGCCAAGACATGGAAACACCAAAAATGTCCTTCGATAGATGAATGGATAAAGAAGTAGTGGTATATATACACAATGGAATACTATTTGGCCATAAGAAAAGATGAAACAGTGCCATTTGCAACAACATGGATGGACCTCGAGATTATCATTCTAAGCAAAATAAGTCAGATAGAAAAAGTAGAGAACCATATAATTTCACTGATATGCGGTATACAAAACTGAAAACAACAAAAGAACAAGACAAACAAATGAAGAAAAATGGAATCAAATATATGGTGATGGAAGGAGAACTGACTCTAGGTGGTGAACACACGATGTGATATATATAGATGATGTATTACAGAATTGTACACCTGAAACCTATGTAACTTTACTAACAATTTTCACCACAATAAACTTTAATTTAAAAAAAAGGACAAAAAAAAAAAAAAGAAGCTATATAGTCCCAGATTGATTATTGGGACACTCTTCAGTCCACTCAATAACATGGCTTCTCTGAAGGGGAACTATTTTAAAAATCAACAGACTATTAAGAGCTAAATGAAAATGTAGATAATTCTTGTGAATTATCAAAGAAATGCAATGGGAAAAGAGACCATTTAATATAAATTTAATTCAAAAATATAACAAAAGACCTGAATACAAACCCCATGTAGGGTGACTTTGAAGAGACTCATATGAAGACATGTTACACTCAAACTGTGGAAAGATAAAGACAAAGAGAGATTCTTGAAAGCAGCAAGAGACAAGTAAATTATCACATACAAAGGATCCTCAACAAAATATCCCATTAGAAATTTTGGAGTTCAGAAGGCAGAGGGTTGATGGATTAAAATGCTACAGGAAAGAAACTGCCAAACAAGAATGTTGTGTGTGGCAAAACTGCCCTTCATAAATAAAGGAAAAATGAAGACATTCCCAGATAAACAAAGCTCAAGGAGTTTATTATCTGTAAGCTTGTCCTGATAGAAATTCTAAAGGTTGTAATGAACGAATACTAAACAGTAACTCAAAGACATAAAAAGAAATAAAAATTTCAGTAAAGGCACTTACATGGGGAATTATAAAAGCTAGAATTATTGTAACAAGGGTTTAGAACTCTATTTTTTTTTTCATGATTTAAGAAACTTACACATTAAAAACCTATTAGTCTAAAATCTCGTATTATTGTAACTTTGGCTTATAACTCCTCATTTTGTTTTCCAATTTATTTTAGAGACTAATGCATTAAAATTGTTACTTTATCATTTGGGACACACAATGTGCAAATATGCAATTGTGTGACATCGCTAACTGAAAATAGTGGGAACAGAGCAGTACATGAGCAGTTTTTATATGTTATTGAAATTAAGCTGGTATAAATTCAAATCAGAATGTTATAATATTGGGATGTTAAATGTAATCCCTGTTACAACCAGAAAGAAAATCATCATAAAATATATACAAAAGTAAAGGAGAAGGGAATTAAAATGTTTCAATAGAAAAAAAAATCAGCTAAATGTAAAAGAGACAGTGAGGCAAGAAATAAGAGACAATAGAAAAGCTATTAGGTGTACAAAAAACAACAAAAGTCCCTCTTTATCAGTAATTAATTTAAATACAAAGAGATTAAACTTTCTAATCAAAAGATAGAGATTTGCATAATGGATAAAAAATAAAATGATCCATCTATATACTGTCTACAAGAGATTTACTTTAGATCTTAAGACAAAAATGTTTGAAAGTAAAAGGTTGGAAAAATATATTCCATGCAAATAGTAACCAAAAGAGAACAGGTGAGGTTTTACTAATATAACACAAAGCACACTTTAAATTAAAAAAAAAAAAAAATTACAAGAGACAAAACAAAACAAAAAACAGAATTCATTAATAAAAGATTCAATACATCATGAAGATATAATAATGGCAAACATTTATATCTCTAATTATAAACCATTAAAATATGAGACAACATTTTACATAACTGAAGGGAGAAATAGGCATTTGAACAATAGTTGGAGACTTCAATATACCATTTTTAATAATTAATGGAATAAGATACGAGACAAGTAAGGAAGTAGAGGACTTGAACAGCACAATAAACCAACTAGATCTAATAGACACTGTCTGTGGAGCAGAAAGATCTAGTTACCAATCCCAGGTCAGGATTCCCATGAGTAGAGGGATAGCACAAACTATAACAATGCCAACCTCCAGAAGTAGGAGCTGACAGACATCGATCAGTTCATGCCATTTTCTACAGGTTGGGAGTAGTCAAGGAAGAACCAACACACAAGTCACTGGTGGACTCCTTTACTTACAGGATGGAGAAGAAATGCAACAAGATCAGTGTCTATAGAGTGTACATATCTCCAGCAGGCTCCTACTCATAGTTGACCCCTCCCTGCAGGGGGCAGGCACACTGGTGGGGCAGGCCAAATGTCACGTCTTAAGCAATATAAGGAAGTTTACTGTGTACTTAGAACAGGGGACATTTTTTCTCTTAATAAGGTAGAAGAATCTGTGTCCAACCATAGATTGGTATCCAGCTTCCATATACACAGAGGGTGCCAAAAAATGTATACACATTTTAAGAAAGGAAAAAATTGTATTAAAATTGCAATACTCAATATACACCGATAACAAAAGATGAATACAAATCATGTGTGTATATTTTTTGGCACACCCATATAATGCACCTGCCACATAATAAGCACCCAGTAATACTAGTTACTTTTCCATTCATCCCCACTTAAGTCTGACAATTGATAAATTCCCAAGGCTTTAGCACAATAAACTTTTTAATCTTTCCCCTTACCCTCTATATTCTGTCTCTAAATAATTTGATGAACATTATCTTTATTCATGCTTAATGTCATTTTCTTTTGGTCTTGAATCCTGACTGAACATGTAGTCCATTTGGTGTTAAGTGTTTATTAGTCTCGTATTGCTGGGGACCTGAAATTCGCATGGCCAAATGAGTATTAAGTTAACCAAATGGAATGTGTGAAATAAACACTACAATGCAACATAATAAATATCTGTATAGACCCCCAATTTTAACTTTCATGTACTGCCATTCCTCTGCCAAGAGACTACTAAGTTATATAACTACGTCCACTTGGTTTGAATGAAATGGTTTGCAGTCTCCACAGGAAAGCCTTGAAATTAAAAAAAAAAAAACAAAACAAAAAAAAAAAAAAAAAATCATGTCAATAATATTTGTATTTCTGGCTGTTTCTGTCTTATATGAAAGTATCAAGGTAACTTAGGATTTGAAGGGTTTCATTCTTTAGGTTATAACTTTCTACTTCTTATCCAATCATCAGATTCTCAATCACAGGTAACCCTGAAATTAGGGGAAAGTGCTGAAATGGATGGCGGAATGATTATTTCAGTTAAATAATGTCCTTCAATAAGACACTTGCATATTGCATCTCTCTTTTATCACAAAGTAAGTCTTTTGAACTAAATCAGTTGTTTTAAAAGACTGTTTTTATTTTGTTTTTTTCCAAACAGAATGATATATAACTCTTAGTAATTTAAACAAAACTATGTAATCATAGGGATAATTTGTCTCAGTTTTCTATTAAAAGAAACAAATCAGATTTCTAAAGACTATTGTAAAATAATTAAAAATTTCTCTGGGTCCCCTGTAAAGTCACAAAAGTGGAAATCAAAAGCACCCAAATATGCATGCATTTATTTTTTCAAAGGCTTAATTATAATTGTAGCTCCTCTCACAAAACATGAGTATTTTGTGTATCACTTTCATTTTCATTTCTCTTTCTCTTATATTCTAGCTCTACTATTTTTCTTCAATGAGGAGATATGATTTTTAAATGTAACTCAGTTTACATGTTTAATTTATATATTCATTTATATAATCACTGTTCATATATTCTACCTAAAAAAAATTAAACCATAATGCTTAAAGTTCTTAAGAGAAAGACTTGTATTAAGATAAAAAAAAATCTTAGATATAATTATTCCAGTGAAGGTAACCTAAAAGCACATTCCAACTGACCATAAATGATAATAAAGAGAAGATATGTTGTAGCTATTTCTATCTCTTACATTTGTCCTTCTTTTCCCCAGGTGCTCTGTATTATATTTGTATTTCTTAACATTAATTGCTCATGTTTATTTTTAAATATATTTTGATGGAGGCAACTTACTCATTAGCATCCTTGAACTTATTTTAAAAATGTTGACAAGCTATAGCTTAATATTGTGTTTCTAAATATGAGTGATTATTTGTGCCATTTCACTGAAAAAAAAGGGGTCAGTTCTTCTAGTATGAATCATATATACAAAAAGAAAATAAACTTTAATAACTAAAATAGTTACACATTTCAATACTGAATTCACAGCCAAGTGTTTCAATATAGTATAGTTAAAAACAAGAGAAGTTGTGTTGTTCTTTTTCAGCAGATCGTCTCAATTTGGAAACTCACACAGTTCTTTCATTTTAGAAGATTCATGTCTCTGATACGCCTCTATTGTAGTCTATTGTTCCTCGTGATCTATGGCACTGAAGGATGTATACATCATCTGTCCAATTATGATATTGGAAGTACTGTTCTTAGTTCATTTTGATAAGCCTGGAGCAAATGATGGGTTGTGTGCCTCATTAGCATGTGACTGTGTGTTCCTTGTACAGCACTATTGATTCAAGTACACAGGACCAGTTTCTGCTCAAATAAATTTACCGGATAGCTAAAATGAAAATATCTGAGTAGCTGATGGTTAAAACTGACCTTTGGTGTTTAATAGCTTGATTCTTCTGAGAGGGAATCACTGATACTCATTACATCCTATTCAAGCCATTATGCTGATCAATGCAGTATTGTTTTTATGGTTCATTTGTCAGACTTTCTTGAAAATGACATCATAGAGTTTTCAGGCTAGAAGAGATTTTATAAATGATGGAAACTAAAAATACAAGAAGGTTAAGTCTTTTATTTTATTAATTCGTCTGAAACTAGATTCTTTTATTTTAACTTGAATGGTATATAAGGATAATTAGAAATATGCCATACTAGCTCCCTTCTTGCCTATTCCAGACCTATTTGCTAGATGAACATGATCTAAATGCTTGCTTTTGTGGTTTAAAAATACTGTAAAGGAGAAAGCTAGCCAAACAACTAAATCAATCAAGAGTCCAACAAAAACTTTTTTAGGCTTTTTTAGGCTTTTTAAATGGCATATAGTAAAAAACAGTTGCTGCCTTGGCACAGACTTTTGAAAAGCTTGATTTCATGACAACCCTGAAAAGAACTTCTTATAGCTATCCTATATCAGAGGGTCACGTGTCATTATTACAAGCACAATGAAAAATTCTGGCTCACAACATGTCCGTTTGTCACATAATGTTATTTATTGATGTTAGCAAATAGCATGGTTCTGCTGTAATTTCTCTAAAATCTTATTCAATACCTTTCTGCATGTAATATGAATGTAATATGAATATTATCTTTCTTTAAATACTAATTTAAAAGCCTTTAATCCAGAAATAGAATGATTTACCTCCCATAGGTAATAAAATTTTTAAAGATTTTTATTAAAAAATAGCGAACATACAATATTGTATGAGTTTCAGGTGTACACCATAGTTATTCAACATTTCTATACTTAAGGAAGTGATTACTATGATAAGTCCAGCAACAATGTGACACTGTAGTATGCTATAATAATATTATTAACTATAATCCCTATGCTGAACATTACATCCCTGTGACTTGTTTTATACTTGGAAATTTGGACCTCTTATTCCCCTTCACCTTCCCCCCCTTTTAATTTTTTCAATTACAGTTGGCATTCAATATTATTTTATATTAATTTCAGATGTACAGCATAGTGGTTAGACATTTGCATAAGATAAGAAGTGATCCCCCTGACTATTCTAGTATGTACCTGGCACTATACATAGTTATTACCATATTGACTATATTCCTTAATGCTTTACTTTCCATCCCCATGACTGTTCTATAACTATCAATTCATGTGTTTTAATCCCTTCACCTTTTTCACTCTGCTCCTCAACCACCCTCCCATCTGGCAACCACCAAAATGTTCTCTGTATCTATGAGTTTGTTTCTGTTTTGTTTGTTTCTTTTGTTCTTTAGATTCCACATACAAGCAAATTCTCATTGCATCTGTCTTTCTCTGTCTTACACTCAGCAGAATACATTCCAGGTCCATCCATGCCACTGCAGATGGCAAGAACCCATTCCCTTCCATGGTCCAGCAATATTCCTTTGTATATATGTACTTCTTTATCCATTCATCCCTTGATGGACTCCCAGGCTGCCTCCACATCTTGGCCATTGTAAACAGTGCTACAATGAACATATGGATGCACATGTCCCCTCGAAGTAGTGTTTTGGGTTTCTTCAGATAAATACCCAGAGTGGGATTACTGGGTCCTTCTTTGTCTCTTGTTATAGCCTTTGTTTTAAACACTATTTTGTCTAGTATAAAGATTCCTACCCCAGATTTTTTGTTTGTTTCTATTTTCATGAAATATCTTTTTCCTTGCCTTTACTTTCTTTTTTCTTTTTTTTTAATTTTATTTTTAATTTATTGGGGTGACAATTGTTAGTAAAATTACATAGATTTCAGGTGTGCAATTCTGTATCACATCATCTATAAATTACATTGTGTGTTCACCACCCAGAGTCAGCTCCCCTTCCATCACTATACATTTGATCCCCCTCACCCTCATCCCCCACCCCCCAACCCCCTTATGCTCTGGTAACCACCAAATTACGTTCCCCAGATTAATTTTCAAACCCCGTGGCCATCCTGTGGTCACCGACTGCCCTCCAATCCCCTCACCCTCCCCCCCACCCCCCACCCCTCCCGCCCATCTAGCAACCCTCAGTTTATCCTCATTGTCTCCCAAACTGTTTCTGATTAGTTCATTCACTTATTCTTTTCTTTAGAATCCGCAAATAAGTGAGATCATATGGTACTTATCTTTCTCTTTCAGTCTGTGTGTGTCCTTTAGTCTGAAGTGAGTGTCTTTTAGGCAGCATATATAGGGGTTTTGTTTTCTTATCTATTCAGCCTCACCGTCTTTTGAGCAGAACATTTAATCCATTTACATTAAATGCTCTGATCAAATGTAATGTGTTGTTAGTTATTGCCATTTTTGTTTGTTTATTTGTTCAGTTTTTGTTTTAGTTTTCTTAAAGAATTCTCCCTAAGATTCTTTGTAATGCTGGTTTGGTCGTGATGAACTCCTTTAGATTTTTCTTGTTTGGGAAGCTCTTTAACTGTCCTTTGATTCTAAATGATAGTTTGTTGGGTAATATTGGTTATAATTTCTAGCTTTTCATATCTTTGAATATTTCATACCAATTCTTTGTGGTCTGCAAAGTTTCTGTTGAAAAAACACCTTACAATCTTATGGGAACTTTCTTATAAATTACTAGTTGCCTTTCACTTGCTGCTTCTAAGATTCTCTCTTTTACTTTAAACTTTGCCATTTGATATATGATGTGTCTTGGTGTGGGCCTCTTAGAGTTCATTAGGGTTCATTTTGTTTGAGACCCTCTTTGCTTCCTGTGCTTGTATGTCTATTTCCTTTGCCTTGTTAGGGAGGTTTTCCATCACTATTTCTTTAAATAGGTTTTCAATTTCTTGCTATCTTCTCTTTCTGGTACCTCTCTGATGCAAACATTGGTATGCCTGATGTTGTCCTAGAGGTCCCTGAAACAATCCTCCTTTTTATGGATTTTGTCTTTTGCTGTTCTGATTGGGTGTTTTCTGCTTCCTTATCTTCGAAATCGTTGATTTGATCCTCTGCTTCATCTAATCTACTATTGATTTCATTTAATATATTCTTAATTTCAATCATTGTAGTCTTCATTTCTGACAGCTTCTTTTTTATGTTTTTTTTTATCTCCATTTTTATGTTATCTATTTCTTTGCTGAAGTTCTTCTTGAGATCACTGAGCATCCTTATAACCAGTGTTTTGAACTCTACATCTGGTAAATTTCTCATCTCCATTTTGTTTAGGCTTTTTCTGGAGCTTTGTTCTGTTCTTTTATTTGGGACATGTTTCTTTGTCTCCCCATTTTGGCTGCTTCTCTGTGTTTGTTTCTATGTATTAGATAGGTCTTAGTAGATTGTCCTTATGCAGTTGGTGTCCTGGGGGCCCAGTGATGTAGTCTCCCTGGTCTCCTGAGCCAAGTGGTCCCTTGTGTGTTGTGTATCCCTTCCTGTTGCAGTTGAACCTTGGTTGCTGTTTGCATGTCATTGGAAGGGATTGACCCTCTGGCTCATTGGTTTTGAAATCTGGTTGTGACTACAGTGGACATTTTGTGCAGGATCTGACTTTGTGGAGCAAGATTCACTTTGGTAGGGCTTTGCTGCTTGCCATGTCTGCCCTTTGGACATGTGGTCATTGTAGGGGTCTGGATGATGTTCCAGCTTGGTCCAAAGCTGGCCACCAGCCATGCCAGCCCCAGGGACATCTCCACAGGTCAAGTTTAGCCTCAACCTGTGCTCTGCCGGTGGCCACCTGGTATGAGACACAAAACAATCCACAGATGGCATGAGACATAAAGCAATCCATAGATGGTAGCCACCCAGGCTGGGCTAGAAAGTACCTTCAGAGCTGAGGCCAACTGCTGCTAGTTGCAGGGCTTGAGGCTACTCGGCAAGAGGTATGGGATATGCTGAAGCTAGGTGGTGCTTGGTTGGGTTTTGTGAACCTTTCAGTGATTTTAGGAAAGTCTGCAGCATGAGCCGAGACAGGTTGTTTGTAAAAAAAAGTCACTGAAAGTGGCTTGTGTGTGCCCAAAAGTTGAGGGGTCAGGAGCTTTGTTCTGTTCTCAGGGGATCACCAGGGCTATTAGAAAAGTGTTAGCCAGGTGGATGGTGTTTCAGATATAACAGCCACCTGAGTCTGTATTGTATGCCAGGTAGGGGTAGGGCTCAACAAAGAAACAATGGATTCTACCAGCACTTCTGTCTGGGACAAAGCTGCCTCTCCAGCCCTTGCCCTGATGCCAGACAATCAGTTCCTCCCTGTATGTCCCTGGCACATTCGAGCTGCTGCCCTTGCCCTGGAGTTCAGAGCAAGTCTTCCAGCGAGTAAGTCTGTGGGAATTTTAAGATGATCGCCTGGTACTCTAGCGAACTTCCTCTTATCCAGCCACAATCTCCACTGGTTTTCACAGACAGAAGTTATGGTGACATCTCTCTCGGGCACTGAATCATCAGCTTGAGAGACTGTTGTGGGACTGGGACCCCTTGCTCTTCTGCAACCGAGACATCCCTTCTGATTTGTCATGGTCACATGTGGGTGTGAGTCCAGCACATTCTCCATTTCTGCCCCTCCTACTAATCTCAAGGTGTCTCTATGTTCCAGGAATAAAACTATTTTTAAATGTTAATTTAAAGACTTTCGATCCAGATATAAAGTATTTTTAGAGTCTAAATTATCACATTCAAGTTAGAACATGCTCTATTATTATTAGTAGTAGTAGTACTAGTAGTAGTAGTAGTAGTAGAGGAAAGGAAAATGAAAAAAAAAAAACTTATATTTTCAATCCTAATGCCATAACAATCATATTTCTGTTAATGATCATTTTGGTCATGAGTTCCACCTTTTAAAATTTATATATCTATATCTATATCTATATCTATATCTATATCTATATCTATATATCTATATATATATTTTTTTTATCCACCAGAAAAAAAAAATCACATATGCAATCATACAATATCAGGGGATTTAAAGATGCTAAAATGCATCCAAGTATATCAGTGAACCACAGATTTAAAAATACCTGCCTGAATTAAATTCAAGATGAAAATATCACTATTTACTTACAAAGATGATGACATTCACTTTATTTATTTTTTTAATTAAAGTTTATTGGGGTGACTATGGTTAGGAAAGTTACATAGGTTTCAAGAATACAATTTTCTAATACATCATCTACATATCGCAATGTGTGTTCACCACCCAGAGTCAGTTCTCTTTCCATCACCATGTATTTCCATCACTCATTTACCCTCATCTACCACCACCCTCCCTCCTTACCTTCTGGTAACCACTAAACTATTGTCTATGTCTATGAGTTTTTCTCTATTTGTCTCATTCCTTTGCTTTCAGTTTTATGTACCACATATCATGAAATCATATGGTTCTCAACTTCTTCTGTCTGACTGACTTCACTTAACATAATAATCTCAAGATCCATCCATGTTGTTGTAAATTGCACTATTTCATCTTTTTTCTTATGGCAGGAGAGTATTCCACTGTGTATGTATACCATATCTTCTTTATCCAATCATTTATTGAAGGACACTTTGGTTGTTTCCATGTCTTGGCCACTATAGATAAAGCTGCAATGAACATTGGAGCAAATATATCTTTATAGATAAATGTTTTCCGACTATCGGTGTATATACTCAGGAGAGGGATTGCTGGGTCATATGGTAAGGGGCTAATATCCAAAATATAAGGAACTCATACAACTCAACGACAACAATAAAAAACAATCCAATTAAAAAATGGCTAGAGGGCCGGCCCGGTGGCTCAGGCGATTAGAGCTCCATGCTCCTAACTCTGAAGGCTGCCAGTTCGATTCCCACATGGGCCAGTGGGCTCTCAACCACAAGGTTGCCAGTTCAACTCCTCAAATCCTGCAAGGGATGGTGGGCTCTGCCCCCTGCAACTAAGATTGAACACGGCATCTTGAGCTGAGCTGCCACTGAGCTCCTGGATGGTTCAGTTGGTTGGAGTGTGTACTTTCAACCACAAGGTTGCCGGTTCGACTCCCGCAAGGGATGGTGGGCTGTGCCCCCTGCAACTAGCAACGGCAATTGGACCTGGAGCTGAGCTGCACCCTCCACAACTAGATTGAAAGGACAACAACTTGACTTGGAAAAAAGTCCTGGAAGTACACACTGTTCCCCAATAAAGTCCTGTTCCCCTTCTCCAATAAAATCTTTGAGGAGAAAAAAAAAGTATATTAAAAAAAAAATACAGTCTTCTGTTAAAAATAAATAAATAAATAAAAACTAAGAAAAATGGCTAGAGAACCTGAATAGACACTTCCCAAATAAGACATACAGATGGCCAATAGACATATGAAAAGATGCTCAACATCACTAATCATCACAGAAAGGCAAATAAAAACAACGAGATATTACATCAGACCTGTTAGAATGGCTATCATCAACAAGACAAATAGTAACAAGTGTTGGAGAGACTGTGGAGAAAAAGGAACCCCCATACACTGTTGGTGGGAATGCAGACTGGTGCAGGCACTATGGAAGGCGGTGTGGAGGTTCCTCAAAAAATTCAGAATAGAATTACCATATGACCTATCAATCCCTCTCTGGATATTTACCCAAAAAATCTGAAAACATTTATCTGTACAGATATATGTGCTCTGATGCTCGTTGCAGCTTTATTTACGGTGGCGAAGATATGGAGACATTGACTTTAAATGCCTGAAATTGAAGCTCATCGTAATTGAACAAACAACAATTGCAGTTGACTGATAGTGCTTTAACATTTTTAATAATGCCATGTCATGTGGAGGAAAGAATACAAATCCTCTTCATCAGTCACTGTTCAAAGTCAGTACATAGTGACATAAATATTCAATAGTAGTTTAAGTCTTTTGTATTGTCAAGAATGGATTTTGTAACTTGAAATGCAACTCTGCTAGAGAAGTTAGTCATATTGCTCAAAATTCACATTAGCAATGTTTGCAGATAAATACATTTATTAGTTGAATAGTATAAATAATGGGAGTGGACTTAATGATCTACTTTAAGAGTTTAGTTATGGTATAAGAAAGGAACAGCTGGTTGTGAGCAGTGTGTACTGTGACTTTAACAGAAAACTGCAGCTCCACGATGCAGTCTTAATGAAGGACAGGCTCTAAAGCTGCCTGTGTACACAATTAAAATGTTTTGTGAATGTCACAGTAATTTGTTTTCTTCTAAGGCTAACCAAATAAATATGAGACTTCATCTCCTAAAAGAAATGAAGTCCACAAGGTGCAGATGCTAAAAATGTTTTTCAGGCTCCCTGAACACTAGTTTCATTCATTCATTCTATTTTTCATTTCTTAAATGCTATGTTATTAGCATGGGACAAAGGGAATAAATCCTCACATTTGTTTGACAAGCTAAAGTTCAGTACTGTGAGGCTCCATCAATTTGAATTTCATGTACCACTATTACCCTTAACATTTTACCATAGGGGGATTCTACACACTTACCAGGTTTCAATAACAAATATGGGAAGATATTTGGAGCATATAATGAGTTAATTCACAAGAGATTGTGAGAGCTTAAGTTGATATAATTTGTCAATTGATATATGGAATTAGACTTCAATTGGAAATGGGCTGAGTATATTAAAAGTAAAAGTGTAATATCTAAGTTATTTTGTGTCAGAAGGAAGATGCATGTGTGATAGAAGTTAGGCAGTAATGAATGATCAAGGCAGGGAAGTATAATAAAATGCTTTTGTACATAGCAGTTTTGTAAGTTGAAATTGAGTAGAATCCAAAGTAGAATAGATTCTCAGGATCTTCTCTTTTTAGTTGTTTCAACATTATTGTGTAAACCACATTTCAACAAACTATGGTCCATGGATCTATTCTGGACTACTAAGAGTTTTTTGTTGTTTTTGTTTGTGTGTGTGTGTGTGTGTGTGTGTGTGTGTGTGTTGTAAATAAAGTTTTGTTGGAATACAGTGACAATCATTTGTTTATGTGTTTTTTATGGCTAATTTAGTACTGCACATGGAGAGTTGAGTAGTTTCAACAGAGACTATAAGGCTTACAAACTCTCCAAAGAATTGATTACCTGACCCTTAACAAAAAACATTTGCCAACGCCACACTAGTTGTATGAAAATCATTGAAGGTTAAATTTATGTTGTTTGCTTTGCATATTTCTTATGTTCAAGATTTCATATCCAGTGATACAGCCTTTAATAAAAGCTTGGGAGTTAAAAACAGGTTTATTTTTGCCACAGATATTTTAATATAATGGGTGATAAATTAATAGTTATATTAGTCAAAGTTTTATTAGGACAGTAGAACTACTAAAACGTGATAAAGCTAAAAAGTTTACCACAGAAATTAGGGTTTATATGAATATGAAAGGAATTGACCACGTGAAAGTCACTAAGAACTGGAAGATAAAGTACAATCCTGTCAACAACCGGCTGAGTCACTAACAAATTTGGGCAGATGTGAGCTTTAAGGAAAATTCTAGAAGTTGTGCATATCTGGCTGTCAAAGTGTAACCATAAAAGGAAGCCGGTGGAGAAATCTGTGGAATTGGCTGTCTTTGAAGCAACTTCAGTGGAGGGCTTAGCAGGTGACTTGAGTCCACTATTGGCTGCCAAGCCAGTCCTCTGAAAGACCATCTCTATTCTGGAGTTCACGGTATATCTCCCTGTCTCTCTTTCAATCTGAATGGATCCTGAGATCTTTGGAAAGTAATGGTTTCTTCTTTGTTTCCCACTTTCAATTCCTATTCATTTTCTTGTTTTGGTCAACTACAACTAAGAAATATGCATGAAAGAGGAATATGGGAAACATAGTTTCCAGTTTTAGCTAAGTTGAAAACTATTATGCTCACACATTTTCTGAGTTTGCAACTTGGACAGGGAACAGCAGGGAATTTTTTTCTCTACTCTGCTTGGTAACTTCTTTACAGTTTGAAGGCCAGGAGAGAAAATCACCTGAAAACACATTCACTTATCACTTTGGTTGTTGATGCTGGGAAAAAAAGAGCTAAGGGCTAGCATAGCTGCAGATCCCTGTGCATCTTTGTTTTATGAGGCCTCTACAGCTGCTCTCTTCCACGAAGAGGCTTCACAATATTTGGACTTTTTACGTGTCAATTAATGTTTCCCATAGCATCTTTCGTAAGACAGTGATACATCAGGTGGAAAGTCTATCCTTTTCATAACTAAACTTCAGAGTTGACCTATAATCATTCTGCCATCTTCTACTAAAATGAATACTCACAAGTTTCTGACAAGATTCAAGGGGAGCAAATGAAGAACACATCTCTTGTTGAGACAAGAGTCAATCACATGTAGAAAGAACACATATTACTTCAACCAGCTTTGGAAAATAAAATATGCCACCGTTTTTAACTTTTAAAAATTAAATTGTTGGGGTGACATTAATAAAATTATATAGGTTTCAAGTGTACAATTCTCTAATATATCATCTGTATATCACATTGTGTGTTCATCACCCAAAGTAAAATCTCCTTTCATCACCATCAATTGGACCCCACTTACCATTTTCTATCATCCCCCATCCCCTTTTCCCTCTGATAACCACGATACTGTTGTCCATGTCTGAGTTTTTGTTTGTTTGTCTTTGTTGCTTTCAGTTTTATATGTCACATATGAGTGAAATCATAAGGTCCTTGACTTTTTCCATCTGACTAATTTCCTTTAGCATAATATTCTCAAGATCCATCCATGTTGTCACAAATGACAGTATTTCATCTTTTCTTATGGCTGAGTATCATTCCTAGGGACATATGCACTACATCTTTATCCAATCATCTACCAAAGGACACTTTAGTTGTTTCCATGTCTTGCCCAATGAACACAGGGGTACATATATCTTTACAAATAAATGTTTTCAAACTTTTTAGGTAGACATCCAGAAAGGGACTGTGTCATATAGTAATTCTTAATATTTTGAGGAACCTCCATATACTGTTTTCCATAGTGGCTAGACCAGTTTACATTCCCACCAACAGTGTATAAGGGTTCCTTTTCCTCTAAACCTCTCAAACATTTTTTATTACTTGTCTTTTTTATACTAGGGATTCTAAAAGGAACCCTTTTAGAGGTGGTATATCATTGTGGTTTTGATTTGCAACTCCCTATTGGCTAGTGATGTTTAGCATCTTCTCATATATCTGTTGGTATTTGTGTGTCTGCTTGGGAGAAGTGTCTGTTCAGATCTTCTGTCCATTTTTTAATTGGACTTTTTATTTTTTGTTGTTGAGTTATATGAGTTCTTTATATGTTTTGGATATTAGCTCCTTATTGGAAGTGTTGTTTGCATATCTTCTCCTATTCAGTTCATCTCTCTGTTGTGTTTATGGTTTCTTTTGCTGGGCAGAAGCGTTTTAGTTTGATATAGTCCCATTCATCTATTTTTAATTTTACATCTTTTGCCTTTGAGATCCAATTCATAAAATCCTCTTTAGGACCAAAGTCCTAAATATAAGACCCAAAACAATAAAATACAGAGAAGAAAACATAGGGGCTAAACTGTTTTTCATTTTGTCATTATTTTTGTAACTTCCTAACAAGGAAGTAACAATACATTTTTATTATTTCTTATTTTTTCCTACTGGCACTCAGAACTATAAATGTTCCTCATGGAACAGCTCATATTTTAAAATTTGGTTATTGTTTTTTCTTTATCATGAGATATTTACAAATATAAGTATTCATAACTGTAAAGTCCCCTAATAATGTAGCTTATAGTATTTTATAATTTTATTGCTATTCTTTCTTTAACTCATTCATTATTTACAATTGTGTTTATAAGTTTCCAAAGGTACAGTTATGTTTTAAATTTGTTTTTCTTCATCATTAATCCAAATTTTGTTATAGACGGATCATGTGATGTACTGATATCAATCGTTTAAATTTATGAACTTACTCCAATGATCCAGTTTGATTTCAATTTTTATATCTATTATATGTTTAAAAAGAATGTGTATTATTCATTAGTTGACTTCAACATATAGACACATGAGATCAATTATGTTAATTATGCTGTTTAAACTCAGTCATTAAATAAATATTTATTGATACCTTCCATATCCTGAGCCTTGCTCTTTATACTGGGGAAATAAAGCAGAACTCTTATTTTTGATTGGTCAACTGGAAGGATGATATTGTAAAGAAAAACTAAGGCAGGAGGGACTGAAAATATAGAATATAAAAAACAATAACAACAACAACAAAAAACCCACCAGTGGCTCAGTATTGGATATTGAAAGTTTTGGATGACAACTGAACTTCCAAATGGAGATATTGAGTAGCAAAAGAGCGAGGTTTAGAAGAGAGGTATGGTCAAAAGATATACAACTATGAATTGAAAATTCATGCCTGGTATTTTACGGAAGGAGTTCAAATGAGTTCATAAAGATAATGATTGTAATTAGATAAGAGAAGAGGAATTCTTATCTAGGACATTCCAATGATTGTCGAAACATGAGATGTCGGAACAGAGAAATTAAGAAAGGGTCAGTAAAATAACACCAAAAAGTAAATAAATAAATAAATAAATAAAATGCATATGGGTTTCTTAAAAGTTAGGTAAAGAAAGTGTATCTACTAGGAGTGCTAGTCAATTTTAAATTGTGCTTATAGATAAGGTAAGAGTAAAGATGAGAAACAATCAACATTCTGTTTATTCTCTGTGGCAATCCCTATGTAACATATGGGTATAGTAATATCTATATCTTATAGTAAATTTGTTTATTTTTCTATCAACTTATAAAATTTTCTATTATAAAAATACTCAGGCATTTATTAAAGCTGAAAGAATTTGACAGTATGCATATGTATACACACACTCTAGATTTATCATCTTTAGATATACTCATTTATATTATATATGAGTATACGAGGGGTGCCAAAAAATGTACACATTTTAAGAGATGTTGTCTCTGCTCAAGCAGTAGTTCGCCATAATCAGAAGTGTCTGGACCCTGATGGTAACCACTTTGAGCACCTCTTGTAATTGCAGAAGTCAAATGTGACTGGTATTCATCTTTTGCTACTGGTATATATCGAGTATTACAATTAATACCATTTTTTCCTTTCTTAAAATGTGTATACATTTTTTGGCTATATATATATTTATATATATATATATATATATATATGTATACATATATATATATATATATATATATATATAGCCAACAATTAATATAAATAAGACCCAGTCTTATTTTAATATAAGACCGGTTCTTATATAATTTTTACTCCAAAAGACACATTAGAGCTGATGGTCTGGCTAGGTCTTATTTTCGGGGAAACATGGTAGTTTAGTTTAATGAGTCAATAGGTTTTAATTTTAATGAGACCTATTTTATCATTTAGAACAGACAAAGAGAAAAAAAAGATTATGGTTATTTTCTTTCGTTATTTCTTGAGGAAAACTTCACATGCTTCCATATAACAAGGATTTCATCTTACCTTTTACTTTAAAAGCGCTGTGACTAATTTATAGTTAAACTAATGTCATTTTTTGTGTGTGTATAATATAAGGTAGAGTTAAAGTTTTGTTTTCCTCTTTGTGGACACCTAATTATGCCATTACAGTTGTTGAAAAGGTGTTTTATTCCTTTTTCCATAGGAATGATTTTGTGCCTCTGTTAAAAATCAGAATGTTGTAAAAGTGAGAATCTATTTCTGGACTCTTGTCTAGCCTAATGATCTACCGTATTTTGCTGTGTATAATGTCCAGCCACATTTTTGGCCCAAACTTTAAGGGAAAAACTCTTTTGTTTTAATTTTTTAATTCAAATGTTTATTTGTTAAATTTAGGTTCTTGTTTTTTGTATTATAAATGAATTTTAGCAATTTTTAACATATTATGGTACAAGAAATTCTATGTAACAAATAACTACAAAACAGAAGAACACATACAAGGTACAATACATTTTATGTACTGATAACAAATTTAGGATATTTATGCATTACAGAATGCCAAGAACTCTTCATATTTGCAAGTTCATCACTAAGTTCAACAAAATCAATTATCATATTCCAGGGTATTATTTTGCATATGGATATTGTTATTGATTTCTAGAATTACACTTTTAATTCATAAGCATAAATAAAATAATTAAAAACATATAGATACGGAATTAGTACTACCCATGTATAATGTGCATCCTTACTTTTCCCTCAAAAATTTAGGCACAAAAGTGCACATTATATGGTAAAATACAGTATTTACCAATTGTTTTGCCAATACCATTCTGTTTTGACCAATATAGTTTTATAATAAGACTTGAAATAAGAAAGTATAAGTCTTCAAAGTTTGTCTTAGTACTATTCCTTTTATCATTATAAACGATATTTCTCTTTATCTCAGGAACTACTTTTTGTTTTAAAGTTTACTTTATCTGATATAAATATAGTCATTCCATTTTTCTTTCTTTTTTTTTAATTAAAGTTTATTGGGGTGACAGCTGTTAGTCAAGTGATATAGGTTTTAGATGTACAATTCTGTAATACGTCATCTATAAGTCACATTGTGTGTTCACCAAGAGTCAGTTCTCCTTCCATCACCATATGTTTGATCTCTTTTACCCTCATCCACCACTGCTCTCCCCACTCTCTCCATCCTTCTTAATCTTTTGGTTTGTAAGATATATCATTTTCCTTCTATTTATTTTTAAAACATCTGTTTCTTTATATTTAAAAGCTATTTCTCATACATAGTATATAGTTGGAATTTGTCCATTCTGACAATTTGTGTTTCATTAACATTAAATGTAATTATTGATATGGGTAAATTTACATTTACCATTTTTTTATTTCCTTTGTTTACCCCCTCTATGTTTTGTTTTTATGTTCCTCCATGCCTACCTTTTTTTCATGATCATTGATGATATATTTTAGAGTTCCTTTTTTTTATAGCGATACCTATTTGCTAGTATTATTATTGGTTGTTTTAGGTATTGCAATACGCAATATGCAATCTTAACTTTTCAATATGTACTTGCAGTTAAATTATTTACTTTATGTGAAATATAGGTACCTTGCCACTGTATAGATCTATATTTCAATTTCACTGTCTTTCATGACATCTAGGTCATATATATATATTATGTTATTAAGTTTGCTTTAAAAGGATATATGACTATAATTTGAATTAAAAGGAAAAATAAATGTTTTATATCTACTATAAATATATGCTATTTCTGATGTTCTTTTACTCCTAGGGATTTGATTTTCCCTCTCTTATGATTTCACTTCATCTAAAAAACATCCTCAGCATCCCTTATAGTGCATATTTGCTAGCGATGAACCTCTTGATTCCCTTTTATCTGAAAATGTCTTTATTTCTATTTAATTCTTTGTTGACATTTTGGCTCAAATCTTTGTTCTTTATCTTTTTACCCCCTACAGTAGGTTCATTGTGTGCTCCATGCTTGCATATTTCAGGGGTCAATTAGACACTTGGATAGGGTTTACAAGCAGATTGTGGGCTCAAATCTATGGCCCAAAACATACTGATGCATTCCCCAGGGGCCATCACTACCTGAATTCTCTCATCTGTTCTTAGGCCAGAAACTGTAAAATATGAGTTTTATCTACCCATATAGTGCTAAAGCTAGTGTCTAACTACAGGCTAAAAATCAAAGGAAAATAGAAATTCACTTTATGCTGATCTTATCACTGAATATTTTTACACATGTATATCAGTTTTATCAAGATATAATTCATAATCCATAATAGTCAGCTCATGACTCAGTTTTTAGTATATTCACAGAGTTTGCAATCTTCATCACTATCTAAATTTAAAACAGTTTTATCATTCTTAAAAGAACTCTCTGTACCCATTAATTATTATTCTTCATCTTTCAAGTTTTGACTGCCTTCCAGAAACAGCCAGTTTCAGTTCAGTCTCCAAAACCTCAAGGTAGTTCTAATTGTTTTTGATTTAATCCAGACTTTGAGTTACTCTATGAGGGATAGCCGATCAGTTAGGCATTCATTCACCCATACCAGAAGTTGAACTGCTGTCCACATCAATTTTTGCTTTATAAATATTTAAGGCAATCATGTTAAGAATATACAATTTATATGGTTCTACCTTCCTGTTGATTTTTTTCCCTTACCTAGTGACTACATTTGTTATTAAAATTTATGTGGAGAAGCAAATATTTATATTTATATAGCCATATAAGCTTTATTTTTATTAATATTCACCTAGGATATCCTTAAGTCTTTTTAATTTCAACTTCAGGGATTTCATCTTTAGGTGTGCATTTGTATGACAGCCAAAAATAGCTGTTTTTTCTTTTTTATTCATTTCAAAAAAACTGTTGTCTTTACTTTTATGCATGTTTTGCATTTTAGCCCATTTGCAATTCTAGTGCTTATTAATACATTTGGACTTGTTTCAATCATCTTTATTTTTTAATTTTCAGTTTTGTGTATTTTTATTTCACTATTTTCTTCATTTCATTATAATGAATTAGAGTTTAAATTTGAAGATTGGATTTATTTTTACTTAAATTTTTCTCCTGGTTCAAAATTTATACACTACACTCTTCTTTTATAATATTTAACCTTGAGGTTTTGCCAAAAATTTTATAAATAACAAATATAAAGAGAAATTATACTACCATTCTTCTCATAACTAATAGTGACCGTAGAACACAGATATTATCATTTCCCCCTCCGTACATGCTTTTTTTTCCCCAGAACTTAAGTTCTTCTTTTTAAGTTTCCAAAGTGACAAACAATATAATTTTGTACAGTGTGTCATTTAAGTAAATATTTATGCATGCTATTTTTTTTTCTTTATTCCTTCTTGCTTCTTAAATTATCGTTCAAGAATTGTCTTCCTTCACTTACAAATGCATCTCAAGAAGTTACTCCAGGAAGTGTCTACTTGTACTGTATGCTCTGAGTTGCCACTAACTAATCCTTCCCTTTTTTCAACATCATAAGTGGTATCTTATTCTCACATTTTCCTGATTACTAATTAGTTAAATCATGGTTCCATGTTATCCTTAGCTTGTTTTCTTTTGTTGAAAATTTTTCAAGTCCTTCATGTATTTCATTACATTCTGCTGCCTTTATGTCACTTGACTACTTTCATACATTTTAGATATTGCTCCCTTGTCATTTTCATACATTACAATGATCTTCTCAATCATATGCTCATAACTCTATTCATTATGCCTTTCAATAAACAGAAATCATTAAGTTTGTTGTAATTAAATCTTTCATGTATTTGCCCTCACAGTTATACTTATAAATCATTATCTATGTAGCCCTTTTGAACATCTTGTCACAAAAAAAATATTCTCCTATATTTTTAAATTGATTTTAACATTTAAGACCTACCATTAATTCTTATGCATTTCATTCACGTGTGTATGTTTTCTGAAGGGATTTAGTGTTTTCATTTGTTTGATTTTCCTCCTATTTTTAGCCATTTTCCCAGCATCATATGCTAACAAATCTTTATTTTTCTCCTATTATATTATTGTACAAATTAGAGCATATATTGATTGCCCATACTTTTTTTTATTAGACTATACCAAAGATATGCCTATATTATACTAATCTTTTCAAAGATCCTAGATTTGGTTTTATTAAATTTCTGTACTTTTCCTCTCATCTTTGTTTCACTTATTTCTGCCTTTTTCTTTGACATTGCTTTCTCCTTATTTTGGATTTCCTGAGATATTCTTTTTTCCGATTTTCTGAATTGACTGTTCAGGTCATTATTTTTAAATCTCATTCAACTACTGTTAAATTTACATGAAGTTATTTTATTTAGGTTCTAATTTATTTTGACTTATAAGTTTATTTGTACTAAACTATTGAAACATAACAGAACTACAGAAAACTGTAAAAATCATTAGTGTACATTCAGTGAAATTTTAGAGTGAAAATACTCTTGTAACCACCCCACAGATCAAGATATAAAATTTTACCTGCATCCCAGAACCTTGAATCATGCCATTTCATGTCCCTAAATTGTTTCTCCAGTTTTCATTACCACTTATTAGATTTGCCTGTTTTTGAACTTTTTATAAAGGATAGATAATACTGAATATGATTTTGAGACTGACTTCATTTGCTCATTTTTATGAGAGATGTAAACATATTGTTTATTGTTGCCCTAGTTTAGTCACTTTTACTGGTATAACATTCCCATGTAAAACTGTACAAAATGATATCCATTCTACTAGTAATGGCCACTTTGCGCATTCAGTACATTCAGTTACAAAGTCTGTTCTGCTTTCCTATTCAGGGTCAATCATTTTCCAAAGTAATTGTAGCAACTTACATTCCAGTTTCAATGTACACAGGCACAATTACTCTGTATCCTTTCTAAATCCACACTGACTTCATTTAATTGTCTTTGTCATATCTCATTTAATTTGTATTTCACTTATAACTATCAGTTTAGAATACACACACATGAGAGAGTATATAGAGTATATATAGAGCAATAGAGTATATATAGAGAGAATATACATGTAAATACGTGTGTGTGTGTGTATGTGTGTGTGTGTGTGTGTGTGTGTGTGTGTTGGCCTTTTATATCTAATTTTGAGAAATGCCTTTTTAAATATCCTGTCCATGGTGGACTGGGGGTGAGAGCATTTAATTGTAGTCTCTTTTATTTGTAGAAGTTCATTAAATATTCTGGTTTCAATATCTCTGTGACTATATATATTACAAATACAATTTTCCAATCAGTGGGTTTACTTTTTTCATGCCCCCATGGTATATGTGATAAATGAAATTTTAAAATGTTGAGAAGTCAAATTCATCAATCTTCTAAAGTTAGTGCTCTTTATAGTGAAAAACAGTTTTTTCTCATTCAAGTTAAGATATACTTCTATATTATCTTTTAATCTTTCACTGTTGTTTTCCCTCACTTTGAGCTGCAATAATTTGTACATGTTAAGTAGGAATTAAATTCATTGATAACCCATAAAGCTATTCAACGGACTTAAATATTTAATAAAGTAGCATCATTTCTCTACTACCCTCAAGTAGAAACTTCCTAGTGAGGCAAATGATCAAATATGTGTGCATGCATGTACTCACTATTTTGTAACACTGGTATATAAGTTTTTCCGTGTACCAACAGCAGATTGTCACTTAAGGGAATGGAAAAACAATAACTCATATCTGCTTCTCTTGCTAATCTACTTTATTATTTTATTTATTTAGTTTTTTATCTATGATTGAATTTACAAATGAACTCTATACAGACCTTTGTTAGTTTCATTTAAAATACAAAATTGAGAATCCTAGGTCATAATATCATGGAATCATCAGAAAATATTTTTGACTAAGATTTAATCATGAGTTCATTTGTAGTTTGATTCGTCAGAATAATAACACTCACTGTCTTACATAAGGGGGATATAAGGAAAGATTATGTAAGAAGAGAGTATAAGTAGATTTTCTAAAAAGGAAAAAGGGGAACAATAGTTGCTGAAAGCATTAGGCAAATATTGGAACCATTTCTTAGTGGTATTATTTGAACTGTTTGATTTCAAAAATCTATCTATCTATTCATCATCTATCTATCTATCTATCTATCTATCTATCTATCTATCTATCTATCTATCTATCTATCTATCTAAATACCTCTATCATTTTATCATCCATTCATTTATCTTATACTTTAAGTATATAAGCTTGGTGAAAAATAGGTTCCAGTAAAAGTCCTGGGTGTACAGTATAAGTAGGAATTATCCTAATTGCACCTCCTAGATTAAACGGATAGTAAAGAAGAATTATTGTAATATATCTATTTGTGTGTTTATAAGCTCATCTTAGATTCTCAAGAATTGTTGAAAGTATTGTTTAATAACCTGTGATTTAAATACACACACACACACATACACACACAATCTAATAAGAATTCCCTTCATATATAGCAGATTTGAATGAGAATTTTTGCACATGTTTTAAATTATTTGGTATTATTTCCCAATGTGTATTGAATGATAAAAAATGTATACATTTAAATAAACCATCTAATATATTAAATCTGTAATTCAGAGTGCTCTTAGAATGATTGTATTATATTGCAATGCAATGTTGTAGCTATTTCGTATGAATTAAGAAACTTTATTATTTGCAGTCACTTATTAACAATATTTTATAAGTGAAATATAATTACATATTAGGGATAACCATAATACTAATATGCTCATAGGCTCTTATAGTTCAAAAATAATTTATCTGCATTAGTATGCATGTATATTATACGAAAAGAATACCAGTGTGAGTGATAGTAAGTCTTAAGATACTCCATTGATTTCTTCAACGATAATACATTAAAAAATTGAAAGGGTACCTATCTGCAAATTTTTTTTATAAGTAAAAATGAGATTATCGTTGGTCATATCGTCTTCAGTCTTCATTGCTATAGAAATTTTAACATTTTTAGTTATTCACATTTAATTTAAAATGTATTAAATTTCATTTGTTATTTGCATATAATATTTTAATTAGTAAGTTTCTTGGAATTTGGGAGAAATTTCCATTCAACTTTGTAATACACAAATCACCTAGTAATTTAGTGAAAATACAGCAGATGTTGAACATATACATACTGAGTGAATTAATTGATAAATGAAAGAAAACTGGATATTCTACTATTAGATTTAATTGACTTAACTAGTAATCCCACATAGTAAAAGGAAACTATAATTCAAGCACTCAAATGTTTTATAGAATATTATAACTCTTAATGTACATGTAGAAAAATGGTATTAACTGTTAGATATGACCTTGCTGAAGGTATAAACATAAAGAAAATAGAAAAAAAAATAAATTGGATGTGGATTGTGGTTTTCTATATTAATTTCCTACGGCTACCATAACAACGTACCTTAGACTACGTGGCTTAAACAACAGAAATTTGCCTTAATTCTGGAGGCCAGAAGTCCAAAATCAAAGCGTTAACTGAGTTGGTTCTTTCTGAACACTAAGGGTAGGATCTGTTCCAGACCTCTCTCCTTTAGAGATGGGTATCTTCTCCCTATGTCTCTGCATACCATGTTCCTTTTATGGATGTCTCTGTGCTTCAAATTTCCTCTTTTTAAAAGGATATCGGTAAATAATGGATTAGGGACCACCCTAAAGAGCACATTTTAACAGTATTAACTCTAAGGACCTATCTTCAAATTAGGTTATATTCTGAGGTTCTAGGGGTTAGGACTTCAATAAATTAATTTTGGGGTAACAATTCAACACATAACTGTTTCCTGCATTATATTTGCATTTGGTAATGAACTTCCACAATCCTGGCCATTGGTGACTTTGTTCGATACAGTGGATTGTCTTTCTTATCCATTCCACCCTCTTTCCTGTGAGCTCTTCACTGAAGAGCCTGGAAAGCTTTAAGTGCCTCTTGCAGGTTGGATTCTAAATGTATATTAAATTCTTCTAATCAGATGCACTCATAATCTTGTGAGGTAGGCAGTTAGCTCTAAGCTCTAGGTCACACCCTTCTTCATTTATTTTTGCTTAACTGGTTTGTTTTTCTTTCCCTTGTTTAGTCACTAGCTCCATGGGTATTAAAGGGCAGTTTAACAGCCATCTAATGGTTATAAATTGACATTCAACTTTTTTTTAAATTTATATTTCCATGTTATTAGTAATTTTGACCTGTTTTTAGACATCTTGAAGAATATGAAATTTCTAGGTTGAAAATTAATAATTTGAGTTATGTGCTAACTATAATTCTCTTACCTGAGTTTCCATTTAAGTTTATTAAGTTGTTCTCTTTCATTTTAAAATATCCTAAGATCTATGAAATTATTATTTCCCCCAAAAAAATATGAGGTTATAAAAATAGTTCCATTAGATCCTGGGGAAAAATGTTTTTGTGTTTCTTAAATTTCAGAAATACAGAAGAATCACAAGGAACATTAAATAGTGTTGCTGAATCAGAAAGAAATAAACAAATTTAAGTTTGTTTAATAGAGTATTTCCAAATTTACCAAGAAACAAAAACAATTTTGGATGATACACATGAAACATTCAATACAACCATGAGATATATTTTGGAAAATGTATTGTATTATCTTTCCCTTGTTAATATGTGGCCATATCATCTATTTTTAGCAATTGTTCAAACTATATAGAAAGACCCTTGTTTTAAATTGACATTACATGATGTCAACAAGAAGAAACAGTATATTCCATGATAACTCAAAATACTAGCATTTTTCTTATAGGTGAAAACAATGTATTTACTTTTATTATGAAAATGTAAGATTCTCAAAGTTGCCTTCACCCCCCACCAATAATTAGTTTAGATGATGCAAACAGAAATTAAAAGGCATGTTGTGTGCAGATTATTTAGCTTATCAATATGTGACTGTTGACTTCATATATTTCCTTAAAAATATACTTCAAAGCCTTATTAGCTATTTACTATAGATTAAATTGAGTAAATATAGTTCAGATATTAAAAAGTGGACATAGTTCCAGTGTTATATATAAAAATTTAATGAAAATGAAGTGTATTTATAATTTATTTAACTTTTATCTAAACTAAAATCTAAGTGAGTAGTTAATTTTTATAGTAATTATTATTATTTTTTTTTAGAAAAGCAAAATTTTTAACAGCAAGATGGGAGTGTTAATGAGAATAATCCCATTTTTGTAAAGTAAGCCAGTAATATTGTATTTTATTTTTAGAGCTTGGTACATACTGATCAATTTATGTCTGCTTTTTAGAAGAGAGGGTTGTGAAAAAGGAGAAAAAAAAAAAGAAAGGTCAATATGAAGAGCAAATAAGGCTGTCATTGCTAAGTTGAAGCAATGGAAAAAATGCCACGGGACATTTTTCAACTAATCAGGGATAACATGAAAGTCCTCATTCTGTCAGAAAATATGTACAAAAAAATGACCTCTCCTTTTATCAGGAATAGTAGGATACAACGGCTTGGCTATTATTTATGTATAGATAAGGAGAGTGTTTCTTCCTTTCTTTCATATTAGCACCTTACAGCTTTTTCTTATCATCTAGTATTTTTCATGCCTAAAAGATTTTCAATAAAGCATTAATAGAAATTATAAAAGCATTTTCTTTTACTGCATAATTTTTGTTTTTTTTTCACTAATAGGTTTTGATATTTGATTTTAAGGAAATAAAAAAGGCATAAAACTTACTCTTTCAGTGAATTTTTAAAGCAAACTTAGGTGTATACAATTGCTAAGTCTTAATGGCATTATTACCCAAACGGCTTCAATTTAAAACTATGTACTGTAAATAATGCTGCAATGAACATGGGAGTACGTATATCTTTATGGCAAATGTTTTCAGACTTTTTTGGGTAGATACCCAGGACAGGGATTGTTGGGTCATATGGTAATTCTATTCTTAATTATTTTAGGAAACTGCATACTGTTTTCCATAGTGACTGTACCAATTTACATTTCCACCAACAGTGTATGAGGGTTCCTTTGTGTCCACAGCCTCGCCAACACTTGTTATTATTTGTCTTGTTGATGATAGCCATTCTAACAGGCATGGGGCGATATCTCATTGTGGTTATTTACGGTGGACAAGACATGGAAACAACCAAGGTGTCCTTTGATAGATGATTGGATAAAGAAGATGTGGTATATGGAGGACCACTCTGCATAAGAAAAGATGAATACTGCCATTTGGGCCACACGGATGGATCCTGAGATTATCATGCTAAGCGAAATACCGAGGTGGAAAATTAACTTTGCAAACTAATCCTAAAAAAAGTGTTCCATATCTCATTGCTGAATATCAGTATGGTCACCTTTGAAGTACTCCCCTTAGAAGCTATGCACCAATGCCAGTGCCTAGTCCACCCATCAAAGAATTCTGGAACTCTTTTACTGGAATGGCCATAAGAGCTGTTGTCAGATTACCCTTAAAGTCCTAAATGTCATCAAAATGTCTTCCTTTCAATATTTTCTTTATCTTCGGGTAAAGAAAGAAGTCATTGGGGGCTAGATCAGGTGAGTAGGGAGGGTGTTCCAACACAGTTATTTGTTTACTGGTTAAAAACTTCTTCACAGACAGTGCCCTGAGAACTTGTGCATTGTCGTGATGCAAGAGCCATGAATTGTTGGCAAAAAGTTCAGGTCGTCTAACTTTTTCCCGCAGCCTTTTCAGCACTTCCAAATAGTAAACTTGGTTAACTGTTTGTCCAGTTGATACAAATTCATAACGTATAATCTCTCTGATATCAAAAAAGATTAGCAACATCATTGCAACAAGTTTCAAACTTAAAAGTCAGACCTCGTAACTCAGAAAAAGTCAAGAACCATAGGACTTAATTCACATGTGGGATATAAAACTGAAAGCACCAAAGGAACAAGACAAACAAATGAAGAAACAAAAACTCATAGACACAGACAACAATTCAGTGGTTACCAGAGGGTAAGGGGGAAGAGAGAATGGTAGAAAAGGGTAAAGGGGGTCAAATATATGGTTATGGAAGGAGAGCACACAGTGGATGGTGAGCATACAATGTGATGATATATAAATGATGCATCATAGAATGTACACTTGAAACCTATGTACTTTTACTAACCGGGGGAACTTGTAAATCCAACATGTTCCATGTGTGGTAAAATCATCCTTGTTTACATAGGTGATATACAATATTAAGAAAACATTATTAAGAAAATCTTATGCAAAATTTGTAAAATATCAAATTACAAAATAACTTTTTCGCTGTAAAGTAGGCTACAACTGTTTTGTCTTACTGTTAAACAATATTTATTAAATTTAAACACAAAGTAAGTAGTTCTACAGAGGATTTCTTAAATTTTCTGTTACTCTTTAATTATGAAAGAAAAATGTCAAGTCGGTATCACTCTGTATGAAAATTTACTGAATAGTGTATTTCTTTTGCATACATTAAATATGTTTATTGAAAATGTATGGTAAGGTAATGTTAACTGGTCATCAAAATCTGGTAAAGGAATATTTCATTTTTGCTTACTAGTATGAAGTTTTCTTTCAAGTAACAGAAAGATAATAAATATTTCTGTATTTTTCCCTGGTCTTAGGCAGGAAAAACACACAAGAGAGAGAAATTATTCTTTTAATTATAAAAGCCTTGGCACAAGTCCCTTCGCAAAAATTGATCTTCAAAAGTCAAATTCCTTCTTCCCTAAGAACAGGAAAAGTAGACCCTCAGTCAAGGTTGAGGCTATGTGCAAATTCTGGGTGTTCTGATGTTTTGACTCAATTTTACATTACCAAGTGACAAGTATTGAGGAGATGGAGGCCTAGCACAGTGAAGAAATGTTATAAGGGAAGATATTGATTCTATATTATATGTAGCTTTATGTATAATCTCTTTGAAGAAGATTGTAAAGATTATGGCAGTAATTTATGTTACTTCCTTGATAGTCAAGAGGCACTGGAGACTGACACCACTGCCACCCTTTCTTTGTTCTCAATTATTTGCGGCTTACATCTTACAGGTACTTTTTTGTAGTTGGATAAGGAAATGGATGCTACCTAACTTTAACATACATGAAGCATTATAGTTGATACTATTATGGTCTTCCTCAGTAGTCAGAGAGGATGGTTGCTAGAGTATACACAGAATTTTATTTTTCAGTTATTTCCCATTTAGTATCTGAATTATTAATAGTGCAATGAAAGCACATGTAATGTGAGAAATTTTTCTTATTTTTTAAAATGTAGGATCAGGATAAAATTGTATTTGTGTAGTGTAATTAAATGCATGGGAATCATAATGGTGGTATTAGAATGTAAGAGCCCTGTGAGTGGAAATCACTTTTCTGTTTTAACTATTATATTTACAGTATCTGTATCTAGAGTCACGTCTGCAAAGAGAATATCAATAAAAATGCATTGATTGAACTTGGTGCTGAACGAAATAATTCTCACATGCAATGCAAAGAAGCAAACATAAAATTTGGTGGGGAAAAATGTAAATAATAAAAATATATCAGTTATGTGCCCAATATGGCGATCAATTTTTTCTTAATTTCTACTACTCTTATCTAATTTTAATGTTGCTCTTAATGGTGATAACATAAGCTATATTATATATTATTTAATCATTCCTTAAATATTCATTTAATTCCAATTTGTTAATCCATATCTTATGCATAATATTACACACAATATTAATTTTCATATTTTGGTGTTTCTTGAATAATATTTTTCACCTGAGCTAAAGCCTAACCATTTATGTTTTCTTTTTAATCCAAAATCTTATTGCTATCATTTGAAACACAAAATTATACAAGGGATTTTAACAGTCTGTTTACTTTTTATTCAAATATAGGATTAGGGTTTTATTTTATTTACATATTGTGCAATTATAAACCTAGCAAAGTCAGAAGCACATATGCAAGTTAGAAATAATTTAAATTAAAATGGGAAAGCCACAGTTGGAAAATGAGTCATTTCTTTGATATTAATTATATGTCTATCAACTCCATATAAAAAGCTTCACATATTGGCATTTACCAACAAATAAATGGCGATACATATTTTCTTGTAATTTATATTCATTATCTGAATGTCAATAATTAGATTAAAATCACTTGAAAATTTTATAACATGATGTTTATAATTTCATAATATTGATATCTTCAAGTTTTTTCTTGCATAGTTTTCTAAATAATTTTCTGACTTTATAATACAGTGTTGCTTGATTATCTTCTGTCTGGCATCCATTTTCAACATTAGTACTAAAATACAATATTATATGTATTTAACATTGTTTGTCATGCAAAAATTTACTGTCTTTAAAGGCTTTAGCCAATACCTCACTGAAAATTTCTAATTCAGGTTATTATCATGTGATGTCATAAACATCATCTCTTCCTATCCATTTTCCAAATTTCCAGATCCTTCATATTCCAAACTATCCAACACATAAGATACCATAAAAGGTTCTTTATCCTGAACCACATTGCAATATTTAGTGCTCCGAGTTTAAACCCTGGGTTCTAACCTTTTGACTCTGGGCCAATAATGTACACTCTGTAAACCTCAGATTTCTGGTTTGCAAGATGAACTAATTATAAATGTTTGTTCAATATTAAATAAGATGATGTATGTAAAATAGTTAATAATAGTTAATAAAGTGCTTGACACATTAATGATTCACTCAGTAGCAGTTATTGTCAGAATATTTCTGCAGAACTGCACTTCCTTTGGTTCTCAAGTAGTAAACTAAAATCCAATTCTAAGGGCTTCCATTATTTTAACTAAACCTATATATTTAAATTTTAAACAATAACTGATTTGCTCAAGCATCTATATTCTCAAAAACTTAAACGTGTCATTTTTGGAGTAGACTTCAGCACTGGTGCTTTACGGCATCTGACGTTTATCATGATTGAAATCTTAGCTAATCTTCAGAAAACTGAAAATAAAACATTTTGCTTTAAACTTCAGGGACTACACCAGGTGGGTGAGTTTTAGGGATTGTTATGGACTGAATGTTTATGTGCCACCCCCTGCCCTCAAAGCTCTACGCTAAAATTTTATCCCTAATGTGATGGTATTTGGAGGTGGGTATTTGGCAGATAATTAGTTCTTCAGAGTATAGCCCTCATGGATGGAATTAATGCCCATATAGAAAGAGGCTAGAGAGCTAGTCTGTCTTTGAAGATACGAAAATAAGTAGTCAGTCTGCAAGCAGAAAGCAGTCTCCCACAAGATACCAGATTTGTTAGCACCTTGATCTTGGACTTCCCAGCCTCCATAACCATGAGAGATAAATGTTTGTTGTTTAAGTCAGTCTTTGATAATTTGTTATAGCAGCCCGTACTAAGACAGAAATTGGTACTGAGTAGAGTGCTGCTGTGACAAATAGCCAGAAATCTGAAAGCAGATTTGGAACTGAGTATTGAGTAGAGGCTGGAAACGTGCTGAAGTGTATGCTAGAAAAAGCCAATATTGCTGTGAAGGGAATGTGAAAGGTGATTTTGGTCAGGACTCAGAAAGGAAAAAAAGAAGAGCTCTAAAGAATGCTTCCATCTTCCTAGAGGGTATGTAAATAATCATGAACAGAACATTAGTGGACATACAGATATTAATGGAGATTCTGCTGAGGTCTCAGATGAAAATGGGGAGCATGTTATTAAAAACTGAAAAAAAAGGTGGTGCTTGTTATAAAGTAGCAAACATCTTGGCTGAGTTGTGTCCACGTTCTAGTGTTATGTGGAAGGTAGAAATTGTGAGCAATCAAATTGGATATTTAACTGAAAAGATTTCTAAACAGAAGTGTTGAAGGAATAGCTTGGTTCTTCTTGTCTGCTTATAGTAAAATGTGAGAAGAGAGAAGTAATTTCAAGACAAAATTATTAAGCAAACAATAACTAGAACTTAAATTTGGAAATTCTCAGCCTATCCATATTGCAAAAAATGGGAAAGCATGTTCAGAAGAGAATATTAGGAGTGTGGTTGAGCAACCATTTAATAAGGAGATTAGAGTGAGTGTGAACTAGGGACTTAATCATTACCCCAGCAAGAAAACTGCCAGTTCAAAGTGAATGAGAAGGAAAGCAAAAGGAATGAAAGAAGGTTGTCAGACTATTTGGATTTTACAGGACAGGACCATAGAACCATATGGCTGTAAATGCACTCTGTTCTTCTAGTCAAGGTTAGAATGACCCCAAAAATCAATTCAGAGATCATCATGGTTGCATCCTTAGTTTCAAAGCACAGGGCAATCACCTGGCTTTCCACAGACCAGATGATCTCTGCCCCAAGCTGTGGGGAGAGCTCCCCAAAGCTGGTGGGGATTCTACCTCTGTCATGTAGAACCACAGGACCCCAACCAGTAGAGCTGCAGGGGTGAAACTGTAGCCCTACTGAGTCTGGAGTATAAAACCGAAAAGGATTTTTTAGTACTAAAATATGTTCTAAGCCACACAAAGGAGATGCCTCAATCCTTAAAATGGTCAGTTATAAGTAATTTTCTCTATTTTCTGAGGACTGGGATTCCTGCACAGAGAAGGGCTACATTTAAAAACAGTTACACCTGCCTGTTTTTATTTGGATAGAAATGCTTACTATTATTCAAGAGCTATTCAGAAATGCAAGTGTCTTTATTGTTTTTTTTTCTTTCCATTTTTAAAGTGGTACACAATCCTATAATTTTCTTCAGAAAATCACCTTATTTTATTTTTTTAAAGATTTTCAAAATAAAAATTAGGTAGCAGATGTAAAATATCTTTTTAAAATAAAATCATGAGAAATATTATGTTTCTTGATAAGCATTATACCATGAACACATTTGTTTCAAACTGAAATACAAAGCTTTACTGAGACATGCATATTTCAGTCACGATTTTCCATAACTGGTTTTCATGTATTATATTTCATACCAATGCATGTTACTAGAATAGTTCTTCAGTGGACTAAATTTACTGTCTTGCAAACTAGAATTTAAACAAAAGCAGGTGTTGCTTCTTAATGAAACACTGTGAGCCCATTTCTGTAATGAGTTTTACAGACACATAAATCTTATCTGCTATTTCAATTCGCTTTCTGCCTTTTATCAAACCTGCCTGTTACTAAAACCTTTGAGAAAACCACAAATTTTAAATTGGTTCTTAATGTGAGGGCCTTTGAATATTTAGATTATAAAAAAAGACAGTTTTAAATTCCATGGCCTTTCTGTTGAAACATCAGGGTCATTCAAACATTTTTATTATCACTGGAAAAAATTTCATTATATTACATAATGATTGATTTCAGTAACAATTCATGAAGACACTGAAGGATCCAAACACAGTGCATGGAAATTTCTCATTCAGTAGACTTCGTGGACAGGCACAGCAGAGGGAAATAATTTTCATAGATAGTCTGAAAGATCTGTTTATTTTGTTTTTATGACTTCTAAGGTCACATTAGTATTTGGTATTTGAATTACTCCACCACTAGTTTTACACAATTCTAACTAAAAACAGGCACAATTATTATTTTTTTAATATTATGTTAACATTCTAAAAATAGACTACTGCTACCTTAGTTCTTATCTTTTTACCTGTGAAAACTGTTGTGAAATTATCAAGGAGGAGTAAAGAGGGCTCAGACCCAAGTTCTAGTCCAAATAGGTAGTGAGTCAGGGGAAAACAGCCCATATTTGGTAGTGTTAAAGGAAAGCAGCGTCCTCATAAGAGAGACAAAAGGCAAACAGTAAAGGGAATATATAGAGAAGAGATTTAGGCTATGAGGGAATGTTTGGATGGATTTGAGTGACAAAATAGTGATGTTTAGCATGGATATGGGTTGGTCAGAGATGTTTGGAGAAGGGGTTGGATAAGGACACAGTGAAAAAAATTCTGGTGCCTCATAATCCAAGATCTTGTAGACCAACTTTGTGGATTACATATGAAAGTGTCACTTATCTGGGAAATTTCAGTAGTAGTAAAGATGTCAGTACGGGGTGGGCTTCCCTTAAATCCTGGGAAAATTATCCAATTTATAAAATGCAATGTTCTATTTTGAAATAGGTTTCCTAAATAACAATGTTTACAGCATAATAAGCTCTTGTTTTACTTGTATACACATTTCTCAATGGCTTTGAATATCCTGCTTTTTAATGGCAGAATTTGAGAGGACCGCTGTTCTGTGTCTTAGCATTATGACACACAGAGTGTTGGTGAAAAGGAATATCAGGTAAAACAGTGAAGATTAAAAACAAAAGCTGGTGTATATTGAACATACATAAAGAGAGTATTATAAACTATGCTGGGTTATGGATGAGTGGGCTTTCTATTAAATCTCCCTCTAGTGGTAAATTCTAGAATATAAAAAACAAGGCAGGAATTTTCAAAAGAATGGACATAATGGGTGTAAGATATTCAGGGGGTGGGAAGAGTAGGAAGTACGCAGTGTCTGTACGTTGTGAATAGTTGAGGTGAGAATATAATTCTTACAAAAGAGACAATTAAATATTGTTATAGAGGAAAAGCAAAGAAAAACTAAAACTATATATGTACAGAGAAATTTTATAGCATACTTATATCTTCTGTGTAGTTTTAGTTAAAAGATTAAGAAACAAGAATGAATTAAACAATGCAATAAAAATATGAAGAAATTTAAATAGAAAAATAACAAGGTTGAGTTTTTTGTTTGTTTGTTTGTTTTTTGAGTTTTTGAAGCAAGACAGATGACAACAAAACCTCTAGTGGAAGATTAGTATGACTGTGGTAATTACCAAATTACAGAACTGAAAAAAACAGGAGGCATAGAGACCAGTTAGGAGGCAGGCAGAATTCCAAGAGAATGAGATCAGTACAATTGCAAATGAGAAATACTGCTTGACATAGGATGAGTGTATTAGTTACCAACATTTAGTAATAGTATTTAATGACCAAATAGCTATGGGGGATGTCACAAATATGGTGGTGGGAGGGGTGGTCCTTGATCTTTCCCCTTGAAGTCATAAGTTGAGTAGCTATAATTCAGCAAAGGATTCCCTATGCAACATACAAACACGTCTGAGAGATCCGTTCATCAAAACATCTAAAGGTGGGCAAATTTGGGCAAATGGGAGAGGAGGGAAGGGAGAAGTGCAGAAACTGAGACCATGGACGCAGTCTGGAACTCACTGTGGTCCCCAGGAGAGGGGAGGAATCGAACTTCAGGTGCACTCTTTGTGGCCCCAACAGTCATGCCTGGGAGATCAGCATATAATACCACTAAACCCAGCGATCTATCGGGGCAGGTACCTCAGGGCAAAGACTAAACAGAAGTGTGACTGACAACTGTGGTCTAACAGCCCTCACTGTCAGGCAGAAAACAAAGTCACAGAGCCTGGCCACCTCCCCACACCCTCCAAGAGCTAACCTCCCTGACACGTTCCTAGTGTTAGCACTAAGCTCCAGGAGATGGGGGGGAGGAAGTAGCAGTGTCAGATTAAAGAGCAGAATATCTACAGCCTTGAGAACTGGGGAGAGAGTTCCTGAGTGGCATGTGCACACTGGGGCTAATTTCAGTGACAAGGGATGAGCTATAGGCAGAGAGGTAGCTGTGGTCTGGCAGTCACCATTACTCCTATCAGAACAAACACAAACACAACAACACATCTCCCACCCAGCATACCCCCACCTGTTGCAGCTGATCCCAGCATGAGCACCCAGGGCTGCTGAGGCACAAAGCTCTGAATTTGGCTGTAGGGGCAGCACTGGGATTTCAGGGGCTCAGAAACCCAGTGCCCACCAATCCTCCTAAATTGATGGTTCCCTGAGGCTGAGGCAACCTGGTCACAGATATTTCCATCCCCCAGGAAATCTCCACTGTGGGCACTCAAGAAGCCAGAACATGGCAAGAGAAAGTAAAACACTCCAGCGCCATGTATTGGAAAGCAAAAGAAAGACTCCTTCATATCAACCTGCTGCAGAATTCACTCCTATAGATGGCCAGGAAGAGAAAATAATCCATTAATTGCCACGAACAACCAAAGCAACAAGGCAGCTCAGGAAAAAAAAAAAAAAAAAAAGAAGGAAAGAAAGAAAGAAAAGAAAAATCTCCAGAAAATAAACTTAATGACATGAAAATATGTGACTTAAATGACAGAGATTTCAGGATTGCAGTTCTCGAAAAACTCAATGAGATGCAAGAAAACTCAGGCAGTTTAACGAACTCAGAAATAAAAATCAATAAACAAAAGGAATATTTTGCTAAAGAGATTAAAATTAAAAAAAAAAAAATAGAAATTCCAGAGCTAAAGAAGTCAATAAAAGAGATGAAGAATGAAATAGTGAGCTTAAGAAATAAAGCTGACCAGATGGAGGAAAGAAATAGTGACATCAAAGATAGAAATCTGGAAGTGATGTTGACGGAAGAAGAGAGAGACTTGAGAGTTAAAAGAAATGAAAGAACTCTACAAGAACTATTGACTCCATCAGAAAAAGAAATACAAAAATAATGGGTATAACAGAAGGAGAAGAGAGGGAAAAGGGCACAAAGAACATATTCAAACAAATAGTCAATGGGAACTTTCCAAATGTATGGAAAGAAATGGAGCCTCAACTCCGAGAAGGTCTTTTTAATCCTCGCAGGTCTTCTCCAAGGCACATTATATTGAAGCTGTCAAAAATTAATGACAAAGATAGAATTGTCAAGGCAGCCAGGGAAAAAAGACAGTAACCTACAAAGGAAAGTGTATTTAATGATCATCAGATTTTTCAGCAGGAACTCTACAAACCAGGAGGGAGAGGAATCAAATATTCAAAGTATTGAAAGACAGAAATTATCAGCCAAGTATAATATATCTGCAAAGTTATTCTTTACAAATGAAGGAGGAATAAAGACCTTCCAGATATACAGAAGCTGAGGGAATATGCCACTACAAAGCCTGCATTACAGGAAATAATGAAAAAGGTTATTCTACCTGAAAAAAAAAAAAAAAAAAGACACAAGGATACAAAACTATGAGAGAGATTACTAACAGTCAAAAGCAGGGAATAGCAACTCCTACACAGAATAGGGCACTGTACACTTAAACATAAAGGGTAAATACATAAACTCATTATAAAAGAGAAGACAATATGCTTCTGCAACTCAGAAATGAATTCACAGCATAAATAGGGATAATTTGTGACAACAAAAACATAAAAGGGGAGGGAGTAAAAGTCTGAATTTGCAAAAGGAAGTGGAGATAAGATGCATGCAAAAAAAAAAAAAAGAACTACTGTATATATGAAACATCCTTTTACATAAAATTACTGGTAGCCACTAAAAATAAATAAATAAATAAATAAAACAATCCAGTACTGAGATACATAATGTCAAAACAGAAGAAACAGAGGGAAAAATCATAAAATACCACCAAACTAAAATAACAGACAGAAAAGAAATACAAAGGCAAAGAAACAATGGAGACACTGAGCTCCATTGTTTACCAGAAAACAAAAGGTAAAATGGCTATAGGAAATCCTCATACATCAATAATCATCCTAAATGTAAATGGACCGAAGTTACTAATAAAAAGGCACAGAGAAGCAGACTGGATTAAAAAAAAAAAAAAAAAAAAAAAAAAAAAAAAAACATGCTGCCTACACAAGACAATCTGAGATACAAGAACAAATACAGACAAAGTGAAAGGGTGGAAAACGATACTCCAAGCAAATGGCATTCTGAGAAAAGTGGGCGTAGTCATACTTATATCTGACAAAATATACTTCTGGATAGAAAAGAAAAGGTAATAAGAGACAAAGATGGACATTTAATAATGATAAAGGGGACAATACAACAAGAAGACATAACACTTATCAACATATATGCTCTCAATAAGGGAGCACCAAAATATACAAAGAAAGTACTAAAAGAACTAAAGGGAGAAACTGACAAAAATCACAATTATAGTACGAGACCTAAATATACCATCAACAGCTATGGATAGATCATCCAAACAGAAAATCAATAAGGAAATATCAGCCTTAAATGACACATTAGACCAAATGGACATAATTAACATTTACAGAGCCTTTCATCCTAGAACATCAAACTAGACATTCTTTTCTAGTATGCCTAGAACATTCTCAAGGATAGACCATGTGTTGGGACATAAAACTAGCCTCAGCAAATTTAAGAAGACTGACATCATACCAAGCATTATCTCCTACTATATTGCTTTGAAATTGGAGATCAAGTGCAAAAAAGAAAGTGGGAAAAAACAGAAATACATGGAGATTAAACAACATGATACACACACACAAAAAGACTTAATCAAAGAAGAAATAAAAAAGAGATCAAAAGATACATAGAAACAAGTGAGAATGAAAATACATTGTATCAAAATTATTGGGATGTATCGAAAGCAGTAGTAAGAGGGAAATTTATATCCCTACAGGCCTATTTGAAGAAACAAACAAAAAATAAATCCCAAATAAACATCCTAACATTACACCTTAAAGAACAAGAAAAACAAGAACAGATGAAACCCAAAATTAGCAGAAGGATATAATAAAAATTAGAGCAGAAGTACATAAAAAACAAAAAGACAATAGAAAAAAAAGTTAATGCCACAAAGAGCTGGTTCTTTAAAAAGACTAATAAAATGGACACACTCTTGCCTAGGTTCACTAAAGAAAAAAGAAAAAAAGACACAAATAAACAAAATTGGAAATGAAAGAGAAGTTACCACAGATACCACAGATATATAAAGATTATATGAGAATACTATGAAGGACTATATGCCACCGAGTTTCATAACCTAGAAAAAATGAACAAGTTTTTCGAAATATATAGACTTCCTAGACTGAATTATGAAGAACTGGAAGATCTAAATAGATTAATCAAATTAAGGTAATTGAAACAATTATCCAACACCTTCCCAAAAGCAAAAGTCCAGTATGAGATGTTTTCACTAGTGAATTCTACCAAACTATCAAAGAGGTCTTAACACTTGTCCTTCTCAGACTCTCACAAAAAAACTGAAGAAGAGGAAATACTTCCTAATTCATTTTATGAGGCCAATGTTACCCTGATATTAAGTGTCGGTAAAGATAACACAAGAAAAATACAGACCAATATCTGTGATGAATACAGATGCAAAAATCCTAAACAAAATTCTAGCAAATCGAATAAAACAACATATTGAAAAGATTATATATCACAATCAAGTGGAGTTCATTCCAGGGGCACAAGAATTGTTCAGCAAATCAATCAATGTGATACACCACATAACAAAATAAAAGATAAAAATCATATGATCATATCAATAGATGCAGAAAAAGCATTTGGCAAGATACAATATCCATTTATGATTAAAACACTTAATGAAATGCATATAGAAGGAAACAACCTCAATATAATAAAGGCCATACGTAACAAATCCTTAGCTAATAGAATATTTAATGGTGAAAAACTGAAAGCTTTCCCTCTAAAATCAGTTACAAGACAGGGTTGCCCCTTCATACCACTGTTATTCAATACTGTATTGAATGTCCTAGTCAGAAAAATCAGGCAAGAGAAAGAAATAAAAGATATCCAAATTGGGAATGAAGAAGTTAAATTGTCACTTTTTGTAGATGACATGATTTTCTATATAGAAAACCCTAAAGGCTCCATCAAAAAACTATTAGAAACAACAAACAAATAGTAAACTTGCAGAATACAAAAGCAATGTACAAGAATCCACTGTTACTATATACTAACAATAAAATTTCAGAAAATCAAATTTAAAAAAGCAATTATTTTTGCAATTGCAGCAAAAAAAATAAAATACATAGGAATAAACATAATGAAGTATGTGAAGGACCTGTACACTCAAAACTATTAGGCATTATTAAAAGAAATTGAAGAAGACACAAAGAAATGGAAAGATATTCCATGTTCATGGATTGGAAGAATCAACATAGTTAAAATGGCCATATTACCCAAAGCAACAAACAGCTTTAATGCAATCTCCATCAAAAACTCAATGACATTAAAAAAAAAAAAAAACACAAAAAAACAAAGAAATATCACAATTTCATGGAATCACAGAAGACTGGAATATCCAAAGAAATCCTAAGAAAAAAGTATAAGACTGAAGGCCTTATCCTTACTGACTTCAATTTATACTACAAAGCGACAATAGTCAAAATAGCATGGTATGGGCAGAGAAACAGACACAGAGACCAATGGAATGGAATTGAAAACCCAGAAATAAACCCACATATGTGTGGGCAATCAGTTTTTGACAAAGGAGCCAAAAAAATACAATGGAGAAATGAAAGCCTTTTCAATAAATGGTTCTAGAAAAATTGGAAAGCCATGTGCGAAAGAATGAAACTAGACTGCTCTCTGTCACCATATAACAAAATTAACTCAAAATGGATCAAAGACCTAAATATGAGACCTGAAACAATAAATTGTATAGAAGAAAGCATAGGTACTAAACTAATGGATCTTGGGTTTAAGAAGGATTTCATGATTTGACCTCAAAGGCAAGGGAAGTAAAAGCACAAATAAATGAATGGGTTTATATAAAACTATAAAGCTTCTGCACAGCAAAAGAAACCAACAACAAAACAAAGAGACAACCAACCCAATGGGAGATAATATTTACAAACAACAACTCCAAAAAGGGGCTAATATCAAAAATAAATAAAGAACTTATACAACTCAACAACAACAAAAAACATACAATCCAATTAAAAAATGGAAAGAGGATTTCAACAGACACTTTTCTCACAAAGACATACAAATGGCCAACAGATACAAGTATATGAAAAGATGCTCAACCTCACTAGCTATTGGAGAAATGCAAATCAAAACCACAATGAGATACCACCTCACATCTGCTAGAATGGCTATTATCAACAACACAAGCAATAACAAGCGTTGGAGTGGTTCTAGAATAAAAGGAACACTCACATACTGCTCGTGAGAATGTAAATTTGTTTCAGCCACTATGGAAAACTGTATGGAGATTCCTCAAAAAATTAAGAATAGAATTACCATATGACCCTGCAATTCCTCCTCTGGGTATCTACCCAAAAAGACTGAAAGTATTTTTATCCGTAAAGCTATAGATACCCCTATGTTCATTCCAGCATTATTCACAGTGACCATGGAAACAACTGAAGTGTCCTTCCATAGATGGTTGAATAAAGATCATGTGGTAGATATATACATCAGAACATTACTTGGCAATAAGATGAAATAGAGTCATATGAGAGAACATGGATGGATCTTGAGATTATCATGGTAAGTGAAATAAGTCAGACAGAAACAGTTGAAAAGTATATGACTTCACTCATATGTGAGATATAAAACTGATAGCAACAAAGGAACAAGACAAAGAAATAAAAATTCAGACACAGACACAGTTTAGTGGTTACCAGAGGGTAAGGGAGGAGGAGGCTGGTAAATGAGGATAAACATGGTCAAATATACGGTAATGGAAGGAAAATTGACACTGGGTGGTGAAGACACAATGGAATATATAGATGATGTATTATATAATTGTCGACTTGAAACTTATATAATTTTACTAACAAATGTTACCACCAATAAATTTAATAAAGTTTTAAAAATCTGAAAAAATAGTTATGGGGAATAAATGAGGGCTTTTTATGTTTTTGGTCAGAGAACAAAGAGAAATGTGAATAAATTAGAAATAAACAAAAGAGGAAAATACAAAAGAAAGCTGATTCTAGAGTTTAAGATATTCATATTCACATACTTATTTTGGAGATGCTGACAATGAAAATATTAAGGGATATTTAGAAGAAAAAATTATACAAAAAAAGAGCAAAAGTTAAGAATACATATTTGGGGATCATCTCAGAGTGATAATAAGCAAGATGGGGAAAAGGCAGAACTATAAACATTGAATTTTGGAGGAAACTTTTAAGTTTCATAATGAAATTTTTATAAAAAAATCAACTTAATTAGATGAGTCTTAAGAATGTTCAGATGTCAATGTTTTTGGAGAAAATAGGTAAAGTAGCAAAAAAGTAAAAAAAAAAATATATTGGTAATATTTTGTGGTGTTCTGACAAAAAACCTGAGAATTCAGTTGCTAGGTAAGATACTTTGAAAAAAAATATTTCTTTAGTATTTAAAAACATATCTAGAAGTATCTGTTGTATTCAGCCTATATATACATCATATCTTTGGAGCTATGCTTTATAAAACAGATGTGACAGCAGATGGTAATGAGCAATGCTTCGTTGTTTTTTTTTTTTTTTTTGTAACTGATTAACAACTTTTGCCAAATGCCAGTGGTAATAAATAAATCAGCTTTGTTTTGTACTACAAGGGATTACATATTCAGTGATAATACAGAAAACTATTTTGTTTGACATGAATATCATTCATATTCTTGAGTGGTGTTAAATAGTAGCAACTTGGTCTAAACTTAGCGCTGCTTTTCCATTGCCATTTTTTAACTAAGTATGGCAGTTATTGTATTTTACAAAGCCAAGATAAATCTTTAATCAATTTTGTCATGTCTTGATTATTTGCAAAGCAGGATGACAGAGAGAAAAGAAGTAAAATCTGTCCAGTGTAAGGTGAAATTTATTGCTGTAATTTTATAGAAGAGTCCCTTTGATGTCATAAACTGCAAGAAAAAAAGCATGAGCAGTTTATTAAAAAAACATAAGAATAGTGAGATGAGATTGCAGCCTTTATAGTGTTCCACACTTTATATTAGATAATTCATTCTTGCCCCACTGTAGAAAACAGTAAATTGATTTTGATTTCATATGTAGCTGTCCCATTAATTTTCAAAGCATAACCTTATGAAGATCAAAGTAGTCAGGTTTGCTGACATCAGCTTTACAAGTGAGAGTTTATTATTCCCTAAAGTGAAAAATGTAGTATTATCAAGAAACACATCTGCAAGTCTAACTATTGTCAAAGAATTGTGACATATAAATTATCTATGTGATACAGTTGATATATCCATTTCACTAAAACTGTTAACGTAATAGTTTAAAACTCACGAAATATGAGCCTTGTTTTAATGATACAATTGGCTTTATCACTTTTTTTTAATTAAAGGGAGGTTTTATTTTCCATCATAACACTAGTGTATTTTCACTAGTTTTGTGCCAGATATGTCCAATGACAAAAACTAATTTGGAGGAATTAGATGAGATTCAAATGATTAGTTCATTTATTTTATAATAAAATCATTTTTTATTTGATTGTGATAGTTTTGTTTGGGTCAGAATGTACCGTATATCTATGAAATCTAGAAATGTGCAAGATATTTTGGTCTTAAAATAGATCTGTATAAAAAACTAAAAAACAATGAGTGTTCACTTAATTTATTAAATCTTTAGCAAGGACCATGTGCCCTTATATAGTGGAGGTGTTAGTTCTACCTCCCTCTTAGGTTTTCTTTATCTAAACTTGTACTGGAGGGCAGGTAGAATGCAGCTAACATTTCAATCTTTGATTACTATTGTCTCATATAAAGCCCAGAAAAAAAGTCATTTCATGAAAATGAAAATAAGAAAAAAGAAAACAAGCTGGGGTAGCAATACAATACCGAACAAAACAGACTTTAAAACAAAGGCTATAACAAGAGACAAAAAAAGACCCAGTAATCCCACCTGTGAGTATTTATCTGAAGAAACCCCAAACTCTACTTCAAGGGGATGTGTGCATTCATATGTTCATTGCAGTACTGTTTACAATGGCCAAGATGTGGAGGCAGACTGGATGTCTGTCGATGGATGAATGGATGAAGAGGAAGTCGTACATAGATATATACAAAGGAATATTGCTCGGCCATGGAGGGGAATGGGTTCTTGCCATCTGTGGACGTATGGATGGACCTGGAGGGTATTGTGCTGAGTGTTGCATGTTAGTCAGAGAAAGACAGATGCAATGTTATTTCACTTATATGTGGAATCTAATGAACAAAGTAAATAGACAAAGAAAATAGACAGTTATAGATACAGAGAACACTTGAATGGTTGCCAGATGGAGGGGCGTTAGGGAGGTGAAAAAGGGGAAGGAATTAAGAAGTACAAAGTAGTCATGGGGATATAGGGTATAGCGTAAGGAATGTATACATAATATTGCAAAATCTATGTGTGGTGTCAGATGGGTACTAGATTTATCTGGGTGAAAGATGGGAGGGAGTTTGGGGGACAGGGTGAAAAATGTGAAGGGATTAAAAAGTACAAATCTGTAGTTACAAAACAGTCATGGGGATGTAAAGTAAAGCATAGGGAATATAATCAATGATACTGTAATAACTATGTATAGTGCTAGGTGGGTACTAGACTAGCCAGGAGGATCACTTCTTAAATTACATAAATGTCTAATCATATGCTGTACACCTGAAATTAATATAAAATAATACTGAATGTCAACTGTAATTGAAAAATAAAATAAAGTGAACAAAGTGAAGGGGATTAAGAGGTTCAAATGTCCAGGTATAAAACAAATAAGTCATGGGGATGTAATGTACAACATAGGGGATATAGTCAATAATATCATGATAGCATGGTATAGTGTTAGATGGTTGCTGAACTTATCATGGTGATCCCTTCATTAGGTATGTAAATGTTGAATAACTGTGGTGTACACTTGAAATTAACATAATATTGTATGTTAGCCACATTTTAATAAAATTCTTTTAAAAAAACCAATACAACCTATTACAATTGAAGAAAAAGGAACCTCCAAGTCTCATTAAAAAAATGAGTTTTTACTTACTCATTCTTATCTAAAATTTTCACCTTTGAAACCATATATGAACATTTGGATGGGATAACAATTTTTAAAATATGCTAAACATTTCAATGAGGGAAAAAATTTTGAAAACTTATTTATTTGAGTATGTATTCATGACAGAGGTAAATCTAGTATAAATATGCCACAAAATGAAATATCTTGACCAAGTTCATCAATCTGCTCTTCGTCTTAACTTGTCCAACGGTAAGGCGGCTGTTTGAATGCATTTCTTTTTAAATAATTTTCAAGATTTATAAAACCTCGCTCGAAATATGAATGCTGCTACTATTCTTTCAGTCACCACAAGCTGTGTGTAATCATTTACTCCTTGACACTATACCCTTATACCCAAATCAGTAATTAATTACTTTTACTCTAATTTCTAAATACATGTGGAAGATGTTTACCATTGCCCATCCTCATTGGTATTTTGCCAGGACAGATAACCATCATCCGGTACATGGATTATAACAATAGCCTCTGAATTTTTGTCTCCCCTTCATCTGTGCTCTAATTCATTTTCCATATTATAATTAAAATAAGATTCTTTACAGTTTTCAGAATATATTTATACTTATAGAAAGATCGTGAAGATAGTAGAGTCCCTATATGCCTCACCCAGTTTCCCCAAGCATTAAAATCTTAAATTATTCAGGTATAATTAACTCTTATTGATACATTATTATTATCTTAAGTCCCACATTTATTCTGATTTTCTTATTTGTAGCCTATTATCCTTTTTTCTGTTCTGGGATCCCATTCAGGATAACAACATATCTTTATTCATCATGTCTCCTTAGACAATTCTTGGTTGTGACAAATTTTCTTTGACTGCTCTTATTTTTGATGGTCTTGGTCATTTTGAGGAATACTGGTCAGGTATTTTGGGATTCAAATTCCTCAATTGGGGTTTGTCTAAGGTTTTGCTCATGATTAGATTGGGGGGTGTATTTTTTATTTTTTATTTTTTTTTGGAAAACCATAGAGATAAAGTGCTGTTTTCATTACAACCTATCAAGAATATATACTATAACTGGCTCTTTTATTGAAGAATGTATTAGAAACAAAGACCTGGATGATAGGGGTGCTCCTTGCTACTGGGTCTCAGTGCTTCTAGGCCCTCTCAGCTGAGAGAGGAAGGAATATATGTGTGTTGCCAATCTGTGTATATCTATATATCTATAAATATTTCTATACATAATTTTATATCTGTATTAAGCTAACCAAGAGTTCATAGTGGTGTCTCCAATTCTAGTCCATCACCATATAGGTAATTCTAACTTTCTCCCCTTGCTTACATTTATATTCCCACATTCGGCATGAGAAATCTGGCTTCGACCATCTGCCATCTTTTTACTTAACTGTTTAATTGCAGTATGTATGGATAGCAGCATCGGAATTGTCAACCTGTACTGGGGGCGCGGGGAGGTTAGTAACTGTAGTACAGTGCTTACGTGCAATTCCTTTTGTGTTTAGTCTTTCAGACTCTACTCATTTCCAGAGTCACCTTGCCCCACTCCTTTCAGACAGGTGTTTTTTTTTTTTTTTTATATTTATAATTCAGTTAGAATTATATTTATCATTCATGTTTTATTTTGTTTTTGGACACATGCTGTCTTGTATCTCACATTCCCCTGAACTTCTCAATGATTTTTTTTTTTTTTTAAAGAGACGTGTTTTGCTACAGCAGCAGTTTTAGGTTCACAGAAAAATTGAGGGTGATTACTGAGTTTGCATATATTCCCTGCAACCCTCACTATCAACATTCAGTACCACAGTTATACATTTGTTTCAATGGATGAATCCACATTGACACATCATTATCACCCAAAGTCCATTGTTTATATTAGGGTTCTTGTACATTCTACAGTATGTGTTTGACAAATGCAGAATGGCATATATCCACCATTATAGTATCATACAGAATTGTTTCACTGCCCTTAACATCCTATGTGGATGTCTATTCAAATCCCACCTTTTCACCAAACTCTAGTAATTACTGATATATTTACTGTCTCCATAGTTTTGCCTTTTCCAGAAAGTCATATAGTTGGAAAAATACAGTATGTACCTTTTTTGGATTGGCTCCATTTACTTAGTAATATGCATTTAAATTTCCTGTATATCTTTTCATAGCTTGATAACTCATTTCTTTAGCCCTGAATAATATTCCATTATTTGGATATAGCATGGTTTGTCTACTTGCTTACATTAAGGATGGCTTGGTTGCCCCAAGTTTAGGCCATATGAATAAAGCCACTTTTTACACTTGCGCTCAGGTTTTAGTGTGGACATAAGTTTACTTCATTTGAGTAAATATCAAAGAGTACAACTGCTGGTTCTTTGGTAAGAATATGGTTAATTTTGTAAGAAACTGCCAAACTATCTTGCAAAGTGCCTGTATCATTTTGCATTCTTCAATAATTAAAAGAAATATAATTATTAAGTTTCACTCCTTGTGCTGTAAAGTTCTATGGGTTTTAGCATAGTATAGTGCAACATACCCACCATTAAAGATTTGTACATGATAATATAGAATACTTTTAATGCCTTAAAGATTCCCAGTGATTCATGCATTCTAATCCTGCTGAGCCCAACACCTAGCAAGCACTGAGTGTATTACACTTTCTGGCTTTTCCAGAATGCCATACAAATGGAATTATAAATTATGTTGCCTCATCAGACCTGCACCTTTTGCTTAGCAATATGCATTAAAGACTCATCAATGAATTTGGATGTTTGATAGCTCTTTCCTTGTAATTGTTGAATGTTATCTCACTGTACGAGTATGGATATGCTACCATTTCTTTACCCAATCACATATTGAAAGAGATTTTGGTTATTTCCAGTTTTTGGTGATTATGAATAAAGTGTTTATGAATATATGTATTTATATTTATATAGTCTATGTGTTTTTGTGTGTAGACATAAGTTTTCAAATCAGTTGGGTAAAAACCTTTGAGTATTATTGCCAGATCTTATGATAATATTATGTATAGCATTATAAGAAATTTTCAAATTTTATTCTAAAGTGGCTGTAACATTTTGCATTCCAAACAATAAGAATTTATCTACATCATCTCACGCCCTCAGAACTATCAGTTAGTTTAAATTTTACTTTAATTATTCCAATAAGTTTTAGTGGGTATGTCATTTCTTTTTTTAATTTGCAATTACAAATGATGAATATTTTTCATGTTTTTACCATTGATATATCTTCTTTGGGGTAGTGTTTGCTAAGATATTTTACCCATTTTTCAATTGTGTTGTTTATTCTCTATTTGCTCAGTTTTAAGAATTATTTGCACATTTGGAATACAGGTCCTTAATATTATAGCTACGTGTATTAAAATACATTTTCACCCACTCTGACTTTCCTTGCTCTTACTGACTCCTACAAGTTATAATAAGTTGTATTTTTTTAAATTTTATTTAGTTCAAGATGTTTTAAAATTTCTCTTAAGACTTCCTTTTTGATCCATATATTTAGAAGTGTGTTATTTGATTTCTAAATATATGGAGATTTTCTAACTATCTTTTTGTTAGTAAATTCTAGTTTCATACCATTGTATTCTGAGGACATACTTTCTTTTGTATTACTACTTTTTTTTGAAATGTGTTAAGGGTAATTTATGGCCTTCAATGTGGTCTATTTTAGTAGCTGTTCCATGTGAGCTTGAGATGAATGTGTTCTGCTGCTCTGGGATGGAACAGTCTTTAAAAGTCAATTCCATAAAGTTTATTGATAGTGATGTTCACAGCAACTATACCTTACTGATTTTTCTGCCTCCTTGATCTATCAATTACTGAAAAAAGAGTGTTGAATTCTCTGGAATAAGTGAACACACAGGGATTGCACAGCCTTGATGCTCCTTGTGTTACTGACAAGCAGGAATCATTACAGGAACCGATATTCTCTACTACTACCTAACTTACTCAAACACCTCTTCCAAGTTTTAGGTTTAATATTTGCAAAATATTTCTGTATTTATCTTTCTGCCATCAAATGCCATAATCTAAACTAACATTTTCTTTATTTTTTTACTAATTTCCACTTTTCTGCCTTTACCTTTGGCATTTCTCAAAAACACAGTTTCTCCGAAATCACACTACAGAAGAGAGTTAATCAGATTCTATAAGGGAAAGTTCTGGAGGCGTATCCTTTCAAAAAGTGGTCATGACATCTGTGGTCCAGACATAATGTTATAGACTCATTTCTCTTTTCTCCCCTCTGCTATGCACAACTAAAAACCATAGAAATAATGAAATACATTCTAAGGGATAACTCTGAAAGGTGAAAAGAGAAAAGCAAGCTGGTTTGAGAAGATATAACTGGAGGAATAAGAGAACAAATTACCTTATTACCCTCCAATCGATATAACAGACCACCAGGCTTAGAATTTGTAACTCTAAATATAACAGAATGCAGCCCTCTTTCCCTAGATTCAACGTGAATCTTACTGACAATCCCAGGTGAGCTTAGCAGCACTGGCAGGAGAATCTATAGGGAGCTCTGCTAATAATACTAATAAGTGGCCAGGTGAAGTGCTTCATTTTAGGCTGAGTCTGAGACTACCCTGTTCAACCAAGTGACGCAGGGTTTCTGAGGGGTATAAGCAAGGAGATTTGCACTGCAACAAATGTCAAGTTCACGGAAACTCTTTGTTCCCGCAGGCCTAAGATCCCCTCCCCCTACAAAGAGACAACTGATTGCCAGGAAACACTGGAAAGGGGGATTCCATCATAACCAGTGGCAGGTCTAGTAAGTGCTATTCAACTTTACAGACCAGAGACTACATTTCCACTCCAGTTGGCCCAATCTGGGGAGACACCTTCTGCCCCTTTAGACAGCTCAGCAAGGACCAGTGGGAGTATGAAGGGACCAGATAAACCATGCAAACTAAAATATCACTTCAAAACGCTGAAAATTAAATTTTTATTGAAAATATAGGCAAAAACTCTAGGTCAATACATGCTTGTTAAACTTAAACATAGTGACTGCTAGTTCAACTTAGATTCTTGAAGCATAGTAGCCAAAATGCCCCAAATATGATGGAAGATGATCCACAAAGCAAGAACTAGGAAAATCATAAATTCAATAATATATGACAACCAACTGAAGCCAACATCAAGACATATTGAAATTGTATGACAAGAATTTTAAAGAATTCAAAAAACATTTCAACAAGAAATTAAAAATTCTTTTGAAAAAACTGCAAAAGAAAAAAAATGTCATTAAATAAAAGTTTTAATAAAGAACTAATTGGCAATCCTATAATTTAAACATAAAATAATCAAATTAAAAAAAATCAATGCATGGGTTTAAGAATAGAATAGACATACAGAGGACACGATCAATAAAATAGAGGAAAGATCAAGAGAATTTCCCAGTTTTAGAGAAAAGGTTTTTTAAAGAGTGAAGAGAGCCTCAGGGATCTGTGGGAAAATAAAGATCCAATATTTGTATCACTGAAGTCCCAGAAAAAAAAGAAGAATCGTTCTGGAAGAGTATTAAAAGAAATAATAGCAGAAAGCTTCAAAAATTTGGAGAAAGATATAAATCTATATATTCAAAAAGCTAAGAGAACCCCAAGTAGAAAAATAAAAACAAAACAAATCAATCTATGACAAAACATATAGTATTTAATTAAGCCTAAGAGGATACCTTAAGACCAACCAGAGAGAATTGACACATTACATATAGGGGAACTCCGATTTGAGTGACAACAGATTTCTCCACTGAAACCATGGAGGCCAGGAGACAACAGCCTGACATTTTTCAAATGTTGATTGACTACTGCAATTTTTGTTTGGGGTGAGATTGTCTTTCAGGAATGAAGATACAGACTTTCTCATTCAAAGGAACTCTAAAGGAATCTGTTTCTAACACACATACCCGGCCATTTATATATTTGACTGTATATATATATATATATATATATATATATATATATATATATATATATATGTTTTCATATTACATTTTAGAAAGAAATAATACATTAGGGAGGTCAGGGGTTAGGAACAGGACAAGGGAAGGAAAGTGGGTGTAGTTCTCAAAAAGCAACAGGAGCAATCTCTGTGTTGATGACACTACATCTTGTCTGTGGTGGTGTACATGTGAAAAAGTTGTGGAGAACTAAACACACACATACGGGTACAAGTGAGTAAATCTGAATATTAAAAAAAGTTATAAGAAGTAATCAGAATGATTTTTATGATGAGGAAATTTTATGTCAACAGTGTCTTTACCCATCTCAAGTGATCCTACATTCTGTTTCTTAAATATGTGATTTAGGAATCTCCTTGTAGTATGAAAAATGACATAAGAGACATCAGTAGCTCATGATTTTCATTATATTTAACCTGTGCTACAGAAGTTTGTATACCCCCGATGACTGTTTTAAATAGTGTATCAGGATACATCAATGACTAAATGAATAAATAAATGAATATCTGATGACCTTCATGATACAAAATAAAAACTCTAATGTATGCATGGTGATTTTTCTTCCTTGACTATAATGATCAAAAATTTCAATATTACAAATGTATGCACCTTTAATATTTCTTCATTACTTTTTTTGTTGCATATTATCCATATTCATTCTGAAATGCATTGTTTTCATCAAACAAACTTTTCCTAGATTTCTTGTATTTTGAAATAAATTAAATTCTCATGTCATTAACATTTAGTACAATATGAACCATGCCTTTCCTTTCCTTATAAACAAAGATTAAATGCAGTAGAAAATGAATTAATGGTGTTGAAACAACAATGGTATCTGTCACATATATTCTAAATAATGGCAAATAATTTATCTTCATGATACCAAGATGGGAGAGATGAATAAATTATAGATATCAGAGTCATTAGTTATACTATAATGTCATGCATTGTTAGAATAAAGAAAAATAAAAAATTAACATGTTTGGAATGCTTTATTTGTATCAAAAAGGAAGCTCTTACCTTAACACATTGCTTAACAAAACTAAGCTTGAACTAACAATAATATATATAGAATGTTTTATGTTAATCAAACTGTCTGCTTCCGACAATTGTAACTCAACCAAAAATTTTCAGTAACTCAAATTGCATAACTTGATCATTGAGTGAAATATTGTTTCCTTATTTAGAAATTTCCAACCAGAAAAATGCAAGGCTTTACTTGAAATCAACTGTGAAAAGAGCCATTTGCTATTATATTGAATTATTAGCTATTTGCGTAGAAAAACTTTTGTGTATTCTAGTTACTGAATTCTACTTAAATGTTACGGGGGGGTGGAAATATATATATATCAATGATATATATAGATAGATAGATATATAGATATAGATATATAACATTTATATATATATATATATATATATATATATATATATATACATACATATATATACACACACACATATCGATGGCTTAAGCAAATGGAAGTCTGCACCTAGCTGTTGCAGCAATAAAGTCTCTGCTGATGTCTGTCTGTCTTTATTATTATTATTTATTCATGTGTGGTTCCAATCTAGTTAATAGGTGACATTGACAAATTGAGAGGAAAATGATATCCCCAGTTCCCCTTCACTCAGTTTAATGAAAACACAAGAGAAGAAATGGTTCAATTACATGCAGCAGCCACAAAAGTAGAGAGCAACACCAACAGAAATTAACCTCAAGCAATAGTGAGACCAAACCATCACAATCAACTCCTTATATTTCTATTATTATTATTGTTACTATTATTGTTTTTTTGAATCACTCTTTGGAAGAGTTTCTTTCATTTGGATTAGGAAAAAGATTGGAAAACATAGTGACAATCTTCTGAGGGAAAAATAAAATTATATCTCCCTTTGGTTATATCCTGTTTTTTTTTTTTTTTTTTGTGTGTGTGTGTGTGTGTGCTTTTTTTTTTTTTTTTGACTGTACTCGCTCATTTTTTTCTTAATAAATCCTAAACTGAACAAGGAAGATAGCATACTCTCAGTGCCAAGAAGATATTCAATCTGACATACTATGACTAAAATTACAATTACATAAATACTGAACTGAAAGAGAACGTGATATAAGTGATAAACAGTAAAATAATAAACAGATTTGTAATATGGGATCATGGAAAAAAGCAATGTATAAACATGTAGTCAACTACATGTACAAATACATTCTATGTATCTAAAGCAAACACCCCATCCAAGTGTTTCTTTCTTTAAAAATATGAAATTGCTATAGAACTTAATATTTTACACCTATTATTATAAATTAATTTATACTATGTACTTACTAGAGGATACATGATTATTAAATAACTTTAAACAAATACATAGAACAAACCTATAGCTATGAATACAAAGTTCATATTTGAATATACTACTTCAGAAATATTGTTTTACAGAAATTAAAAAATAGACGGAGGTATTAAAAAGCAGCTAGAGATAGCTGATGTAACTACATAATTTGTCCATTGTTCGTATTCTGTAGTTCAGATCACCCAAAGTAGATGCTATGGAGCAAGTAATCTAAAATGCTATTTTATCTAATAATGTGTCAATGAACTGAATAGTATAAAAAGAACTACTACAAAATTATTTGAAAATATATGTATAAAGTATCTAATTATGAATTTGGATAATTTTATTCAGTGGCTGAGGGGAAGAATTGTTTTTAAATAATAACATAGTATGCAATATTTATTATCTGAAAATGAAAATCACTGGATCCTAATAGGATAAATGAAAATAGTATATTGTAGTTTAAATGAGCTTCTAAACAATAGCAAGTCACACAGGGATGCTTGACTAATTGTCTTATGCATTTGGGCTGTTTTTAAAGTCAGTCTATAACATCCATTATTTATTATTGTTATTACTGGTGAACTTGGTGAGTAAATATAATTACTCTATCCTCAACTTTTTCTTGGCTGTACAAATATAAATATTTAAAGTATAAAATATTTAAACTTTAAGGCTGCCATAGTTCACAGCATAAAATAAACTACAAAATACTGTTCTATCCCTGAGCCCCTAGTTTTTTATGCCCGTAGCAATTTACTATTTATTTACCTTAGCCATTTTTATTTATAAGCTCTTATCTTAGGCAAAAAAAAAGATATTAAAGAACAATGATAAAAAGGATTCATATTAGACATATCTAAAAGGCAAACTTATTTTATATTTACTTTCTAAAAAAGGAATAGTTTATAAGTAATCTGTATAATCAATTGAGCAGCAGGTCAGCATTCAATATGGTTGACTAATGCAGTATTCATACTATGAAATTATACTTTTGGATAAGTTTAACACACCGTAGGATAAAATGTGTGGTGCGTATTTCTTGAAGAATATACCAATCTCTGATTTTGAAATGACAACTTGATGAAACACACACATTATGTTCTTAAATTTATGTCTGTTTTTGAATCTCGTATTCTGTCTCACTAAATTTTCAAATTTAGTGATTATATCTGGCTGTTTTTCCAAATATACTTCTCTACTGCAATTGGGCAGATTCTTCTGGTGCCCTATGTCGTACTCCCTCCCACCATGCCAATTTCCTGTTCTTAAAGTAGACATCTTGAAGAGCAATTCTGTAGGTTTCTCAAGAAGTCCTGCAGGTATCACGCTTACATAAGCCACAACCATCTTGAAAATAAATGGAGGCTTACATTAACTTTTTCCTCCTTACCTGTTTCATTTTTCCCATTCTCTCAACCTTTTTTTCCAGAAACTGCCTTTCAAATAAACTACTTGGAAACAATTCATTGTATGAGGTTCAATTGTGTGAGAAACCCAAAAGAAAGTACTCTCCTTGTCGCCCTATAAAAACTAACAAATCAACAGATTTAAGGCTAGCTGAAAATAATATAGCAATCACTTGTTTTTATAACAAATAGGTTTTCCCTGTCTCCATTACCCTGCCTGTCTCTGTAGCATTAGCCACGCCTGTCCGCTTTCAACTTGGATGGCTTCTTTCTGTTTCCTTTTTTTTTCTATCCTTAACTGCTTTCATCTCTCTCACCTGTTATTGAAGTGCTTATTCTTCATTGTTCATTCCTTAGTTTTGTATCTTTCTTGAAATTATTTGCTTTAAGGATTGAATTTTATTCTGTAAATAATTATATTTTTAAACAAAGGAAAGAGAAAGAAAAAAGAGATAAAGAAACTCCTTAATTGGTGTCATTGTTTCCACCTTGTCCCATTTAAATTATTATTTCTCACAGCAACCAAAGTAATGTATTTAAACTACAAATATACTTATGCTGATCTTCTGCTAAATATATTTATATATTTTTTCCACTGTGTTGACCTTATACTCTTTTTAAGTATAATTTAGAATAGTTTAATTCATGGAGATTTGGCCAACTGTGTGTTTAATGGTTCTCTTTTCTACTGTCCTAGGAGTTACATAAAAATAACCTAAGAATGTTAATAGTGAGACAGTCATTAATTCAAAAAAAAAAAAAGGTAACTGTAGTACCTTCCATGGCACAAATTAGGAAAATGTTACATAGATACAATAAAGCATTTCAGGAAATTTTCTGAATATTGTAAATCTCAGCACAATATTTTTAAGTGTTCACTATACTATAAGTTCCACCAGGCAAGGGTGTATTCTGACACATTCTAACATCACCAGTCACAAGTTGAGAATAGGGACTAAGTAAGTATTCGTTGAAAGAAAGAAATAAAATAGATAGTGTATTACTGTATTACTGGGGTTTTGCCAAGTCATGAACAAACCCCAAAAGTTAATTTGTATTGGATGATGAAACTAATGATGCTAAATACACCATTATTGTTCTGAGGAAAGCAGGTTGAAAATGGCTTGAGGGAGGCACAGAGCATGGTACGCCTTCATAGTGGCTGCAGGGTGAAACAGGAGAAAAACCCTGTGTACAGGCTGGGTGTCTGTGATGTGGGAAGTCACCATCAGTGCCAAACCAGGCAGCTCTCTGGCTTCCTTGTTAGCTTGCCAGATTGCAGAAGGGGAGAAGGAGCTTGAAAGCTGTTAGAATGTTTATTATAAAATAGAGTCAGACTCTTCACTAAATATCTTTTCCAATACTTTGTCACTGTAATGCAGGCAAATAGTTTCTTTACATAAAAAGGGAAAAGGTGCTTGGTTTTGGTGAGGGAATAACTTATCTATAGTTATAGTGTGAATAGGAAGATTTTTAAGCATGGATTCAGGTGGTATAACTTTTTAAAAAGCCCATAGCTTTTTTCACAACAGTGCTGGGTTGATAAGCAATTGAGATTGCATTCTATCGCTCTTCGTGTTAAGTTAAATACATATATTTTATAGTTCAGAGAAATTTTAAAGAGTGTAAGCAAATGAAGTTGGTGAGAAAAGAACACGAGGATAAGTGGACAAGATATCATGTTGCGAATAAATCTCAAAAGAAAAAATGAACATCAGAGAAATGGTGTCAAATATACTGAGGATAGTGTATTCTGTTTAAGAAAGCATTTTTTTTTTTATTTAAAAGAAGAAAACAGGACTTCTGTTTAATTCGAAGTATTAAACACATGCATTTACCATTTTTTTCCTATTTGAACCCTATCAAAATCAAACCATATAAAACACTCAACTATGTGTTATTTACAAGAAAGTCTCTTTAAATGTATTTACATACATAGATTAATTACAAGTAAATGGATGGATCATATATATTTTTTGCTATTGAGTTTTATGAGTTCTTTACATAGTAAAAACAAATAATCCAATTTCAAAATGGGCAGGGGACCTGAATAAATAATTATTCAATGAAGACATATAAATTATCAATAGGAATATGAAAAGATGCTCAACATCACTAATCAGGAAAATGCAAATAAAACCAAAATGAGATACCACCTCATGATATTATCAAATAGACAAAAGTGAACAAGTGTTGGTGAGGATGTGGAGGAAAGGGAACCCTTGCACATTTTTTATGGAAATGTTCATTGATACAGCAACTATGAAAAACAATATGGAGTTTCCTCAAAAAATTAAAAATAGAACTACCACATGATCCAGAATTCCTACTTCAGGTATTTCCCCTAAGGAAATGAAATCACAATCTTGCAGATATATCTATAATCTCACGTTCATTGCAGCATTGTTCACAATAGCCAAAGTATGAAAACACCCTACGTGTCCAATGATGGATAATGTAAAAACATAAACACACACACACACACACACACAGAGTCCCCAAATATGTCCATATCCTAACCCCCACTACTTTGAATTTTATTTTATATGGCAAAAGTGACTTTGCACGTGTGATTAATAATCTTGAGATGGGAAGATAATCCTCAATTATCTGGGCGGTCCCTAAATGCGATCATAGTGCACTCATTTTTTAAAAAGGCAGAAATAGATTTGACAGAAAAAGAGAAGGAGGCAGAGACTGGAGTGATGTAGCCACAAGCCAAGGAACCCAAACAGCTACCAGAAACTAGAAGAGGCAAGGAATGTGTGTGTGTGTGTGACTGTGTGAGTGTGTGTGTGTGTGAGTGTGTGTGTGTGTGTGTGTATTTCTTTCTCTATTATTCAGCAAAAGAAAACAAAATCCTTCCATTTGTAACAATATGAATGGACCAAGAGTACATTATGCTAATCGATGAAAGACAAAGACAAATACTGTATTATCTCTACTTATATGTGGAATCTAAAAAGCAGAACTCATAGAAACAGTAGAATGAATTAATAAGCAAATATAAATGACTCTATTATTTAATTATCATTATTTCCTTGTCAAGACCTATTGCCATACAAAACTAAACTAGAAATAGGGGGAAAATTATCTAAATCTCATAAGACACCTACACAAATGGATAATGAAAGTACAGTTCTTTTGTCTTAAAATGAATGGAATGCCATTAAATGCACATATTAATTTTAGTCAAATAAAATCAGAACAGAATAATACCATTTAAAATGATTCCATTTAACTTCATAAAATGTGAAGACAATCTAAAAAGCTGGACAATAAAGCAAATCTAAACAGTGAAGAGCACTTATTCCCTAAACACTGAACATACTGTAAGCAAGAAATTCAGAATTATTTTTGCTACTTAATAACTAGTGATACTATCTGAAATAATAAATTGCCAAGAAAACTCATTTTCCCCTTTTAAATTAAGCATCAAGGGAAATGCAGTTAAAGCATTTCTTTTGTTTGTTTAAACATGCATAATAGACCACATATGGTTTAAAAATATAACTTTCAATTCAGGTCATTTACAAGTGTTCTGCATTAACTAATTAGCAAATGAACAGCAAGAAAAAATTGTTAGTTAACAGAAGATTTGCCTATTCATGGACATGTTAGAAAATTAATGGGTTTAATAATTTAGATGAACAATTGAAAACTTACGATATTTATATATTGACAATTATATCTTAAATATGAATTATATTTGATTAGTACCACATTATATAATTTTATTAAACCGAATTTTGCATATTTATTTTTTAATTTTAATTTGTATTTATTTTGTATTAGTTTCAGGTGTACAAAACCAACATAATGATTAGACATTTATAACCCTTAGAAAGTGATAAACCCGACAAGTCTACTACCTGTCTGACACTATACATAGCTATTCCAATACCACTGACTACATTCCATATGCTGTACTTTACATCCTGTGACATATATATATACACACACACACATATACATAAAAATTATAGTTGACATTCAAAATTGTTTTATATTAGTTTCAGCTGTACAGTGCAGTAGTTAGGCATCAATATAATTTATGAAGTGATCCCCCCATAAGTCTAGTACCACTTGACACCATACATAGCTTTTACAACGTTATTGATTATATTCTCCATGCTGTATTTCACATCCCCCTGACTATTTCGTGACTACCAATTTGGTCTTCATAATCCCTTCACCTTTTTCACCCATTCCCCCAGCCCCCTTTTCATCTAGCAACCATCAGTTTGTTCTCTGTATCTAAAAGTCTATTACTGTTTTGTTTGTTCATTTATTCTGTTCTTTAGATTATATAAATGAGAGCATATAGTATTTATCTTTCTCAGTCTGACTTATTTCACTTAGCATAATATCCTCTAGGTCCATCCATGTTGTTGCAAATGGTTAAGATATCATTCTTTTTTTCATGGCACAGTAATATTACTACTCCATTGTATAAATATACCACAGTCTTTATCCAATCATTTATTGATGGGCATTTTGTTTGTTTCCATATCTTGGCTATTGTGAATAGCGCTGCAATGAACATAGGGGTACACATATGTTTTTGAATGAATGTTTTGGATTTCTTTGGACAAATACCCAGGAGTAGAATTGTTGAGTCATAAGGCAGTTCTATTTTTAATTTTTTGAGGAACCTCCATACTGTTTTCCACAGTGGTTGCACCAATTTGCAATCCTACTAACAGTTCACAAAGGTTCGCTTTTCTCCACATGCTCACCAGCCCTCGTTGTTTGTTAATTGATGATAACCATTCTGACAGGTGTGAGGTGGCATCTCATTGTGGTTTTTAGTTTGCATTTCTCTGATGATTAGTGACATTGAGGACCTTTTCATATGTCTATTGGCCATCAGTATGTCGTCTTTGGAGAAATGTCATTTCAGTTCCTCTGCACATTTTTAAATTGGATAGTTTGTTATGCATATTTTAAATATATGATAATTTTAACAGAGCTAAGCTCTAGGTATTCAATGAATTATTTATGAAGAAAAACTGAAGGGAAATATTGGGAATTATTGACATGGAGAGTGAATGAATTGCTTTAGTAAATATCACATTCTATTTAAATAAAGTGATTAATAGGTAAATAGAAATTATAGGAAAAGCACAGCTCATTCTTTGCAAAAGAAATCCACACAATTCAAGCGATGAAAAAATATAACTATGTTTTAATATAATATTTAATATAAGTTAATATAATATATTATTTAATATAATGTAAGTTAATATAATATATCATTTAATACAATATAAGTTAATATAAAAATATAATGTAAGTTAATATTTCTTTGGTATTCTTAGTTTACATTTCACCATTCTTATAAATATTGCCCAGCCATAACTACCATAGGTATGCAGAAGTGCAGAATCATAGAGAATACAAATAAATATGCCAAGGGACTATTTACTATTTATTCAAAAGAAGATTGAAGATAGAAGAGGTAAAATATGTATGAAGAAATAAAAACAACAGTCATACAAACTTAAGAAAATGTATGTAGTTTGGCATAAAAATGATATAGAAATATTATTAAAATATAAATAATTATAACAAATAATCTTTAGTGGCAGAAATGCAAATTTGAGTATAGTGTTTTAACTACTTGACTTTAAACCACCTGTTGACTGGTGCAATTATATCGTTTTAATAGAGATTTTTGAATTAAAGACACATTGTGGCTCTTCAGACTTCACACACTCACATCCTTAAAATTTTAGGAGGCTTTCAGCACTGCTGAAATAAGTTATTTTAAGGAAAGAGAAAATCAAGAGGTGAATCTGAATTTATAGGTTAAGACTTAGTTTTAGGGTTGTTTTTAAAAGGAACGACATTTTTTTCTAAAAATCAAGTCACCATCGTGAACAGGCCTGAATATATGAAAAGCAAAGAATTGTAAAAAACAAAATAAAACAAAGGCAAAATAAAAACAAGTATTAAATGTATGTTTTACTAAATATGAAAGATTGTGCCAAAGATATAAATGTTTCAGTCATCCTTGGTATGTGTATAATAGAAGCACACAGAGATGCCCCCCACCCACACTTTTAGTTTTTAGAAAATAATCCCATGGGATTTTAATATCTGTTAGGCTCCAATTTTTTCAATTAGTTAGGCACTTGTGATTACTGATAGACATGGATATAACTCACAGATGACTTGAGGACAACAGGGCAGCAACCTTACCTAGCAGGAAATTGTTCTTGAAGAGTAGTTACAGCATTTGATTGAGCAAGTTTGTTGGGAGCACATTTTTGGTTACGTGTGAGAATCCATAAATGCATGAGGAGCACTTTATAGAGCACTGATTTTTTGAGTAAGCATAACAGAGCTACAGAAATATGTGTCTAACTTTTAACGTACCCCCATGTGTAGTTAGGTTGAATGGCGTATGAATGTTATATGGTACATTAGCCAGCTTTGTCTGCATAATGATCACAATATTCTAGGGGCATACAGCAATAATTATTTGTTGCATACCATTTGTTTTTATAATTACATTTCCCCTCAAGTATATGCAAGTTTGCTGGTGGTGTGCTTATCTAGGTTCCAGACTGGGCTCTATAATGGGCTTGGATTGAGATCTAAGTATGCTCTTATGTCTTTAATCATCACTTGACTCACATCAATTTGTTTTTCCACTCTGAAAGGTAGGATGCATGAAATACAGACCACTCAGGTTCACAAAAATCTGTTCATCATGTTCACTAATATCACATGGCTAAGCTCAGCATCAAAGGGACTGAGGAATGTCTGCTTCTTATAGAGGTATTTGGAGGAGGGAGTGAATATTTGCGGAAGAATAATCTAATCTACTGCTCTCTGCCCTCTTAGTCATAATATTCTCTTCTCTCTCACCTAAATACTGCACATTTACTTCCATCTCAAGTCCTCATGTCAGGTGTCTCATCTAATCATTATATAAAACTCAAATATCAGGATCTTATAACCTACATTTTATAATGCAGGTGAGATTGCACATTGTTTAAACAGGCAAGTATTTTGGCTCTATCCCTCCACCCTTGTGCCCCCGACCATACACACATTCAACCAACCAGGAACAGAACAGGGATAGAATAATCATAATAAATGCTTCCATTCAGAAAAGGGAAGAGTGGGAGGTAATAGCAGACACTGGCCCTAGCTCTTCTTGCTTGTGTGGCTCTCCAGACCATTGCTCTACCCACTGGAAAGTTTATTTTTGTTTGTTTGTTTTTCCCCATCAACCTCATTGGTTACTTATTAAATGAGCACTGAAAAATATGCCTTTCTTTGGGGCATATGGATGAACATAACTATTAGCCTGATTTTTGTTTGTAGAAAATTGGGTGCCTAGAGATATTTTTATATGTCAAGCAAATTCAATCTCTTTTATAGTAGGCTGGCAGCACTTTTGCCAATACTGGTTTCTAAAATTTTATGGATTTACTCTGTGGAATTGTTTCCAGTCAATCCTACATGCTGGAAGTCACACATTACAGCAACATTTGTATTAACGGGTTGCCCCTCACACTAGGTTAGTTAAGTGCCTTTTGGGCTCTACAGACTTTACAGGACTACATCCTTAGGATTTTAGGAGGCCTTCTGTCAAACAATAAGGGTTGAAGCCATCGTATTTCTTTCACAGATCTTAGTAAAGGACCTGATAACCAGGCTTTGAATTGGACTTTATCTTGAAGTTTTTGTTTGTTTGTTTGTTTATTTGTTTTTAATAACAGGACACAGGATATCTAAGACTGTGTATTTTAATGGCCACAACTTTGTCTGAGAAATTAGTTTCACCTTCTAAATGTGCAATTTCTGGGTTATTTCTTTAAAAATCTGGTAAAATAGTCATTATTTTTCTGAATTTATCTCTTTCTTGTAATATTTTTAAATATCCTATTAACTGCAATAAACAATCACAAGTACAAGGTGTGATCACAAAATACAGTGAGTGTTTAAATAAAAAAAAGTATTACTGTAAAAGACACATTGCCATTAATCCACCACCAAAATACTCCCCCTCACTTCGAACACAATTATCCCATTGTTCTCGCCACTTTCTGAAGCAGTTCTGGAAGTCCTCTTTCATGCATGTCTTTAGTTGCGCTATTGTGGCTCCTTGATGTCCTGAATCAATTCAAAGCAATTACCTTTCATTGTCATTTGGAAGAGCCAGAAGTTGCACAGTGCCAGAACCGGTGAATAAGGTGGATAAGGACATACTGTGATGTTTTTATTTGACAGAAATTGCCAGACCAGAAGCAATGTGTGACACGGAGCCTTTCTTTCCATTGTGATCACAATATATGGTGAATGCTGCTGCCAAGTGCCAGCCACTGTAAAGGCAGGGTCTTTAATACAGGAAGCAGAGTGTCAAACCTTAGTAACACTGTATGACAATTTTCAACTTGCTCGGTGCAGTCAGTTGGGTATGAGCTGTAGTTGAAAGAAGGTGTGTTTTAAAGTGTGCTGTAAATCATCTTCCATCATGACAATGGTACGTCCACTTCTTTTAGTTCTTTTTTTGGAGTTTCATCGTGTTCATTCATTTGGGAAATATTTCTTTGTCTCCTCATTTTGGCTGCCTCCCTGTATTTCTTTCTATGACTTAGGTGGATCTGTTATGTCTTCCAATCTTGGAAAGGCGAACTTATGTAACCGATGCCCCATAGGCCCCAGTGGTGCAGACTTGCTGGTTACCTGAGCCCTGTGCTCCAAGGGAGTCCCTTTTGTGGGTTGGGTATGTCTTCTTGTTGTAGGTGAGCTTTGACTGCTGTTGGAACACCAGTGGGTGGGACTGACCCTCAGGCTGAGTGGCTGAGAGGACTGTCTGTGACTGTAGCAGGCAAGATGTAGTACAGAGGCTGAATCCCATGGAGTAGGATTCATCATAACGGGGCTCTGGTGCCTGCCGAGACCATCCTTCGGGTTTGCTGTTTGTGGACCTAATTGGATGGTGCTCTGGTGTGCTCTGAAGCTGACCACTTGATGTGTTATTTTTGGGCATCTTGACAGGATCTCCAGCGTAGTCCCATGTCAGACACTACCTGTGCCTAGCCTGGGCCACTTGTCCTAATGCTTTTGTTATTGCCTCTCATTGGTGGAATATATTCTGGAATCTTGTGGATCACTTCAATGAGGCTGAACCATAACTGAAAGAGAAATATTTATGCAATCTGCATCTAATTTTAATTAAATAACCAGTATTTGAGTTCTTGAGGAAAATCTGAAGATTATCTCTCCTGAAATATCCTTAAAATATTTTGGAACTGGTTCATAAGGAATCTTTATTTTTGTACCAATAATGGGAGTAGAGTTAGAACTAAAAGGATGATTTTATATATATATTTTAAGAGGGAAAGATTATAAGGCTAATATCAACTATAACTGTCAAATATCTATGTTTATCTTATTTTACCTGTGCTATTATTATAATGTGCATGAAAACATATATGAAAATAAGCAAGGTATAGGATTAGAGATACACATGTGTTCATGAGTGTATATGTGAATATGCAATGTACATATACTTATATGCAGTATAAACATACATGAATATTCTGTGGGACTTTCAGTCTATCCAAATTCAGATAAGATTTTTTTTAGTATATCCATATTCACACTGTATTTGTGTTCATATAACCTAGAGACAGGCATTTTCAATCATATTGAAAGTAAAAGTTATAAACTTTGCAATTATATCTGAGGATGTTTACACAAAATTTTCATTCCTAAGAGGGCATAACTTGAAAATAATTGCTTTTCAGATAGTTTTCTTACTTGGTTAAAATGTATAAGTTTCCTGTGCTGTTGATAACTTGGAATCATCTAACATGACAATAAAATTCCTTTGCAGTTCTAAATATATTCAAAACAGCAAATTCATTATTCTGAGCATATTACTTTGTGTGACTTTCACTGGAGTACTTATACTTTATCTTAGACATCCTCTTCTTTGTACCTGGAGCAACGTTCTCCATGACACAGCACAGCTGTTGAAGGGAACTTTTTTTTTCTTTTTCTTTCTTTTTTTTTTTTTTAGTATCCGGTTGGTCCTAACTACTTTGAAATACTTTCCTAGCAGTGGCATCCATTTAGAGTAATGAGACACTGTGGTAGTTTATAGTATGCAGGCTGAACTCATATGAGTTCTGGACAATAAATAGCTCTGCTCAACAGAGTTGACTATAATAGATAAAGTACTTCAGGTGATTAAGTCACCTTAGTTCTAGAAAAAAAGTAATAATAATTCAACCAACCAAAAAAATAAAAAATAAAAATGCCCAGGTAACATGTATAAGTTATTTTAACAAGCTTGAGGCATCTCTACTCTGTATGAAGTATCTGTAACAACAACAACAACAACAACAAAATCTCTGAATAGGGATAAGGAAGCCCTCAGTGAGGTAAGAGAAATGTAAAAACGCACCAAGAAATAAAGAAGTGTTTTTCTAACTCTTTTACATCCCAGGTGTCCATTACTAAAGGCAAGACTAAAACTCTTGTATGGATTGGATGAGATTAAAAATAAAGGGAGACAGAGAATTATGTGTTGAATATGATCTAACTTTGTGTAAATACATGTATAATTCAAATTCATTTCCTCTGGATAATGTTAAAGGATCACTTCCTTTGATTGGATCATTTTTCCTTCAGGGAAATTCTTTACTTCATGGAAAACACAAGCATGAATATATTCAATAACTTGGCTGATTATTGAAAATTATATATATATATAAAACACCAACAACATATTTCTCTTCATTTCATCTTTTAGACAGGAGGAATTAAAAAAAAATATAAACCCTGATATACTGGATTAAAATTAAAGTTTAAGATGGAGAAAATGAAATAAGAAATGTTATGATCTTACATAATTTCCACTTTCAATGTAAGAGTCAAAAAAGAGGAGAGAGGAAAAAATAAATAAAATAGACTTTAGAAACACAAGCACTCATTCTAAATGTGGAGGTTGTGTCCATTTTTAAGAGATGTAACATTGAGAAATTGCATCTAGCCTCGAATGCAGTCATGTGGAAATCTCTGGCTTAAAATATATGACTTTATTTATTTTCCCTTTAAAATAAGTTCAAGGGTAGGCATCCTGGAATTGGTATGCAATACCCTAAGCAATTTATTGCCCATCCTTAGCAGGTGTCTGCAATCTCAGAGTAATATCTGGTTATTGCATTTTATGTCCTGCTCCAGGTATTTTTATGTACATTCACATCTGGTAAAAGAGAAAATGGGAATAGCCTAAGAGAACACCTACCAGTTAGTTCAGGACAATTTTAAGAGCTTTTCTAGAAAAAAAAAATCACTCGTTTTCTATCTGTAAGGGAAATGCTTGAGACCATTCTACTCACTTCCAGCTTTCCCAGGCATGCAATGCCAGATCATCAGTGTTGTGAACTGTATCGTGCCCCCCAAAATCCATATGTAGAAGTTCTAACCCCCACTACCTCAGAATGTGTCTATCTTTCGAGTAGAACCTTTAAAAGGGTAATCAAGGTTAAATATGGTAATAAGTTTGAGGTCCTAATCCAATATGACTGGTGTCTTTACAAGAAAAGAAAGTGACAGCAGGGATGTACGTGCACAGAGAAAAGGCCATGTGAAGACACAATGAGGAGGCAACCATCTGCAAAGCAAGGAGAGAGGCTTCAAGAGAAATCAAACCTGCCAACATCTTGATATTGCAATTCTAGCCTTCAGAACTATAAGAAAATAAATTTTTGTTGTTTAAGCCACCAGTTTTTGGTATTTTATTATGGCAGCCCTAACAAACTATACAGCCCTTGATGCTACTTGGAGAAAATTTTCAATTAACACTAAACTTATAGTAAAGGAAATGTTGAGTGGATTCCCAAACTCCACTTTCTCTCTCTTTTTTTTTCTCTCTCTCTGTCTCTCTGTCTCTCTTTGTCTCTCTCTCTTTCTCTCAATTTAGAAGTCTGAAACTGTGGCCATAGTATTATGGTAGACAATGAAAGGATACACGGCACAAACACATACACAAATAGTTTCAATAAATTATTTATCTCAAGTTTCATAGAAATTTCTCAGTGTCATGCTTCCATGTGTCATGTCTCTAGAGCACACACTTACTAATTTTTTTTTAACTATGTTTAAAAATAAAACAGGTAAACAGGTCAAACTTCTGTTTCCTTGCCTTGAAATAGAAAAGTTTTGTTTTGTTTATTTAACTTGCCAAAGTAAAATGGGAACAAGTATTGTATAATTGTTACTTGTGCAAGTATACAATTATATAACTATTGATTAATTACTGTTTGATGGGAGTTAGAGTGAGCATTTGTCATCCATTACTATACAAAGTCTTTTAACAATCTCTCTAATAATTATACACATCTGTATGAGATTTTATTTCAGAAGATGACATGAAGTATGGAATAGGGTAACTGCCTGAGGAGCAGTAAGGAAAGCACAGTTTTTGATTAGAGAAGGTAACGGTGACCCCACAACCATGGTTAGGACAGAGGGATTCCGGAACAAACAACTCAAGCATTAACTAACAACATAATCTTCAATCAAATTCAGAACATTGCCACTGGAAACTTAGCCAGGACCTGCTCATTTTAGTCCTTCCAAAAGTTCTGTGAGTTTTGTTTGCTTATTATTTCTTTTAGTCTCCTTTCAGAAAGTGTCTTCCTCTTTAAAACAGGTAAATTGAATTTTATTATCTGAAACTAATTATGTTGATTAATAAACAAATTAGCCAGGACTAGTTTCAGAAAACCTTCCAGAAAAGTAGAAATCTAGTTAGTTTTAGAAGCTCTTATATCCAAGTTAGCATTAGAGGAACGAACCCATGTCAGCTAAAGTATTTCTTAAATTTTCATCTGTTTTAAATTTTCACAGATAAAGAATCACCTATACTGATGTGTAAATTGAAGGCAAGGCAATTCATTTCATAGAATGAATATGTGCTGTTATAAATTATGATTATGATTATCAAGTTTATAAGAACAGATGAGCTGGTTCATTACTTATAACTGCTATGGAAAGTGTAAAGAAGAAAACTTCAACTCTACAACTTTTGATTATTTTATCAAAAGGAGATTCAAAAAGCATATAATCTCTAAGACTGACTGAAAGAATCCACATTTCTGTTTAGCTATAAACAAATGTTGCAGAAAATAAGGTTGTTGTTCTATAAAGTACGGAATTATGATAAAGGCATGATAGAGAAACTTGTGCTGGATGTACACAGAGAGAATCTGAGAATCTGAATTGAACACACTAGCTAGAATAGCGGGGAACTGTAGCAACGGTTTGTTCAATTGCTAGACTGCAATTGATACTCAGTGTTGACTTATTCTATACATTGAGATGCCATCAATTACGGTGAATGATATAAAGAATTAACTCAAGTACCAAAAGATACATAGGTAGAAAAAAAAAAACACATCATGTGTAAACCATTCACTATTCCTTAAATATGTTTCTGGAGCGGTACCAGAGAACCTCCAGAGGTACCAGGGAACATTCCCTTCACCAAGTCAAGGAAGGAAACAGCAACCAGGAAAATGTCTGTACTGTGTTCAGTAAGCTACAGGTGTTGATGGGAGATTCTGCCATTGAAATGGGACCCCTGAATATAGAGGAAAGGACAGACAGAAGCAGTTAGCAATCAGATAGATGCAAGATGACAGGCTTGTCAGATTGGGCAGTAGCCTTAGACGTGGCAAGCAGCATGATTTACTCTCAAGGCTCTCAGGTAGTTGTTGGCTGTTTATTACAGCTCGAGGATTAGTTACGGAAGGTCCTAGCAGATCTTTGTAACTAGGGTAAAAAGAAAGAAAAGAAAAGGACTCCATTGTGGAGAACATGTCAGATTTATCCTAGCTTTTCTTGGTTTGCCCAATGGGCTAATGAAAAATGTTACCTTATGGCCACATACAAAGTTTTTGCAAGGGTTGGGTTATCTACTAAGCTTTCTTCCACTACAGTCAAACTGATACCTACTGTTGTAGGCAAAAATTTCCCAGAAATTACAAACTATTCTAATCTCCTACTAGGGTTTTTGACACCCATCATTACTGATGGTACAGCGATTTTTCCTCATTGGAATAAATGCTTATTCTAGAAATGTATTTATCTTCTTTGCCACCATGACTGAAGTGCAAACTGAGATCAAAGAATGATGATGTATAGGGGAGGAAAAACATTATACAACAAAGTGTTTTCTTTGATCAAATCCAGAGTAAAAAACTACAATAGCTGTACCCACTTTCTTCTACTCTTGCTTTTTAAAGTTGTATTTACATTTGAACTTTTTCTCTTTTCAATTTTATCCCATTACAGTATAGACTGTCTTAGTTGTGGTGAGTTCTGCAATTTTTTATATAGGTAATAGAATATTGTGGCAAGCATTTGTCTAACCAAGAAGAAAATATAATCTAGATATATTGCATTTGTGACTTGAAAAAACGGGTAAGAGTTGGGTTCATTCTTATACCTGACAATGAACTGCATCCTTAAATTTTGTGCCTTAGGCACCTCCCTTAGGCCTCACCATAGCCTTAGCCCCAATTTATATTCATTTGGGAAGGACTGTGATATTTTCGTTTTTGTTGCTTAGAATTATTTAATGGAATAAATAAAGTATATGTTAACTTTTGTTACCTATGGTGCTACAAGTGAAGTGGATGTTTCCCATTTGTAGCAGTCTAAAATATTTTGAATGCCATCATTTTCCAATGTTAATGGTTTCATGCAGAATAATATCAATCATGACATGTACAGTCAAAACCAAAAGAAAAAAAAAAAGCAACACATGTCTCAGCTTTCCTTTCTATCAGAGTACTGACATATGGAACATATAGTTTAGGAACTATCCATCACAGCCTAGAAGTTTAGATTTTAATTCAGAAATAAAATCAGAGGGACAAAGTGAGGCATCTGTAATCTATCTGTTGACCTAGGTGGAAGCACAGTAATATATATCTGCACACTAAAATGTTTGTACCAGTTTTCTTATTGCTACATAGATGGCGTGGAATAGAGTTGGTAGGAAAAACAGCATTTCCTCTAATTCTGTGTTGGATTCTGCCAGTTATTCCTTACACTCAAATGAGAGCTTGCTTCTCTTGCCCAATAGAAGATTCTGTAAACTTTCTAATATTGTTCAATAACTCCTTACTGCTTAAACTACTGGGTGTGTATTTGCTGTCTGATCTGAGAGCTAATCTTTGAAAAAGAGCTGTTGATAAAAGTTAACATTTAAATGATTTTATTTTCTAGGCATTATCAATTCCATTGTCATTTCATAATTCAGATAGGAAAACAAATCAGTTTGTTCACCTATGCAAAGATTCATCACTATCAAATGATGAAGCACTGCTTCACACTGCCCCAAATAAATATTAGTCATGTATGTGTATAGCATTATAGTATTGTCTGAGGTTTAGGATTAATTTACATGTTAACGGTATTCTTTGTCAATTTATTTGTCTTTCCTTTCGTTTTAAAAACTAAAAGACACTTGATCTGAAACAAACAACATAGACTTTATTCAGCTCATAGAAACACATTATATCTCACAAGAGAGGATCTCAAGTGATTTTGAATGCTTTAATTTGCTTCTTTTGATTGATTTGGAATGTTCGTATTGAGTTACCTTAAAGATTTTTTTTTTCAGAAAAGTTATTAATTTGGTTTTTGACTGAGTTAATTGATAATTGAGTGTTATTGAGAATAAAGGATAAGAACAGGACAATGGGAAGAACCCAAATTAATCACACTCAATAAGAATTTTTTTTATTTGCCCACAGAAATTTACAAAATGTAAACTTATTGATGTAACATAGTATTAATATTTCTACAAAGATATCCTCTTTCTATTAGAATAATGAGTGCCACAGGAAGCTGAACTTCACACTGAGTAATTAACATGGTAAACGAATCATTAATACATTATGAACACATGTTTATCTTGCTGGGCACCATCAATTTCAATAAATTGTTTTATAATTTATTCACTATATATTTCTTATTTCCTACTGTTTGGTCTTAGCCTAAATCATTTGATTTAACATCAGTCATACTTATATTTATACTATGATCATTAAAGTTCAATTAAATTAGAATTCACCAAATTGCATTTGGAGTTGCTGAGCTAGAGATTTCAAATATACTCAAACACTCATCTTTGAAAAAAAACTGAAACAACAAAAACTTAAATGCTAACTAATTTAATGAGATGTATTAAATATGTTTTTTTAAATTTAATTCTTTTTAAATTTTAAGTCATCTAAATACTTTTAAAAATAAATCACACTAATCTCCAGTTCTCTTTTCTACCCAACTAGGTACTAAAGAGTCCTGACTTGTAGCCAGCTGCAAATGATGGAATATAAATATTATTATATTTTGCTATCACCATTAGCCAGTCAGCATTTAAAATCTTAATTATAAAAAAAGTTTAACCTGTGAATTTCAAAATATAAAGGAAACTGTTTTACATATGCTGATTCATGTTGTCTGTCAAAATATTAAGTCTACGGTGAAACGTGTGGAAAAACACATCCATTTGAGATTATGTTCTGTCAGTGCAATACAACTCAAACAGAAGAAGATGCAGATTTTGAGTAGTTAAGACAATCCTTTGATCTTCTCTCACTACCAAGGATCTCTTTTAGAAAAAGCAAAGCATATATACACAACAGAACTGTGCGTTTATGAACATTCATTGCATGTGGATGCTCTTGCTGTTTTTCATTAAACTAAAATTTTATTTCTTCAATATATACTTACATTTTAACTCTGTTAATAATCTATTTTTTTGACTACCACTTTTGGAAAAGGAAAAAAAATTGCAAAAAGGGAAGGCAGCTGGGGTTGGTGGTAATACAATGTATTCTAAAAACTGCATTGACAAAAATTCATGACAACTACAAAATTAAGGACACAAAAACTAAAGAGAAGAGTACAGAGACATGAAGGGCCCTGTAAGCAATGCCCACTGAGGATTATGCAGTTCCATTTATTTTTTCAACAGTCACAGCCCTGGAAATAGGAGATTAAAATATAGTCTGGCAGTACTGTACCAGATGATAGCATTTGACAAAAATAATAATAATAATAATAATAATAATAATAATAATATTGATAATAATAATAAAGTAATTATGATGTCCTAAATTAAATTACAGCAGGCCTGAAAGTGGGAAGAAGAGACAGGGAGAATTAAGTCAGGTGTAATGAAGCTGTGGGCTGGAACCAACAAAAGAGTGTACACGTTCCTGAATGTATGTGGAAACTTTAAATCAGCTTCCAGGCAGCTGTTTCAGCAATTATCTAAAAAGAATAGCCAAACACCAGACACCACGACATTCAGCTTATACATGAACTTTCTGAACTGTTGCCCACAACCAATCTAGAAGTAACAAGTATTTCTGCCTTACACACTACTCACCTATCCCAGAACTTTCCCTGCTTCATATATTCTCACCCTCCTTATCTATAGCCAATGTAAATTCTTCCAAAACAACTTACATCTTTCTTCAATGTGTAAACAACGAGCCCTGTGAACCACAAGACATCAGATGTATTTGTCTTTTTTTTTTAATCTTTATGTTCCTTTAGTGGAGCAAGATTCCTGACCAGTATACAGTGATGTATTTACTAAACAGAGACCTGTGCAGAAATTACATACTATCCATCTAGATAGGCTTTCATTAAACTTTGCGTATTGATGGAATAGTTCCATTTATAAAGTTTGATACATCAAACAGCTTTGAATTTGACCAGGCTGTCTATTAAATGAACTCTGAAAAAGTTAAGTTGCATTTAACTTTAGCTACTATATTTTACAGCATTAAAAAACTTAGGCATTAGGTAGCTTCTCAAAATGTTCTTCTATGCGTGATGGCATTTAGCAGAGCAGAGTCCATCATCTAGCCTTGTTGTTGGTGGCTTACAAACTGCATGCCCCAGGCCTGGTCTTTTCTCTGTCTACCAGATGGCTCAATAAAAACTTTCCTTCAGGACAACTTTCAGTCTCTGAGGTTTTCATTTAACACTTTCCAAAGCAGTAATAATTCTCTTACATTAGAGTCATCCACAGGATTTTTTTTTTAATTTATTGGGGTGACAATTGTTAGTAAAATTACATAGATTTCAGGAGTACATTTCTGTATCACATCATCTATAAATTACATTGTGTGTTCACCACCCAGAGTCAGTTCTCCTTCCATCACCATATATTTGATCCCCCTTACCCTCATCTCCCACACCAGGATTTTAAATGTATAGAAATTAAACCCAATATTGAGTAGATTTCCTTTGTTAATTAAAATATTAATAGTTCACCTATGAAATTATCTATATTTTAAAGATCAATACTTGTGCTGGCAATGTGTAATGGTAGAGGCATTTTGTTGTCGGAGATTTGAGGAGTACAATCCTAGATCACAAACCAAAAAGTAACAATTATGAAACACTTAAAATATTTTCTTATAGTTGAATAGATATAATGATAGGAACCAAACTCGTAGACACACAGTGAAATTTTCATTAGTGATTTGGGTCTTATTTTGAGAATATTCATAAGATTCTATGAGACAAACATAGAACAGTAGTTTGCATTTTCTAATTTTTCTCTAGGACAAGGCTACTTGGAGTAGTTTAATTCTATAGTTAATTAGTAATATAAGATATAAGTGGAGTGCTTCAGAATATTCATAATAATTTTTAAACTTTCTTATGCAGAGGAAAACCCTGATATGTATGCTAGTTGCTGAGAGACCAAGTAAGTTTGCTCTAGGTGATGAATTTGACTTCCAAATTAAAAATCCTCTAACAAAAAATGCCAATAATATGATGAAAAGTGTGTGGCTAGTTTATTCTTTCTATGTCTTTGACACTTAAGTAAAAGCAGTGGCTCCAAGAAAGACTTTGAGACCTCTGGAGAGATGGTTAAACTAAGGAAAAATTCTTGGAGCCAGATGGACTATGTTAATATTCCAGCCTTGTCATTCCCAAACAATATGACTATTCCTTATTTCAACAGAATGTAATTGTAAAGGTAGATTAAATTATTATATGTGAAGTTTTCAAACATGTACTAGGCTCACTGTGAGAGGTATATCATTAATGGACTGTTGGGCACAGGTCTAATATAGGCCTATTTTATTTAGATCAACTTGAGATGGGCAAGTAGCAATAGTTGTTCCCACAAACGTACAATGGAAACAACCAAATATTCATGTAGGTTAAGTGACAGAAAGCTGTTCAAAGTTAGCAGGCCTGACCAAAACCCTCAGGAAACTACGGCAGAACAAGATATCAGAAGTCAGATTTCTCGGTCTCAGCCAGCTGCTTTCTGATGCTAAAGGTATCAGCCTCAAGTTAAGCATATTTTTGTTCATCTGAGCACATTTTTCTGTAAAATTGCATACATATTAAGCAGTCACAGTACATTTTATCTTATTAGGTAAAAAGTCATTAGCATTACTAAAGTAATTTTGTTTGCAAATAAAGTTTTGAATCTGATTTAGTTCAACAAAACATTATTTGGATATAATCATACCACATTACGATTCTAAAACATGTATGTAAACATCTGGTTTTGACTGGAATATAAATGATATAAATGACTTTTTTTGTGCTGCAAAGTGCCATGTTAATGAGCTTTCAGTTAGCAAAAGTCTAAGCTTATCTAAATATTACATTAATTGAAGTTAAGAGTAAGTAATATAAGTAAAGTCAGGAGTTTGAAAATAAACTAAATGTTATACTTCTATTTGTTACTAAAAAGTCAGTGGTAGAAAAATCTGTATCAATTGAAAAATGTAAATAATCAGCAGCTCTTTTTCCACTTTTAACACTTGTTTTAGCATCAACAACACACTCTAAATACATATAAATATTTGGGTTCTCAGATAAATGCCAAAAGCTTTTCCCAAGATTTCAATGAGCTGCATATTTGATTAAGCTTTTAAACGTTTTGACGAAAATGTCAATTTTAAGAACATATTGTTTTCATTGCTTTTTAATATACAAATATAGTATCAAATGACAGTAATAATTTTTCCCAATTTAGTTTAATATTGGAAGTTCCTGATATAGAAAATATTCTCTAGCAAATCCTGTAACAGATACTAGTCTATGTAGCTTTAATTTTCTACCAATGTCATCAAAACACACACACACAAAATGAAGTATATCTGCTAAACATTTATTTTCATCAAATGATGACATTGAAATAATTTAATACCAAATTTCATGTAGATATCAGCACTTACAATACCATTTTAAGTGTTGAAAGTTACTGTACAATAGCCCAATACAAATTCAATGAGTGATTTAACTAATTCATTTTGGAAACTTCTATTTAGTCAATCAATGATTATAATTTGCTGTCAAGTAATTGTAAAACATATTACTTACTGCTTTGTGAGTTTATAAAAAAAAAGGCTAAAATAAATGAATGGGACTACATCAAATTTAAAAGCTTCTGCACAGCAAAAGAAACCATCGACAAAGTAAAGAGGCAACCAACTGAATGGGATAAGATTTTCACAAACAGCACCTCTGAAAATGGGCTAATATCCAAAATATACACGGAACTCATACAATTCAACAACAAAGAAACAAACGATCCAATTGAAAAATGGGCAGAGGACCTAAAGAGACATTTCTCCAAAGACGACATACAAAAGGCAAAGAGACATATGAAAATATGCTCAACATCACTAATCACAGAGAAATGCAAATAAAAACAACAATTAGATATCACCTCACCCCAGTTAGAATGGCTATCATCAACACGACAAATAATAACCAGTGTTGGAGAGGCTGTGGAGAAAAAGGAACCCTCAGACACTGCTGGTGGGAGTGGAGACTGGTGCAGCTACTATGGAAGGCAGTATGGAGGTTCCTCACAAAATTGCGAATAGAATTACCATATGACCCAGCAATCTCTCTCCTGGGTATCTACCTAAAAAAATCTGAAAACATTTATCCATAAAGACACGTGTGCTCCAATATTCATTGCATCTTTATTTACGGTGGCCAAGATATGGAAACAACCAAAATGTCCTTCGATAGATGAATGGATAAAGAAGTTGTAGTATATATACACAATGGAATACTATTCAGCGGTAAGAAAAGATGAAATAGGACCATTTGTGACAACATGGATGGATCTTGAGATTATAATGCTAAGCGAAATACGTCAGACAGAAAAAGTAGAGAACCATATGATTTCACTGATATGTGGTATATAAACCAAAAACAACAAAAGAACAAGACAAACAAATGAGAAACAAAAACTCATAGACACAGACAATAGTTTAGGGGTTACCAGAGAGTAACGGGGAAGGGGGATTCTAGAAGAGGGTAAATGGGGTCTAATATATGGTGAGGGAAAGAGAACTGACTCTGGGTGCTGAACACACAATGTAAGATATAGATGATGTATTTCAGAATTATACACCTGAAATCTTTGTAAGCTTACTAACAATTGCCACCACAATAAACTTTAAATTAAAAAAAAAGTCTGCTTCCTCTTTTAAAGCAACTCAGATATAAAACATAAGATGTCATATTTTTTTTGTATTTTTACTGAAATAAATAGCCTGAGCAATGTATTTTATGAAAAAATTACATAAATGTAATTATAAAAGTACAACAAGTCTTAGGAAATATAGCATACTTATTACATCTATTTCTTTGAGATTAAGAATGCAAATGGTTGAGAATGGGAAAAAGTTTAAATAATAAACAAAAAATTGGTAGTGACTGGAAAGGAATATAGAGGTCAGAGAATTACAACTTAGTGATTTTAGCTCAATCAGATTTATCCAAATATGAAATACCCAATGCCAACAAAACTAAAAACAAGTCCCAGGGTACTGGACAAGTTTTGAATTCAACAGTCACATGAGAGAAAAAGAAAATAGAGGGGTTCAAGACTGAAAAATAGGAGCAAATTGCGTATCAGTCTAGTGCAAGAGTGCAATCAGTTAGTGCAACATTTGGATATTTTCCAAATGTTGATTATGAATAATCAAGTATTCTCAGATTACAAGGGAAACTTTTATGTTTAAAACAATATGTAAATGGAAAACAAAGTCACTGCCAGTTGCTGCCATCAATGGAGATCAGGAAAATTTGAAACTCTATTTTAATCACTGATATCTCATTATTTAAGACTTGCATTACATTAAATTCTTTATTAGCTAAAATCCTTGAATTAAACTTAATTTAAACTTGTATTCTTCCAAGTCACACCAAGCTTCCTGAAATAACTTTATCCAACTAAGTTCATTTGAATGGTTCCGAATAAGACAAGGCTACCACTCTGCAGAGCAAATGACCACAGAGAAACAGAACGTTCATTTAACCAAGTGAATCTAGAAATACTCAGTCTTTGTTACCAGAGAACATGAATCCCATTGGTGTAGGAGCATGAATAAAATATTGAGACTCCTTGGGCAAAGTGAGAAGGTACCAATTATTTAAATCGAATGACAAATGTAAGCTGCTTTTCTAGGTGTTGCTGATATAGTGATGAAGAAAAAAGAGGCCTAGTCCCTGACTAATCATGCTTATTTTGCAAGGGGGAAGATAGAAATTAAAACCAACAAATGAATTTGAAGTATGACAATTAAGTTTGAGAACTTGTTGCAACGATGTTGCTAAACTTTTTTTTTTTTATATCAGAGGGATTATTCATTATGAATTGTACCAACTGAACAAACAGTTAACCAAGTTTACTATTTGGAAGTGCTGAAAAGGCTGCGGGAAAAACTTAGATAATCTGAACTTTTCACCAACAATTCATGGCTCTTGCGCCACGAGAACTGTCTGTAAGGGAGTTTTTAGTCAGTAAACAAATAACTGTATTGAAACAACTTCCCTACTCACCTGATCTAGCCACCAGTGACTTCTTTCTTTACCCAAAGATAAAGGAAATATTGAAAGGAAGACATTTTGAAGACATTCAGGACATCAAGGGTAATACGACAACAACTCTGATAGCCATTCCAGATAAAGAGGTCCAAAATTGCTCTGAAGGGTGGACTAGGTGCTCTCATCTGTGAATAGCTTCCCAAGGGGAGTACTTCGAAAGTGACTATAGTGATACTCAATAATGAGGTATGTAGCAATTTTTCTAGGATGTTTTCCTGAACTTAATTGTCCAACCTTGTATATAATATGGTTTCAAGAAGTGATAAGTGTTCAGTAGGGATGATTAAAAAAAAAGTCAAGATAAAGGTTTCGTAAGAAACAGAGGCTCCGATTTTATAGAGTGTTCTAGTATATATATTTTGATAAAAGTGAGACTTGAGCAGGGATTAAAAAAGGGAGAAGGTAAGCTAAGGGGACACATCTAGTGTCCCAGTCAGAAGACAAATCAAGTATATATTTCTGACATGGAGTCTCTTAAACATCTTCAAAAAGCAGCAAAATGTGACTGAGACTGGATGAGTTTGAATTTATTCCAAAAACAAATATATTAGGCAGGTGTGGCATGGGATTTCTCCTCCACTGAAGCATAGAGCAGGAGCAAGATCTTTTGACAATACATGAACATTCAATGTGCTTGAAACTTGTTCCATTCTTCTGTAAACCTTGCTGCTGCCATGAAAGTTATTTGAACTGCAAAATCAGTACAGATAGTCCCTAACTCTCAGGATCACAAGGAAAAAATATGGATTTTTCAGAAGATAGACTGAATCATTGGTGAGTTCTATTTGGGAAGTGTGGTGTTTTAGACAATTTTGTGTCCCCTTTGACTCACTGAATACTAAATTCAGGCAAATTGCATTTGGGGGTTTAATTATGTGGATTCTCTTTATTATTGTGATAGCTTTCTTTTCTAAAGGACTGGCTTGAGCTGCAGCTATAGGATTTGAATATCAGACATTTGTAAATGTTTAGATTAGAGTGAAATATGCCCATTTTTATCCAGATGATTGTTGTCATCTAAATACAATACAATTTATGATACTTGCTGACTTGATTTCTCATTTCATAAAATATTTCTTTTCATTTTTTATTGGGGAATATTGGGGAACATTGTGTTTTTCCAGGACCCATCAGCTCCAAGTCATTGTCCTGCAATCTAGTTGTGGAGGGTGCAGCTCAGCTCCAAGTCCAGTCTCTGTTTTCAACCTTTAGTTGCAGGGGGTGCAGCCCACCATCCCATGCGGGAATTGAACCAACAACCTTGTTGTTGAGAGCTTGTGCTCTAACCACCTGAGCCATCCAGTTGACCCTGCGGCAGCTCATTATCTTCAATCTAGGTGTGGAGGGTGCAGCTCACTGGCCCATGTGGGAATTGAACAGGCAACCCTGTTGTTCAGAGCTCACACTCTAACCAACTGAGCCATCTGACCGCCTGCTCATTTTATAACACTTGAATTCCATGTAATTTAGTGGCAAAAACATCAGACTGAGAGTTAAGTGACATGGATTCAAGATCAGGTGTTCTACATATTGAGTTGCTGTAGCCATGCTATAATACTCTTTGAAGCAATATTTCTTCATACACACACACACACACACACACACACACATATGTGTATATACATATATACATATATATGTGTGTATATTTATATATATGTGTGTGTATATATGTGTGTATATATACATATGTGTGTATATATACCTATATCTATATCTATCTATCTATCTATCTATCTATCTATCTATCTATCTATCTAATGTATTCAAGTGGACATTTTGGTCAGTGTTGCTCAAGCAGTAGTTTGCCATAATCAGAAGTGTCTGAACTCAGATGGTAACCACTTTGAGCACCTCTTGTAATTGCAGAAGTCAAACGGAACTTGTATTTATCTTTTGTTATTGGTTTATATTGAGTATTACAATTTGAATAGTTTTTTTCCTTTCTGAAAATGTGTATACAATTTTTTGGCACCCTTTGTATATATGCAATACCAGTTATTTTTCTCTATATAGAATTTTTTTTTTTAAAGAATGGAGGGGATAATGTATGAAAGTGCTCTTTGAAAACTGTAAAGCCCTTTCAAATGAAAGTCATTATTATACCAAATAAACAGATGATTTAATATTATAATAGGAAATTCCTGTGTTAAGGAAATATACCAATATGGCATTCTACTTGTATAGAATTATTAAATTACTAACACTTTTCAGAGAAATAAAATACCTTTACTTACAATAATCCCATATTGTCAATTAAAATTCTGTATTCTGCTAGTTTTAGTGAATAGATTGTCCACCTTATTATGCCAGTATTGCATCCCTTTGAGAACAAAGGAATGCAGTTATATAATTGTGAAGTTATACAAGTATACTTATGTTTAGTGGACACTGTTTTTAAACAGGAAAGGCTGAAAAGCCGGATTTTTCTATGACACTTCAAAAATCTACTATGCTAAAACAAATGTGGATTAATTAATGAAAATATATAAACAGACAAATTTGCTGGTTTCTACATGTCAGGCAAATTCAGGAGTTAAGAGACAGCAATCATCATAGTGGTTATTACCTATTATAGATAAGTTGTAATAATCAATTCATAAATTAATCTCTAATTAAATTAATAATTAGAGATTAATATATTAATCTATAAATTATTATAGATTAATCTAATTAATCTCATTTGAAATATATATTGTATATACTTTTATATATTACAATATATAGTGTATAATGGAACATTATTCAGCCTTAAAAAAAGGAAATCTGTAATCCTGTCAGGTGTGACAACAGGGATGATTCTGGAGGACACTATGCTAAGTGAAATGAGACCATCATAGAGGAATAAATACTGCCATTCCACTTAAATGAGGTACCTAAACTCACAGAAGCAAACTCACAGAAACAGAGAGTAGAACGGTAAATGCCAGGGACTGAGGTGGCAGGGAACTGAGGAGTTGTCCAAGGGTAGAGTTTCGGTTCTGTAGGATGCATTAAGTTCTAGAGATCTGTTCTACAACATAGTGCTTATAATTAATAACACTGCTTTGTACAAATAAATATTTGTTAAGAGGGTAGATCTCATGTTATGATCCCATGCTAAGTGTTCTTACCACAATATTTTTAAAAAATATGTATACATTGATCTATCAGTATAAATGTGCTAGTAAAGATAATTATGTTTATTACTTTTAAGAGTGTTTTTGTTTTCCTATTATAAACATGTTTTGTCATAGATCCACCAAGCTAGTATCTATAATAAGTATATATGACTGATTTCAAAGTACATAATTCTTTAAATAAATAAAAATTCCAAAAGTAAACTGTTCTGATTGTAGTAACAGAAAGGGGAATGGATTAATTTTGTTGCTTCGTTTTATACTATTGGGAAATGATTTAGATATGGTATTCAGAGAAAAATATGTTTGTTTTTCCAATTAATGGACAAACCTCTTTTCAGCGCTTAAAAATTATATAGACTAATGATAATATTCCTCCCACATTTAGACATAGTCAATGCAAAGAAGAGGGAGAAGAGAGAAACTTATTCTCATCCATCTCTGAAGTGATTCATATTTTTAAGCGAATACAGAACAAGGGTAATATGCATTTTTTAGAGTTGTAAATAATACCTCCCTGGGTCACTGTTTCCGAACATACTGTATATTATGAAAATAAGCTTGGAACTGTCCCAATTTAAGAAAATCTCTCAGTGATTTGCATACGTAGGCCAAATTCTTCCTTTTATAAGTTACCTAACTATTAGTTTGTGACATTTGTAAATGAGAAAACAACAACAATAAATCCTGCTCCTTCTTTCCTCCTTTGGCTATTTTCCATATCACCCTAGGCTATATCATTCCCATTCAATTTGAGGTCATAAGAATTTCTTGAAGTCAAGGTAAATAGGTAAGAATGAAAGCATTGCTTTCCAGGTCTGAGCATACTGAAACACTTTAAAAGTTTCTTATAAATAGGTATAAGACTACGATTTAGCCATTAGTTTATTCACAATCTATGAGACACCAGATAAACAGATACATATTTTTTTTATCTTGATCAATATCACCATTTTTTTCTTTTTTTTAAATTTTAGATTGTCAACCTAAAAAAGACTGTTGAAATTTTGTTGAATTCTAAAGTAAATCATGTAAGAATAAAGATAACATTTTCTGAAAAACAACTATTAACCACTGGACATTTATATATTATATATAATTATATATAATATATATAATAAATATATAATTATTATAAATATATATATATATTTAGGTTGGTGCAAAAGTAATTGCGGTTTTTGCCATTATTTTTAACGTATTAAACCGCAATTACTTTTGCACCAATGTAATATATATTATATGTAATATATACATATATAATATGTATATTTATATATATTATAGTATAGTATAGTATAGTATATATATTAATATATTATATTATACATATTATATATTATATATAAACATTTTAAAACACTTAGAGAGATAGTTTTGTCTCACACGTCACTTTTCTACACAAGAGGAGGAATGTGGAACTCAGGAAGGTTAAATAGAATGACCAAAGCTTTCAAATGTATCTTAAAATTATGCTCTGAGAAATTAATTTCAGCAGGAAATGGGATGAAAAATTCACTCCTAAGGCACATGCAATATAGAACAACTCATTTGTACTTTCAACATCATAAAGTGTTCAGAAGTCTATGTATCTGTAGTATGTAGGCATTACATCAATTTCACTTGTGTGCACTCTCAATGACTCATGACCTCAGTGCTTATTTGGTGTCTCTGACCTCTGCTTTCTGTGTAGTTTAGTTCACAAGAGCCAAATACTTTTATGCATTGTTTCAAGTGTAATATATTTAAAATTCTTTCCAGGCTCTCCTAGTCTTACTTTTCCCTTGTCGTAAGATTTATCATCATAGACTATTACCACACCTGCTTTAAGATAAAATTAATTAAATAAAAACATATATTTAAAAATAAAGTTAAGGCAATGCAATTTATATGCCTGAATCATTCTAGATACTTATGTAGTTAATTCTCACACCAGTTTGAACTTCTAACTTTCAAACTCTGTCTCACACTGACGCATTCACAATATATGAAGATAGAATGAAATAGGACAATCTTACAATTGTAGGAGAGATTTTAAGATTCATTCCATCAATAATTGTAAATATATGACATTCTACATAAGAGACATAGATACTACCTATTACTGCTATCTAAAATTAATAATTTTATGATTAGACACAGTAATAATTTCATGACTAAACATACAATGGGATATATTACTATGATGATATATAGGGATACGTTAATATTAATTATATTAATGTCATATATTTATAAGTAAACTTTCAATTAGCAAACAAAATATGCACAATCACTAAATTTTCTGTATTGTATAAATACAATTGCATTTATAAATAACAAATTTAATAGACAATCTGAATAAAAACTTTTTACAATAGAAGTTATCTGGGATAAAATGTGGTAGAGTTGAGGCTTATTATTTAATGTTACTATGTGAAGAATAAGAAACCATTCTTTACATATATACATACAAACACACACAACATACATATATGTTTCCAATTGTTAAGTTAATGTACTTCTCCCAGAAGTATAAAACCATAGGGAAAGGTATATATAGTCAAAGGCAAAGTTATACCACGTAATTTAAGGTATCAGGAAGCCAGATGGCAGGAATTTCCAGCAACTATAATTCTCACTGTGTTTCTTCCCTGCAGAGTTAAATAATGCCACATATGTGTCAAAAAGCACATCCATTAAGAAAAACAAGATTAATTTGAATAAAATTCTCTAACAGATACAACAGATTCTCTAACGGCTACCTGGTTGTTTTTCTCTAACTTAAAGTACTGGGAACCTAACTGCTATTGTCATGGGATCCCCCAAGTTCAATTATAATAAGAAGTGGAGCAGTTTTTCATTCAGGACAAGAAATAGGATTAAATAATGATTTGATAAAAACTGTAGACAACCTAATAAAATCGCATAGGTTTCAGGTGTACAATTCTGTAATACATCATCTAAAATTAATCTCATAACATATATGTACATACAACATAGATGAATTTGTATGAGTGATAGATATAGCAATATGAGGTAATATTTATTGAGTAAATACTATGCATACATATTACCTTAAAGAAAAATAAACTTAGGTTCTTTACTTAGTGTTTAGAATAAACTAAACACAAAATAATACTTAGGTGATATCAACCCCTATTTTCTAGCTGTAGCAAACAGTCAGTTTCACACAGGTGACCTCAGTTGCATTTGGCGTGCCTATGTTTCACATTCTGAGTGCTTTGCTTCTAACAGCCTGTATCTGAGACCTTCAAAGGACTGTCCATGGGCTACTGAAGCGCCTCTGGCCACAGTGCTGGGAATTTATACCCACTGGTGATATAACCTATGCGTATGACTGACTCAGAAATAGTAGGAAAGCCCAGGTCCCTTTCTTTTAAGTGAGACTGTGAGGTCCTATGTACACTCCAGAGCCCCCCATGTGATCACTTTGAGTTTGGGTCCTTGACTCAAAATACATCCTTAACTGGTTTCTTTCCCTTCCTTGTTTTGGTTACCCAACTCCCTTAGGATATTCTCCTGCATGCACTTCCTTAATAAGTCACCTGTATTCAAATTCTCATCAGAGAATCTGCTCTTGGAGAACCAGACATGCAACAACAGGTAAGGAAACTAAGTACAGAAAACCTAAGTGTTTGACTAAGGTCTCAAATTAATGAGCAGAAGTAGGTCAAAGTTCTTAATTGCAGAGCTGAGCTATTCACCATTTCATTAACAATTGATGATATACTATAGAATTTACTACACATGAGAAGTAATAAATTGAGACCAAGAAGTGAAAAATAAGCAGGTTAATTTCTAACCAACCCAAACATATTCATTATAACTTGAATGAAAATGATCTACGTTAATATAAGCAATGTCCACCTTATTTGACAGCAGATTAAATGTAACTCATCACTGTCTCCTGGGATGCATCTTATGACTTGAATTAGTATTTGTACATCCAAAGTGAGTCTTTCTTTTATTTGCTCATTCTACTTTCACCCACAGAAATTCACAATTGTTAGGCTTTATTTCTAGATTTCTTCTCATAATATCTTACTTGATTATGGAAAATTTCAAAACTTCATTGTCTTTCTGTCCTCATGATTTCAATTTACATAGACATTTTAATATGTTTGCTTTTAATTCTCTTAATTGCAGTGTTTGAATGAAAATATATTTTTGAAAGTATATATGTAACCACATGGGAAATGTCAATGGTCAGTTAACTCTTTTGTGATAAAGCATGCCATATATATATATGTATGTATGTATACACACACACACACACACACACACACAATAGTAGGTGAAAGAAAAGGAACATATCAAGGAAATAAATAATATAGGAAATCAAAATTCCAATTTCTAGAAAGCTGTATTGCAACATAATCACATTTGTTCATTTAAATATTTTAAATGGTGTTTTAGTCCTACAGTGGTAGAAGTGAGTACTTATGGCAGAAATGAATTGCAAGGATACAGTTATAACAGAATTTCTAATTTATTTTTTATTACTAGAGCATAAGATGTCAAAATAAGAAAAGAAGATAAAAGCAAACTCCGAATGCCACACTTTCTAGTACAGGGAAATGTGCATTATTTTATTATCCAATTGGATGACAAAACATTGTGTTTATTATATAATGAAACTGGATACCACAGTACTCATCACGTGATTCCCATATCACTGAAAAGCAAGTCATAAAAAATAGAAAATTTTAAATGGAATATTTCATCATATTGTTTAAAATGGAATATTTCATCATATAGGTTAGTTAGTATGAAATCAGGCAGTTAAAGACTCCTTGGTAGACTGAGCAAAGCCAGAACAAAAAAAGAACACAGGACAACCGTACCAGGACAACCGTACCAGGACAAAAATACCATCAATCATACTATGGGCCAATTGGTTTGTTTCAAAGGGCTCCCCCAAGCTGAGCAGTAGGGTGAGTCTGGGAAACATCGTATCCATAGGCATCCACATCCCAACATTCCCAGGTAGCAATAAAGGGGTACCCAAATCTGGGATGCCCACTAGCTTTTTGCCTTAGCTAGTGGGCATCCCAGCTTAGGTACCCCTTCCCACTCGGGAGCCGTAACTCTTTGCTTACTATAATAAAGTATCTTCCTGTGCAACTATTTGCCTTTCCCTGGTCCGTGTGTCCATTCTTTGGCTCCTGGAGACTACAAACCCCAGCATTTACTAAGGAACATCCTACATCAATATCAGAATTTCTTAACAAAAATTTTTAAAACATGAAAATGAGTCTATAACAAAGGAAGTTTCTGACTGGCTTTTTGTTGTTGCTGTTGTTGTTAAGCAAGGAAAAGTTGTTTGCTGATGATGAGTTCTTTAAATGATATTTGATATCTGTTTGCGATAGCCAGAGAATTACGTCCAGAAAAAAAATAATCTTAAGACTATTAGCCTTCTGGTGAAAACAGTTGCATGACAGTTGAAGACAATAGGGACATCATCAATAATCATTTAAAAACAAACAAACAAACAAACACTAAGTTGCTTAAAGCAGTTTGCTTTGGCTCTTGTTGAGTCAACACATGGTATTTGTAAGGCTAAATTTTTGTTTATTTGAAGAGTTAATGCCAAATTTGAAGTGACAGAATTAGTCTCTACCAAATATTTGGCATAGAACTACAGGTGAGAACATTTTCAAAGATACTGAGAAAATAATAATGCAGTACAATATGAAGTAAAATCTGCTAAGATGTGTTATAGCTGATTGTAGGGAAAATTTGTATAGAGCAGAAAAAGGCATATTTGAGCAAAATCACAAAGTTTTTGAAAATGTAAGGTTTTTAATGCCTATGGTATTCACTGCAATATGTTTGAGTAGAAACTTTGTGAAAAGTATTTAAATTTATCATGTGTTATTAAACCAATAATGTCAGTGGTAAACTTCATTTCCTTTTATAGACTTAAACTTCATTAATTCCATGAATTTTCAGTACCTTACTTGATTTACCACACTTAAATCTTATGGCTTTGAAATCATAAAGTTATTTTGTTATTGTATTAAATTGAGGGTAGAGATCAGCACTTTAGTTTGGAAGAGAACTATCCTCAACCATTAATGTATACTAAACAGCTTTGGAAGTTATCTTTTGTTTCTGAACTGACAATATTTCTTAATGAAACTTATACTGTAGGAAAGCCATTTGACAACTTACATTTCTAGAATCACGCATTAGGTCAGGTGCTTTATGTATTTTTCATGTCTTCAAAGATAAAACAAGAAAGCATGATTCCCACCTTCCAACAAATTTAGAGCAGATTTATTTTTCAAACTCACTACTGTTCTAGCAACAGTTTTAGAACTCAATGCAAAATAAGTGTCCAAATTTTAAAATCCATTTCACTGTGCAATTGAGGAGTTTTTTCAAAAATTTCATTTGGAAGTGAGTAAACTTGAATATTAAGACCTGCTAAAAGAGATATTTCGAGAGAAGAATTTGATAACATTCTATAAACATCTTACAACAAGTCATATGCTCATGGTTTGATAACAGTATTTGGAAGTGCCTATCTGTGTAAAAAGACATGTCAAAGATGACATATCATTACACATCAAGTTTAATAGATGAATATTTGCAATCAATTATGATGACAGGGGACTTTCACTTTGAATTCTAATTAAGTGAAATATTATCCCTTCAAAAAATATTTTATAATCATGAATATACTTGCATTATAAGAGTACCCTATTATTATTGTTCTTTGAAATATGACACAAATTGTGGATATGTTTCATTTCTGGTTATATAAGTACCTACATCATCACTTCAATTTTGCATTTTGGCTTGAAATGCCTAAAATATTTACTATCTGGCATTTTACAGAAAATATTTTAAATTGTGTGATTTTCTGTAAGAATATATGTAATTCAAAACCATAAAAATATACCAATGTTCATTAACAACTGTTTTATATACTTAACAAGCTATATTATTGCACAATGTTATGTTAATAATTATAACATTTATAGTTTTGGATCTATTTCTAAATATAAAATTCATACATTCATATCCATATTTTAGAAATATTATGACAATATCAGCAATTTAGAAAAAATCTACAAAGCTGTAATTTTGCAGCCTTTTGTCATATAACTATTTCACTAGGTGATCCTTGAATTCATTACAAAATCACATTTTGTAAAATTAATGTAAGTCTAGACATTTTCAAATTAGGCACTATCGTTTTTTCTCACTTTTCTTTTTCCTTTCTCTGCCCTTCCTTCCCCTACGCTCCCCTTCTTTTACCCTCCCTTTGCTTCTTCTAATTTCTTTTCTATTCAATTATCTTTTCTTTATTCTCCCTTTCCTTTGTTTGCCATTGTCTATATCCTCGTCTCCTCTTCCTCTTTTCATCTCTCTGCAAAAGCTACCTTAAGGTTAAAGTCCAGTATTGATACCTAACCTTCTTCTTTCAGTATTATATCCATATAGAAACTGTCTCTAAATTCCACTAATGCAATCTTTATTTTGTCTTTTGAGTTCTCCGACTTCTCTAAATCTAACATGTCAACACCCCCTCCACACACACACCAAAACAAAAAATTCCACAAATTCTTCCAATTACCACCTAATGAAAACCAGCTGTAATTATTCAGATTTCATTTTCTATTAACTATAAATTCTTTCTTCCAGCTATTATATTCATAATGTGTTAATTTTAGTGCCCTCCTAATTTCCTTCTACAAACTGTCACTGTTCCCTGAGAATTTTTCGTTTGAAATGTCTTACTTACCCAAATTCTTGCCCTTATTCTTTAAGTCCTAAATTAGCATCATAAATTTAGACTTACATTGACTTTTCTAGATCATCTAATATAACACTGGCTTCTATGGATGAATCAAAGATGTGAAAGAACATTGAGACATATTTGAACATACCTATAATAGCCTGTCATTTCCTGTCCATTCTTATCACAGCCGATTGTGCATAACACTGCTCAGCCCGTCATTCCAAATCTTATTTTAAATCACATTACCAACTGGGAAACTACCCAATAGTATTTTTTTATATAACAAATAAATTAGAAACTCAGTCTCAAAACCAATTATGTATATTGGTGTTTCCCATAAGTTGTTCTGAACAACACTAGTTCTGTCAGACAGTAAAAGCAATATTGAGAATCACTATGCTGTACAACTTAAAATAACATAATATTGTATGCTATGCTACTTATATTTATTAAAATAAATTATATATATTTATATATATATATATTTATATATATATTTATATATGTATGTGTATATATATATATATATATATATATATATATATATACCTAAAGAATCAAATAAATGAGCAAACAAAACAGAAACACAGTCATAGATACAGAGAAAAAACTGATGGTTGCTAGAGGGGAGAGGGGTTGGGGGATGGGGAGAAAGTAAAGAGATTAGAAAGTAAATATTGGTAGTCACAAAATAGTCATGGGGACATGAAATACAGTATGGGGACTATAATAATGTTGTAAAGACTCTGTAGGGTGTCAGATGGGTACTGGACTCATTGGGGAGATCACTTCATAGATTATATAAATCCATAACCACTGTGCTGTACACCTGAAACTAATATAATATCAAATGTCAACTATAATTAACTATAATGTCAACTATATATATATATATATATATATATATCCTTGAGATATATATTATATATATATATATATATATATATATGGTCACAGCATAGACAACATAGTCAATAGTCCATAACAGCTATGGACAATTTCAAAAGTAGACTTGGGAGGTGGTTATCACTTTGTGAGGCATGTAAATGTCTAATCATTAAATCATTTTGTACAACTGAAACTAATTAAAAAATAATGTACACCAGAAAATAAATAAAATTAATAAAAATTAAAAATGTTGATGAAATTCTGGGCAATGGTAAAAATAAAATGATATAAAAAATTTTAAAGAAATTCTGTGTGGTCATTAGTTAAGCTTGGGAAACTCTGGATTTAAGAAGTTTAGCATATTTATATCTAGCAAGACTTCTTACAATTTTTAATAGGATAATGTATATGTTGTATCTTTATGGGGAGTATAACATACAAACTTTTCCAAACTTATATAACATTTACCTTACTTCTGATAATAAAATCCTGATTCTTGTTAGGGAGCACTAGCTTTACTCCAATGCATATCATGTGTTTAGGTAATATGAAATTAGTTCTGGATCCATAAATGGGCATGTGTTTCAGGTATCGTGTTCCTTTAACTGTTTTTTGACTTAGAGATGGAGCACATGGCTCTATTGAAGCCATTACAAGCTAAAAAACAGATTTATGCTAGAGCAAGTTGGGGATGATGTTTTTTTACTAGACTTGAAGTAAGAGGATGTATGTCTGGAAGAGCTGGAAGCTACTTTGTCAGAGAATGGAAACTGAAAATGAAGCCAACATGGAGGAGAGCAAAGACACTGATTATTATTGATATCATTTGAGCTTACTGGTCAGATTACGACAAAAGCGAGTTTTACTGAAGACAGTTTTTATATTCCCTTGTAATTTACATGGCTTTGGAGTGAATTGTCTGTTGCTTAAAAATAAAAGTCTAAACTGGTGTAGTTTAGAAATTAGTTTTTGAAATGGGTATCAAAAGATTTCTGCAAACCCATTTTAAGAAATATACTAAACACTATAATTAAAAAACAACAACAACAACAACAACAAAACTCCACTTCCAGTTTTATTTAACTACATATTTTCTGATTCTGGCACTGTTACTGCACTTACTTATAGCATTCTTTGGCAAATCACTTAATCTCTCATAAACTGAGTTTCAAATTCATTATCATTTTTCCTTCTCCTCTTAAGGGGTTGTTTATAGGACTGCATGTGCTTATGCTTTATACTTATTCTCATTTTAGAACTATCTGTTCCTTTATACCACCTTTACTTTGGTCTCCTATCTAGACTTTGTGTTTCCCCAGACACATTTCCACCTTCTGAAATGACCATTATTCTATTTAAGAACTATTTAAAGTCTTATCATCTTGAAAGTCTTCAAATAAAAATATTGCATACAGTGTTCACTCCTTACTTTGACCATTTGAGCAATTATTGGTTGTAATTGCCAATTATAAAGTAATATAATACTTTATGGTGCCAACTATTCTCTTGTTTTGGGCACTTATATTTCTGTTATTATTCACTTCTCTATACTTCTAGAGTTTAGAATCTTGCTAATTTGCATTTATTTTGATTATCCACAGGACCAAACACATCACCTATACAAATATTTGTTTAATTTGAACTAGTAGAAATAAGTAAGGGGCAGAGATTGTAGTTTGTTTCTTGGTTGTGTTCTTTCTGAGTAAAATTATAATATGATAGAATATAAAATACATTGAAGCAATTACAAAAGCAAATTATAGGCATGCTCAAATGGTAGATTAAAAGTAAACTTGAATTTTAGCTTTCAGTATATTTATAATTATTTGATAGTTTGTTACTTATAAAACCATTCTTCTTAATGTAAATTATTTTGTAAGATTATATCTGTCAATTCTTGTTCTCAATAGGTATCTGTCTATTCCATATGGAAACATTTTGCAAACTGAAAATCATAAGAAATGTGAGATTGTCACATTGGCAGGCAAACGTAAATGTAATTTTATATTACATTTTTAAATGTTTTTTCTGTTTTTTTTTCTATTAGTAAAATGCAATATTTACAAAATTAGACAATAAAATGAAAAAGTAATAAACTAAATTGAAAACTAATATGATTTCCACAAACTGTTCTATTCCCTTAATTTTGAACAAAAACGTGACTTGAATAAACAAAAATTGAGCAATGTAATTTATTGTAACTAGGGACAATTTAGACTTTTAAAATAATTTATATGTTTTTCTCTTAAATTAGTACTTGCATTCAAAATGGGTAATAATATTTTGAGAGTATAATTCATAAAGCATGTGTAATTTAAAATGAGGTTACCTTGAAGGATAATCATAATTCAAATATACTTTACGCAACCTTATTTAAAACATAAACAATATATTTAACTTTATTACACGCTTATATGTGTTTGTATTTATGCATATATATACATGTCATATATATGTAATGAATATACGTCACATTATCTATGTGTATTTTATACACATTTACATATGAAACATATAATGTAAGCCATATTATATTTCTGTGTTGAATCTACCATTCTATTAAGATTGGAACTAAGTTTTACTTAGCCTCATCATTGAATGATACCAGAGAAAACTTATGAAAAGTTTAAAATTATTAACAAAAAGAATAAAGAGAAAAACCAATTTTGTTATAACATATCACTTACCCTGTATCGGGATCTTAAAATATATACTAAAATGTCGTCACTGACTGAGCTACTTTTCAGTTATAAAATTTTCTATAAAATGGAACACAACAAAGAAACAATAACAAGCATTGGACAGTTTTTCCATGTTCTCATTCCTGCACTTTGTTGTGAATAATAAATTTTATAAGCTTAATTGCAAGTCTCCTTTCATTAAAAATAATCAAGCCTAAATTTATGTAGATGACTCATAAACAGCATATAATTATGTCATTTTTAAACAAATTACATTGGCCAGAGAAAAAGACATTCACCTTCTGCTATCTGCTCCTTGTTTAGAAAGCTGGTGTCACTTTTTATAAAGTGTGTATCAAGCAATCACACCATCAGTGAGGTGATTGTTTCTGTACTAAGTTCATACTTAATCCTTGAACTCAAGCATTACTATTGGTGCAGTATTCAGCCAGAGACTTCATTAAGAAATTAATATGTAATATAATTTATATTTGTTTAACTAATTTTACAAAATTTGCAATCAGCTACAAGGAAAACATTTTACATATATACAGACAACAATTACTTTACCAAGTATTTAACATCTTCTAAAACAAAGAAACAAAAATGATTTTAAGCTGAATTCTCGATGTTTCTTTGAATAATATATATGTATGTATGTATGTGTGTGTATGTGTATATATATATATATATATATATATATATATATATATACACGCTAATTAGGAAATTGCATAACATGGTGAACTTAATAACTTTGTTTCAATCCCAAAGCCTAGTTTCTGTACATAATTTCAAAATTTCAGTTTAGACCATTAAAAACCTTAACGTCACTTATTCTTTTCTTTAGATTCCGCATATAAGTGACCATAACTAATCAGAAACAGTTTTGGAGACAAAGAGGAAAAACTGAAGGTTGCTAGCTGGGCGGGGGGGTGGTGGGGGTAAGGGGGAAGGTGAGAGGATTAGAAAACAATCAGTAACCACAAGATGGCCACGGGGTTTGAAAATTAATCTGGGGAACGTAATTTAGTGGTTACCAGAGGGTAAGGGGGTTGGGGGGTGGGAGATGAGGGTAAGGGGGATCAAATATATGGTGATGGAAGGAGAACTGACTCTGGGTGGTGAACACACAATGTAATTTATAGATGATGTGATACAGAATTGTACACCTGAAATCTATGTAATTTTACTAACAATTGTCACCCCAAAAAATTAAAAAAACAAACAACAACAAAAAACCTTAACATCAAATCTTCTTGGCATTATTAAATGTTTTCATATGCAAAATAATATATATCTAATTAATATTGAAATTTATTCTTAAATGTCTTGAATTAACATAGGAACTGGCATTCCTTGCTGTTTGAAATATATACTTTGTAATTTTATAGAAGAAATTGCATAGAGAACCTATAATTTTTTCAGGAGTAATCTTTGCTGGAACATAATCTTTGCTGGAACATAAACATAATCTTTGCTGGAAATTTTTGACAATGTCATTTTGCCAAGTAGATAGAACATATCAATAGAAATAAAGGTGTTTTTTTTCCCCTGTTAATTTTATAACCTTTCTTCATTAGATTATTCCTTGCCCTTTGTCAAGAGCTCTTGCACAATAAACTTTTCTTTTTTTTTCCTACCAAAGCAGTATTATAAATGGCTTTTGAAAAGGTTGTCTGTTGTTATGTTGAGAATAGATAGCTATTTGTAATCCCAAAGCTCAGCAATAATGTTAGTTCTAAACTAAAGGTTGGAATCATAAATTTTTCCAATACCACCTGCAGGAAGAGGAACTTTGCAATCAACAAAATGAAAACAATAATGCTATTTCACAACTTTTTATTTTATTATTGAAACATTCTAAGGTTATATCTGGCTCATACAGGAAATTATGTATACGTTATTGGCTTGTCATATTTCTTTATAACCCAATATATAAATCTTATGATAATGGGGTGGCCCATGATTTTCATACACACACTATAAAAATTGGTATTTCTGAATTAAGTAAATTATTTCAACATTCTTTATTTGAAATTTTGTTAATAATCTCTCATTTAACAGATTCAAGTTTAAGCATCCCTTTGATGTAAATTAGACTTGGAGAAATTTACATAATATATAAATAAAAATCTATTTAAATCCATTACTATAATCCAACCTAATAGGATTATCTTAGTTTTCATACTCTCCAGAATGTTATTGGTGTATTCAGCTACTGAGAAATACTTACCATTAGAAGGAAACTCATTCATAAGCTCCATGACTATTACTACTTTTTGACCTTTGCCAATTTTGCCAATGTTAGGAGAACGAATAGGCAAAGTTGTTGAGCATGACATATAATATCGGTTAATTACAATATTGAGTTCATACGTACTGTTATGATTTTCTTCCACATTTAGGATCATGTGGCACTGCAGTTTTCCAAGGCTGAAGTGAAGAATGTTATTGAATTTTCACTCAAAAGTATGCTGTATAGTTAGCAAGCTAAAATTTCCTCTTTTGGTTACATAAAATGTGTTTAGATAACACTTCAAATATGTGACCATAAGTTATTTTAAAGGCATAGCCAGAAAATGTTTGATACCCCACCTATCAAGAAGTGGGTCTATTCATCTCTCCTTATTTATAACTGCTTTCCAACAATAGTGTACAAGTAATACCATGTGACTTCTGAGGCTGAGCATAAAAGGTCTTGCAGCTTCTGTCTTGGTTTCTTTGAGCCTTGAGCCACCATGTAAGAAATCCAACTACTCTGAATCTTCCATGGTATGAGGGGACCCACACCACAAGGATACATGAAGAACCCATGTGTAGCCACTCTGGTTTACAGTTCCAGTTGAGCTCAGCCTTTGATTCATCACAACTCAGACACCAAACATATGAGTAAAGAAACTGCCAGATGGTTCCAGCCTCCATCTATTCTAGTTGTGCTCAGGCATTTAAGTCTTCCCAGCTGTGGCTATGAGGCAAAGGAAGACAAGTTATTCCTATCCAAATTCCTGACCTACAGGATCTGTGAGCACTGTTTTAAAAATCATGGGTGTATAAATTAGTAGTCACAATATAGTCATGGGGATATGAAATGCAGTATGGGGAATATAATCAATAATGTAAAGATTTTGTAGGGTGTCAGATGGACACTGGACTTATCAGGGAAATCACTTCAGGACTGTAGATGCTTGACCACTATTCTATACACCTAAAGCTGAAGTTCAATAATATTGAATGTCAACTACAATTAAATACACACAAACACACACACACACACACACACACACACACACACACACAAACAAGGTCTGACAATATATTTGCAAAATGGCCACCATGCGCTTACCATGGCGGCACTGTACAAACAACTCAGTAAGGTTTCATAACCTTGGTATGTCACTGTCTCACAGTTGTGAGTATGGCGGTGTCTTGCTGAATGGCGTTCACTATTGTTGTTGCGTGTTTTTGTATGCTGTCATGAGAATGTCTAAGCTTGAGTTAGTGCAATGAATAAACATTAAATTTCTTGTCAAACTTGGCAAGAGTAAAAGTGAAATCAGGGACATGTTAGTACAAGTCTATGGGGGATAATTCCATGAAGAAAATGGCAGTGTACAAATGGATTACACATTTTTCTGAGGGAAGAGAACATGTCACTGATGAAGTGAGGTCAGGGCAGCCAGTTAGAAGCAGAACTGATGAAAACATTGCGGAAATTAGTTGAATTGTGCATAAAAATCATTGGCTGACTGTAAGAAGCACAGCAGACCAAATAAACATCTAGAGAGAAACAGTTAGGAAAATCTTAACTGAAAATCTTGGAATGAGAAAGGTGTGCCAAAAATGGTCCTGAAGAAATCACTGAGACACAAAAGCAAAGGAGAGTTGAAGTTTGCCAAGACCTTTTGAAGAGGCAAGACAATGTTTTGGTCCTTGTTATCACTGGTGATGAAACATGGGTGTATCAATAAGACCCTGAAACAAAGCATCAAATTAAACAATGGAAGTCAGCCAATTCTCCATGACCAAAATATTCCATCAGTCCAAATTAAAAGTCAATACGATGTCGCTAACCTTTTTTGATAACAGAGGGATTATTCATTATGATTTTGTATGAATTGGACAATTAGTTAACCAAATTTACTATTTGGAAGTGCTGAAAAGGTTGCATGAAAAAGTTAGGCAACCTGAACATTTCACCAACAGTTCATGGCTCTTGCATCACGACAATGCTCCAGCTCACATGACACTGTAGGTAAGGGAGTTTTTAGCCAGTGAACAAATAACTGTATTGGAACACCCTCCCTACTTACTTGATCTGGCCCCCAATGACTATTTTCTTTACCTAAAAATAAAGGAAATATTGAAAGGGAGACATTTTGATGACATTCAGGACATCAACTGCAATACGATGACAGCTCTGATGGTCATTCCAGAAAGAGTTCCAAAATTGCTTTGAAGGGTGGACTAGGTACTGGCATCTGTAAATAGCTTCCTATGGGGAGTACTTCAAAGGTGACCATAGTGATATTCAGCAATGAGTTATGTAGAATTTTTTCTAGGGTGAGTTCACAAACTCAATTGTCTCGTGTGTGTGTGTGTGTGTGTGTGTGTGTGTGTGTGTGTGTGTGTGTGTTTGTGTGAGCATGGGATATGGAATACTGCATAGGGAATATAGTTAATGGTATAGGAATAGCTATGTACAATGTCAGAGGTGTAATAGATTGGGGGAGTTATCACTTTGTGAGGGTTGTAAATGTCTAACTATTTCAGTGCTTTGTAAACCTGAAACTAATAAAAAAAAAATTGTTGGTCAGATTTGCCCATATAAATATCCAATAATTCAAATATTTTAAATATTTTAAAACTACTTGTTCCTGTGTCAAACACTATTTGTAATGTGATAGACAAAATTCTACATACTGTTTTTTGTACCCAAATTGCATAGAATATACACCTAACTCTGGTTCTAGAGCGGGACATATATGTTCTTATCTTTAGTGTAAAAGTTGAGTGGTTCAGATGATAAAGCCTATGAAAATAGACAGTAGAGACATGGCTGTTAGATTTTGGAAGTTCAAACTACCTCATTTCATGAAGTACAAAAGCAAGAGCTACTATGAGCTTGTTAAACAAGAAAAGGAAGTTTAGAAGTTTGACACTGCAGTGTCAATAGATAATAGGGGATATTACTTACTAGTAAGTCAGATCTCTATATATTGATTCAGAAAAGAAATAAAAAATATTGAAAACTGATAAATCAATAAATAAAGCTAATTACATTTTTCTAATAGACATAGTCTCCTTCAAACAACAAAATGCATATCTAGTTAACGGGCATTGTCTTTGTGAAGAACAAGTCTGGAGAATGATGGGACAAGAATTTGTTTTTGTTGTTAGCTTTTCTATATATGAAGTGTTAATCATGTGCATGAATTTTCTTGATATAGTCTTGTAATTAGTAATCGAAGGAAATATGCTGAATTTATGATTTGTGGGGACAAGTAGATGTTCACTTAAAGTATGATAGTAAAAGGGCAGGACAAGAAAAATTAGAAGGATACTAATAATGAACCTAGCAATTAATTTTATAAAGGCTGAGCTGGATAAAGTGACATGGTTTATCTGCAATTCAGTCAGAGTCAAGGAGGGTCAAGAAAATGATAAGTTCAAGGGAGGAACTGAAGGAGGATAGAGTAAATTATTCGATTATAGGAGTTTAAAACAAGGGTAAGCACTGTATATATTAATATGGTAGTTAATATGACTGCTTAGTAGTGATTGCTACCAAATGAGGTATACTTTTTGGAACAAAGAGACAGATGTTAATTTTTTTTCAAGATAACATGATTGTTTTCCTGGGAAAGCTAGCAGGAGAAATGAATACATATGAATGCTAATCAAGAGATTTCAGTAAAATGCCAAGCTGCAAAAGAATGACACTTTTTTTTTAATTCAACATAAAACAACTTTGAAAATAATACATTCATAGAAGAAGGACATTAAATCTATATACCAAATTATTAATAGTGGCCACATCCGTGTATTAGGAGTAATGAGTAATGTGATTTTTCCTTTATTTTTTTTAACAAATTTTCTACCCTAAGAAGGGATTTCTTTTTAATAAAGATAACTGAAATGATTTATACATTATATTATATAGTGAAAAATATGTAATTATATTATATACAAAGAAAACACTGAAAAAGAAGTGAAGAATAATCAAATTAGTGCTAGTTTGGTAATAGAAGAACAAATTAAGAAAAGAACTGTGGGTCAGAAGAGGGTACTAAATTTATGAAAATACAGAAAGCAAATGCACAGAAGATTTACAAAGTGAGAAGTCAACTATAAATGTCTAATTCTGAAAAAAAAATCTATGCTCGTGGTGCTGATTAAGGTATTTTTTGTAATAATAGGAAATAACTGCAAGATGATTAATGAATTATAAATTTCATTAATTCATTGGATGTTCTTGCTACACACCATAAATAATACTTTTTTTCTATAGAAAAAGTAGTTACCTTACTGAATACATGTTCTCAATTTATTCCTGTTATAAAACCATAGTACAAAAGAAAATAAATGAAAAGCAATTTTGCAATTGGATTATACATAACCTAGATTCTACAAGAGCAATTTCCAAGGGCTGCAAAGGATTGCAGTTTTAAAGCAATCAATTTCCAGAAACTCAAATTCTTTATGTACTATTTCCTAAAATGTATCTTCCTAAAGCCATTCCTTTATTGTTTTGGCTTTGTGACAACATTTCTAATTCTGTTTCCAACCTCCCTTCTCCCATCTTATAGAAGAAAGGCATAACATTTACCCATTCCAAACCTGACTGCCCAGAGGTATAAAAACTGTAAGAACAATTGGCAATAATTGATGCCTCTGCTATAAAAGTGAATTACTCTCAACACTGCTCAACAATTATTTTTTTCACACATGGTAGCTTGTAATAACCTGTTTTTAATAAAAATGCAGAACCAAATTGAATTTTTTAAGGTAATAGATGATTCAAATTAATTCTAATGATAGAGAAATATGAGATAGGGTTACATAATTTATAAGGAGTTAAAAAATGATTGAATTTTATTGCTGTAAAAAATTCTTTCTATTCCTAAGTATTTATGTGAAAAATTTCTTCAGCAGTTACATCTATAAAAAATAATTTAAAAAAAAACAGAAAAAATAAATGAACTCTGATTTCTTGTAGCAGTATAAACAATGGACACAGAAACTAATGTTAAAAAAGTTACAGTACTCTCTTTAAAAATTGTGTATCTAACAGAATATTGTTATTTACAAAATTTTTATAAAAAAAATTAAAGTACCTGTGTTTTATTTTGGCCAAATTACTACTAATAAGATCAGGCTAGGAGAAATTTTAGCGAAGGAAATTATTAATTTAATATATATTTAAAATTTACAGATAGTAATATAAATATGAAAGAATGTGCAATAAAAGACTTATAAAATTTAAATATGCTATTACTACATATTCCATTAATAAAAATTAATTGAAAGAAAAAAAGTAAATCTTGTTTATGAATTTTATTTTTAATTGAATGACAGTGGTATTAAATCACCATGGTGTTTAGATATCACTGAATTTATTAAATGATGATGTAACACTTTCATATTAATTTTGCTATGAAAATAAGCAGTGTGAAATATTAAACTATGTAAACCAAATTAAAATCCTTTAAAATTAATATATTATTTTTAGAAAGAAGTGGAGTTAAAGTTTTTTTTCAGAATGTTTTATGGGGTATACAGTAAAAATTTTGAGAAAACTATGCACAGAGGCATGAGAGGGTATTACTTGGGCAGGCTGAAGTCAAGAAATATGTTTGATATGACCAGTTAAGCAATGGTTCTTAACTATTGGTCATCCATTAGAACCCCTTAGGGATCTTTTAAGAATGGTTCATACCCAAGAACTATTCCAGACCAACTGAATCAGAATCTTTGCATGTGGAGTCATTAGTGTTTTATTATATTTATTATTTAAAGCTCCCCAAGTCTTTTTTAGTGTCCCTAAGATCAATCCATGAAAAACAATAAGAGATGAGAAATAATATGGAGTAACTAGAGAAGAGCCATTTTTCTCCTTGGTATTGATATCTGTGGATGTTTTTCAAATCTTCCTTCTCATCTCCGTGTAGTCTCCTCCTCCTTCCCCTCCCTACCCGCCATTCACAGGCTATTGTCAATGTTTCCCATTCTAACTGTTATAAAACTGCAACTGAATTTTCTGTTAATCAAACTTCTTTACATACCTTTTGCAACTGGGTATTTTATATTTTAAATAATTTTAACAGAGCTCAAAAATGTAAATGTGATATCATGGACTAGCCAATAAAATACCCAGAAAAACAACTAAAATCTCTAAGAATTATACTATTACATAATGTAGTTATTTTAAGAAATTTCTACTTGTGAAAACCTGAATATGTTTTTTAACTCTAAACAAATCTGTACATGATAATAAAAAAGTTTTATAAATGTAAATAATATTTCTGAAAAATGATACCCAGATTACCTTCAATACTTTGTATTATATCACTAAATTTATTTTAATTGCTTCCAGACAAATATAATTTATTCCCAGGATTGAAATTTTGTCCCAATATTTTCATCATGTTAGAAAAAAGATTCAATCAAATTCCATGAAATCAAATTTCACATATTTAATTATCTAAATACTAGGACATCAGAACAAAGATATGCTACACTGTTGAAATGTTTTACCTTCTGTCATATCCAAATTAATATGTCTTTAATTCTCATAAATTGGTTGCTATGGACTGTGAAGCTCCCTTCTGAGATTCATTGTAAAGCTTAGAGATTCTATCCATGTACTGTAATAGCTTAATTTAACGGGGTCCATTGACATTTGCTTCTAATTGATCACACTGAATTTGTGAATATCAAACTGAAAAGTTAGCTATCCCTAAAGGGAAATAAAAATATTTTCATGATATCTACCATAATTTGTCTGATTAAGACCATTATCAAGTCATGGCATGTTATGCTAATACAGTGTTTCCTAATTTGGAATTTCAAAGGCAAACGATATAAAACACTTGGCATGTCAAAAATTAGTTTCCTCATTATAATTTCATTCTTCAAATTAAACTGCTATATTATGATATCTAAAACCTTAAAATTTCTAGAATATCATCTCTTATTTAATATCATTGTTTGAATGATAGAGACATAGAGACATAGAGACATAAAATGTAGGGTGTCAACACTGATAACCACTAACCATGTAGGCTATGGATTGTCTTGTGCCTTTGTATTCCCCCTCTTTTCAACCAAATACAAAAATTTGATATTACCAGGTTCAAAGAAATTCTTAATGAGCTCTCTTTGCCTAGACAGGGTGGATGATGTAGTATAAAAGTAAATTAATCATAAAAGAATAAGAATCATAAAAGGCAGGAAATACCTTTGCAAAAACGTGGATGAACCTAGAGGGTATTAACATATGTTGCCATGTATAATGTGCACTTTTTTGACCAAATTTGTGAGGGAAAAATAAGGATGCACATTATACATGAATACTAATTCCTCATCTAAATAAATGTTTTTAATTATTTTATTTATGCTAATGAGTTAAAAGTGTAACTCTAGGAATCAACAACGATATCTGTATGCAAAAAAATACCCTAGAATTTGATAATCGGTTTTGTTGAACTTATGATGAACTTGCAACAATGGATAGTTCTTGGCCTTCTATGATGTATAAATATCGTAAATTTGTTACTGGTACATAAAATTTCTTGCACCTTGTATCTGTTCTTGTATTTTGTAATTATTTGTTACATAAAATTTCTTGTACCATAACATGTTAAAAAATAAATGCTAAAATTCCTTTATAATACAAAAAACATGTACCCAAATGTAAACAAATAAAAATTTGAGTTAAAAAAATTAATACAAAAGATTTTTTTCCTTGAAAGTTTGGGCCAAAAATGTGGGTATGCATTATACACGGGAGCGCATTATACACAGCGAAATGTGATATGCTAAGTGAAATAAGTCAGAGAAAGACAAATGGCATGTGATTTCATATAAAATGGGAATCTAAAAAACAAACAAACAAAACAGAAAGAAACTCATAAATACTCATAGATACTGGTTGTTGACAGGTGGGAGGGGGTTGGGGGCTGGGTGAAAAGGTGACGGAATTAAGAAGCACAAATTGGTAGTTGCAAAATAGTCACAGGAATGTAAAAGCAGCATAAAGAATATAGTCAATAATATTGTAATAACTATATATGGTGTCAAGTAGAACAAAACTTATTGGGGGGATCACTTTGTAAGTTATATAAATGTTTAACCACATTGCTATATACCTGAAACAAAGATATTAATAGTTACCTAATGTCAACTGTAATTGAAAAAAAAAAAAGCCAAAAGGGAAAAGAGAAAAAAGGCAGGAAACGATTTTGGTCATTGTTATTTTCTGAAATTCAGTGGGTACATACATTTCTTATTTATATTCCTATATTAAATATCTTAGAAAATTAGTTTGACTATGATTTTCCCTAGAGAAGAATTTTAAAATTACATTTATCCGTAAAAAAAAAAACAAAACAAACAAAGAAAAAAACTGATAAACTCACCAATTAACACATAATTAAAATTATGGAATGTTCCCTTTTATAATTTGAATAATCACTTTCATCTCTTGCTTTTATATTGTTTACAGGTATTTAGCTTAAAATTAAATACAGTGGTAAAGAGTCATATGTCCTTTTTTATCAAATTTCTTTTATTTCTAGTGCACTTCACAATTCCCTTTACAAAATACTAATTGAGCATAATATTAATAAACAGGAATAGAAGCTACTCCTTTAAACGCCTACTGTGAACCAGACATTAAATTGTGGCTTTATGTTCAATTTCTTAACTGCTGCATCAAAGTAGATATTGATATTTTACAGGTTAGAAAATAGTGTTAGATATTAGCAAATGCACAGATCAGGTAAATAGTCTAGCCAGGATTTCATCCCATACTATTTTACTTCAAAACCCCAAATGCTGGTGTTTGTGTATTCTGGTGTGTAACATCATGATCAATAGTGGAAATTTATATTTGAGGAATTGGTTTCTCTCTTAGGTTGCTCACATGCTAGTGGAGAGGCACATAGGCAAGTGAAGGCACGCATCTATATAGAGTCAAAACTACCACTAGTCAATACACGTTCTGATATATAATAAACCAAATATTAACACCTGAACTTTCACCACATTATTGAGTAGACAAAAATAGTGTCTTCTATTTTCATAACCATATTATCATTTTTAATGTTTCTAACACCTTTATATTGACTAAATTTTCATAAAGATATTTTCTCTGTAATAAATGCAATATATAACTTTGAAAACTCAGAACAGTGAGAGACTAAAATCACATTTGTTCCTAAAAATTTCCAAGCCACTGTGTGTATGTGTGGTGCATGTGGGTGTACTTACAAAATTATCACAATGTAAACAAGGAGAAAGTACATCAAGAGAGCACATAGTTCTTCTGAAGAGACTATAAGTTAATTTTGTAAAAGAAGTGTAATATAAAATGGTAGAATGTGAAAAAATAAATTTATGAAAAAACAAATACTCTTATTAATAAATTCTAGTAACTGGACATTAAAAGTACAGTACACAGCATTTCAAAAGCATAGATTAAGGATGACTTAAGTTCATGTATAGTCCCGAAGTGCCTTCTGAAATACTGCATTGAATACAATTTAGCTTTCTTTTTAATTAGGAATCTGACCAAAATCTCTGGAGGCCGATTTTATAATAAGACCTTCTTGCTGAAAACCATGAGAAGAGGGACTTGGATATGGATCAAAGGCCTCGTTCCTAAAAGAAACTATATGCCAAGAAGAAAATATTTTATGAGCCTGGATGCCTTTTCTCTGACCGTGATATCCAAAAATGATCAATTTATGTAACATTCTATAGCTAAAAGGACCTTCTTATCTCATATATTGTGAAAAATATTTCAGAAGTTGATGATTTTTGATGTATTAAAATATTTTTTTGTTTTTGCATGTATATGTATGTATTTATATTTAAATTGTCATGCCCTATCCTTTTATACTTGACTAACTGAATTTATCTCAAATCAACTATTTGGTAGCATATAAAATGCTCTTTCCCTTTTATTGATATTTAACGGTCATAAGTGAAAACAATTTCTCAATATGAATGAAGCACAGTTCTTGGGTTGATTCTTTTTGGCATCTTTCACTAGTGCTTGTGATTAGTACAGCTAGGCTGATCACATGGCAATCTACATAAACTATTAAAACTATACAATAGTGTTATAGGAATCAATTTAAGAGTAAGGCTGCATGACTGATCTTGGGCTCTGATTAGCCATTTTTCCCATGGTAAAAACCATGGCCAATTAATTAGTGAAACAAACAGACTGAATTTCAGATAAGGCATACTAAGCTGTGTCATACAATTATAATTTTTTTGGACCTGAAATCAGTTTAATTGTTAATTAAATTAGTTTACAAAGGATCTTAACCTATATTTCAACATTTGTATTTTGTATTAAAATAGGCACTTTATAAATAATGGCTGATTTGAAAATTCTTAGAAGATTAATCTGGTAGGAAATAATTAACCTCACCATCAAACAAATAGGCCAAATAAAACTAATTTCATTGCACAATACAAAAAAAATAGTGCATTTTTTGAAATTTATTACTTTTTAATTTACCTAGATAAGAAAATCAAGGCTATGTGATATAGACATTGAGATTTAGAAAGCAAAACATCATATTTTTGAAGGAAATAATAATATACAGACTGTACCTTTTACACTTCTTAATAAATTTAAGTAAATTTTTAATTAGGTTTTTGGATTATAAGTCAAGGAGGCTTATTATACTTCAGCATAACACTTGATTAGTATGGTATTTGCTTTTCTTATGTATGTGTATATACAATGAAAACAAAAATACTAAAAATAGTAACTATCTTGTGATCTTTTATAAATAAAGATTTATTTAATACCTTACAGAGAACGAGTATAGAACCTACTTTATTATACAGAATTGCAGGTACCCATTAAATATTCATTTGCTGAATGAAAAGAAACAACAATGAGGAATAAAGTATAATTATAATAATGCACTATTTTGGAAACCAAATTATAAACCACAAGATGGAGCTGGAATTACATGTTCTATAGAAAGTGAATAAAAATTCACTTCTCAAGTCATGTTTTCAAAATATATGCATTCTATGCAATATATGACTTTTAAAATACCTTATAAGATTGTGTGTACTTTTATTTAATAAGTATTTATGTATTTTCAGTAATGAAATTATCATTGTTTAAAACATGACTCTACACTGAGTATAAAACAGAAAATTACATCCACAACAGTTATGTTAAAATTTTTATAGAAATAAATCTATAATTGAAAGAGGAAATATAATGAGCCAGACTGAATGGAATTTGTGAAGTGATGATTGAGCTGTTTCCTTTATTAGTTCCCAAATAATAAAGTAATAAAGTGATATTCAGTGATATTCATTTTAGAAAGGGGACTTTAATGACGATATTAGAGACAATCATTTATACACTCTTTTGCATATGTAGTCATTTATGAAAAAGCAATATTTATGAATATTTAGTTAAATCCCTTTTACTCTATTATATGTTTTGCTATCTATGGTATTTCTATGCACTGAGACTAAACTCAGTTTCTGTAACTTACACTTGAGAAATTCTCCCCAGATTTGGCTTGACTTCCATCCCTTGTAACAATCTGTACTACAATTATCTTAACCACAGCAAATCCTCAAAGCACTGACAAAATGACAATATATATATTTTTTTAAATCAATGACAATTTATTATCTGTGAAACTGTTGTTCAATATTTTATTTCGAGGTTTTTAACAAAACACTGAATCGAGATAGCCAGGCAAAGTACCAAAACTGTTTTCATTTTAAATTATTAAATTGAGCAGAGATCAAGTCTTCTGTTTAAGTTCATTTATTCCTCAACAGCAATATACATTGTCAAAGAGATTATATTTTTTACATAAAAGAATTTAGCCCTTCTGATATATGTCAGTAAATCTACTGTGATACAGATGTTTAAAAGTTATCCCCAGATCAGATTAAAGGTGGAACATAGACTCAGAGTTTCTCCTTTACATAGAATCACCATATGATATATTGAAACAAAGATTAAAACCATTGAAAGAAGCTATCCATTTAGAAAATTTTATAAATATTCCTAAAGCAATATAATCTAACTATGGTTTAGCCCCATTCTAGATCATTGAGGAAATTTTGAGAAACTTCATCCTTCATAAATTGGTAATAGTCCCTCCTGTGTTATCTTGGTTGCGTTCTTTTTCTGAACTGTAATAACTTATTTCAGTCTGATCTTCTACAAGGAAATTATTTCAAACAAAAAAATACTAAAAAAAAAAAAAAAAAAAGTGTTTTTTTTTTTTCTTTTACTTTAAATATATTTACACAGTGAAATGGTTAGCCACTTTTGAAGAATCCCTGAAAGAAACATCCCTTGGCAGGGGAGGGGTGAGATTAATGAGCTGCTAATGTATTGGATGATCTCTTTAAATAATCCAATCTTGAGGAGGTGGGAGGCTACATGAGGAGCAACTGCTCAGATGAGACTGGTTATAGTGAAGAGGAGAGGAAAAAAAAAAGATATGACCCTTAAATCATCATTAGTTTCTTTTGAACTATAAGATCGTTTTGCTCCAGTACTTTAAAAAAAATGTTTCTTGCCAAGAAACTTAAGATCTGACAAAGAATGGTTACAACAGTGATGTTTATATAAAGTGTTTCAACCTAAAATATCTAAATCCATGCCAAAGGTTAATGTTTTACCCTTCAAAACTGGAATCTATATAAGAAGGGAAGAGGTTCTAAGGTATCAAAAGATATTAAGAAGTCCTAGAACATTACAGATGTCTGAGATTTTAGGGATAATCCCATCCTAAATTATAAACATGAATAGATTCATTGCCCAAGACATATCCAATTAGTTGGTGGTGACTGAATGAAGCACTGTGTAGATTCAGGCAGATACAGACTTAACGATAAGGAGTGTTTCAAGTGATAAATAAACCCATTGGTTAAAGGAGTTGCTGTATGCTTACAGTGCAGTTAACATTATCTAAAGTCATAACCACATTTAAAGATTTAGCCAATATTAAATAGCATTGCTATCACTTAGAGGCAAAGCTATAAAGGTACTGATTTTATATTTAGCACTCTTTCTGCTTGGCTATTCTAGAAATATCATAACAATCTTAATACACATTTTGGTAATGTTATGAGGTAAACTCAGGCACATTACAATTTTGAAGAGTTTATTTGAACAAATGGTGATTTGAATTGGGCAGTATCAAACCACAGTGGTTAGCAGTGCTCCACCAACAAGAGGTACAGGGAAAGGTTTTTACAAAGAAAACATGGAAGGATGCTAAGCATAGCCATCAATTATTTGATTGATTATACTGTAAGTGATTGCCTTACTTATGAAAGCCTACTTGGCTGTTTATGACTGGCTATTCTTAAGTTTCACTTTCTCAGTTACAAATGCATTAAAAATGACTTCAGTTTTGGTTTGTTTACATGGGCTACAAAGGTATTAGAGCCAACTCAGTCTAATGGCCTCCTTGTTTAAATAATTTAATTATCTCCCTTTTGGTCACAGCTTCATGCATGAGAGATTGACCAATAAGAGATTGACCAACTGAGAGATTAACTCAGTTATCATCAGAGTTAAGTTGTTTTTGTCTTGTGAAATACATAGGTTATGATGTCAGGGCTGAGAAAGAATTGTTTTTGCCTTTCCTCTAGTCATTGTCCTTGTTTCTGTTTCTCTAAGTACAAGGAGAATCATATGGATGATTCATCATATGGATGAACTGCTGATGGCTGCAAATTTGTAATTAAGACCCTTGAGAGAACACAATGCACTAGGCAGACTACGGTGACAACTATCAGGAGGATAATAGCAACAGACCTAAGTATGCTCCTTAGCCAGGGCTCCCATGAACCAAGCCAGTTGGTTCCCAATAAGTTACAGAATGTATCTGGAGAGGCATCAACTTGGTTTTGCCAAGTGGCTTGTTTGTTAATGATTTTTATGTTTGAGTTACTGTAATATCCCAGGGGCTGTTCCAGGTACAGCAGGAGGTTATTGTAGGTCATGGATTCTTCCTTATTAGCCATTGAGTAATCTAAATCAAATCCATTGTTTAAAATCACTTTACTAATTAAAATAATTCTGTGCCCAAGAGGCATTTGGAATAAGGTGGGGGTTTTTTTTGTTTTTTTTTTTTTTAATTCCTTGCCTTTGGAATTTCCTAAAGAAGTTTTCATCGTCTACAAGTTGAGTTGGTATATTGCTCCATCTCATTAATCCTGTCTTTTAGTCTTCAGAATAGGTCAGTTCAGTTAAAGAGTTGTGTCCTGTTTCAGGAGGTGGTGTTGGAGGTGGGCTCTGAAAGTTAGGCTTATGTGATACAAGACATACATTTTAATTTAATATTATTTAATAAGAGGTATACTTATATGGCTCAAGAAGTCAAATTTTAATTTAACATTATTTAATAAGAGGCATGACTATGGAAATAAAAGTAAAACAAAGGTTAGTGTTTGGAGCAGGCTACAAAGCAGTCTCTGAGTCCACATGATTGCCAGTTGAGAAGACTTCCACTTTGGACTCCCGATACTGGCTTGAGTATTTTTGTAGATTGAATGTCTCTGGTGATGTCTTTTGGTGTTCTGGTGAACTTTCTGAATGACCACACAACAACAAACATCAAAGTTATTCATGAATGGCTACAGTGATTTCTCTGAAGTTTATATCAAGCTGTCTAACGTCAGCTTGTAGGGCTTCAGGAAAAGGGCAGTTTGTGTTCTCAGTGATTCCAAGTCAGAGGTTGGAAGAAATCTAGAAATACTAGTTTGGAAAGTCATAGCCAGATATAGGAAGAAGTGAGAATTGAGAATCCAGTCCAGTTTACAGGAAGATACAAAAGCTCAAACACAATGAATAGTCCTCAGATCTGATATCCACTGGGTGTGTTATAGTTTCTACTGAAACATAATTTTTCCATGTACAGTTGTCCCAAATTGTGGCAAAGATAATCACAGTAAGACTAATTTGTTTGCAAAATAAATCTAATCTCATTAAACCTTACGTGATTATTTACATAAGCATCAAGAATAGTGGTTTTATGTATATTCTTAGATATGATATTTCAGTTAAAGTTCGATGATACCTAAGAGGCTTTAGATATCCATAAATTCCACCTTAATTTCTTAACACTGGTAATAAGGAATCTGAGATTAGATTTTTAAAAGCTTTTTATGCTAAGCAACCAAGCCAAGGACTTGCCCAATTACATCCAGTTACAAGGAGAATTGATCCACATTTAACTTATGCAAATATCTGTATTGTCATGAAAAATAAAAATACTCAATAAGAGTCTCTGAATTTTGGAAGGATCAAGTAGAGAGAAACAAATCAATATTCTATTTTTGTTTACAGAACTATATGTTTCTTAATTGCTATAAGCTATAGATTTCTTAAAATAAAGGAGAAAAGTTTCTTTAAATCTAGAAAATAAAACACTGAAGAACCAGCAATGTTTCAAACAACGTCATAAAAATGATAATCATTCTCATCAGTTCATTCAGTCCCTTGTAATTAACTATTGATTAACACTTAATCTTAGGGTTAGAACTTTTGGGAATCCATCAGTTTCTCCATTAGAGTTTAGGAAATTCTTACCCAGTTCAATGGTATGATTTTAAACTTATCAGAAACCTGTATTTATCAGAGTTGTTTCCATGACTCCCTTTGATGAGGAAGTACTTTCGTAAAAGCATCAGATAAAACAATAACTGTGTATAAACATGAAGAGACTTAAATAAAGGTGGCCATAGTGAAAGGTTTGGTGAGAGTTCATAAAACACAATTGACAAGGAAATTTATTATTTCTGTTACACACATTTAAAAATAATAACTAGAATTATGAATAATAACATTATATCAGGGCATACAAATCTCCAGCAATTTCATATAATTTCTGGAATACTCACATCAATAATATATATCCATACAACTATCACCAAAAGAAGGTTTACCATCTGTTCTTATTCAACAATGTTGGCCATGTAATTTAATATATGTCAAGTAAGCCTGATTAGTTTAACATGTTTGTTTTTTAAGGAGACAGATCAGATTTTTTAAAATATTTCTTCTGGAACCTTCTGGAAAATTCCAATACATATATTCATTTAGAATTTGATTATGGGAAGTGTGTGGAGAAAAAAAAAATCAAAGATTTGAACACTTTATTAGGTATGATCTTGATTATCTATTCAACCAAAGTAACAAAGACTTCTAATGCAAACACAGACAGTTACATAGTTGTAAAAAACCTTAGCTCCTGTCAAACAAATCAAAAACAAAAACTTAGTTCTTTTAATGGTAAAAACTCAGTTCTCCCAAGTAATCAAAGACATAATGAATAAAGACAACAAAAGCCCAGGAAATTATTTTGGTAAGACACAAAAGCTTTGCTTTCCAGGTAGATTACCCAAAAGGTAAAAGAAAATTCTTTAAAATTTCTAAAGGACAGACAAATTGTCCAAGAAAACTTTGTTTTATTAACAAGTGAAAGAGAATAATATTTTATTTTTTGTAGGCATATTATTGCTATTAAAGCTTATTTTAAAAACTCTTATAATAAATTAATTCAACATAGTACTGGAGTCTTAGAAGTAAAATTGTTTCTATCTGGAGATGATAAGATCTTATATATAAAAAAAATCCTAAAGACTCCACCAAAAAAACTGTTAGACTAAGTAATGAATTCAGTGAAGTTGGAGAACAGAAAAATCAATAAACAAAAATCTGTTGTATTTCTACATGCTAACAACAAAATATTGGAAAGAAATTAAGAAAATAATCCCATTTGTAATAACATCAAAAATAATTAAATGAAAAGATTAAAGATCTGTACACTGCAAATTATAAAACACTGATGAAAGAAATTGAAGAAGACACAAATACATAGAAAGATATTCCATGTTCATGGACTGGAAGAACTGATATTGTTTAACTGTCCATATTACTCCAAGCGATCTACAGATTCAATGCAATCCTTATCAAAATTCCAATGGAATTTTTCACAGAAAAAGAAAAAAAAAATCCTCCTAAATTTTGTATAAAACCACAACAGACTCTGAGTAAGCCAAACAATCTTGAGAAAGAAAAACAAAGCAGGAGTTTCCTCATCCTGATAGAAAACTACATTACAAAGCTATAGGAATCAAAACAACATGATATGAGTGTTGGCATAAAAACTGATACATATATCAATGAACAGAATAGATGGTCCAGAATTAAACCCGTGTGTATATAGTCAATTAATTTACAACAAAGGAGTGATGATTATACAATGGGAAAAGGATAGAATCTTTAATAAATCGTGTTGGGAAAACTGGATCGCCACACACAAAAGAATGAAACTGGACCCTCCTCTTACCATACACAAAAAGCAACTCAAAATGGTTTAAAGATTTGAATATAAAACCTAAAAACATAGAACTCCTAGAAGAAAATACAAGAGGATAATGTCCCTCAACATTTTTCTTGGCAACAACTTTTTTGGGATTTGACACCAAAAGCATACGCTAAAGATGCAAATATAAGCAAGTGAAACTACATCAAACTAAAGAGGTTCCGCAGAAGAAAGAAAAACATCAACAAAATGAAAAGGAAACATATAGAACGGGAGAAAATATTTGCAAACCAGTTATCTGATAAGAAGTTAATAGAAAAATTAGACAAGTTACTCATACAACTCAATAACAAAAAGCCAGATAACCCAATTAAAAAATGGGCAAAATACCTGAGGAGATACTTCGTCAAAGAAGACAAACAAATGGTCAACAGTTACATGAAAAGGTACACTATTGTAATCTTTGGGGAAATTCAAATAAAAAACACAAAAAGGTATTGCCTCACACCTGTTAGAGTGACTATTATCAAAAAGACAATTGGTAAAAATGCTGGCAAGGATATGGTAAAAAAGAAGCACTTGCACACTCTTGATAGGAATGTAAACTGGTACAACCACTAAGGAAAAAGAAGGGGATGGCAACAGATACACCAGGACTACTCAAAGAATTAGTACTGCTTACATATGTTGCACTGCATTTTGTGAGTAATTGTCAGGTAACATTTTTGTGTAAATGTAATTGCATAAATAAATCTTACCATACATAGAAATAACTAACTTGCTACGTGGATTATAAAAGTCAGCAAGTCTGACAAACAGTTGGTCTTTGCACTAGGCCGATCTTCTGTTACCTCTTGTGGTAGTTAATTAATTAATCACATTTTAAAATTAGGTGTGGTAAAGATACTAAACAGGATAGCAAAGACAGGAAAATGTGAGAGAGAGATTTTAGACAGAGATTAACATATTGTGCTTGAATTATTACATGTTTCTAAATTACAGAGATATATATCTTCTAATCAAAGGGTATATGCGTCTCTAAATAGTCACACATATTGAAGTTGTCTACACTTTCTCCTGATTCTGTGGATATAGAAAGTTGATCATACATGTCTCTCATTTTGTTAGTCTCAGTTTCCCCCTCAGTAATGCATTTACTTTGCCCTAAAGGAATAGCTAACAGAGTTTCAGCATTAAATCTACTATTTACAAACTAGTTTAATGGAATCATAAAAACATTCACAAAATAGCATTAAAGGTCAGCAATAAACTGGCTAAATCTTCTTGACTTTTAAATATATGGGTATCTATCATAGCCCCAAAAGTTCTGAGTTTGGAAATTATTTCCTGAGCATGCACTGCAGTTAATTTTTATATCTGTTGAAGTATGATGCATCAGCAACATAATAAACCATACCCTGGTATAATAATCCCTACATTGATGCAAATCAATAGGCAGTAATGTTGTATTAAAAAAAAGCTGAATACATGGAAACTATAAGACACCAATAAATAGCCAGAACATACAAACATCACAAAGCTAACAACCGTTTCTGATACGAATGTTGGAACAAACTAGTAACATCCAACTATATTACAAAAAAATAGAACAAATACAAAACAATCAAGTAAGACTCAGATAATAGGCTCCAACTCTGTCTCACGGTTGTTTCCTAGGTAACCAATAGTGGAACAGAAACATCTCAAATAATCAAAACTGCACGCAGCATAACTTTAAAAACACTTTTGTACTTAAATCTTAACTGATCCACAAGAACAAAATATAATTTAAATAAAACCCAGGGATAATTTTAAAACATAATAATAGAAGGAAGAGAGTGATCCCACACTGGTACCATCACATTATCTCAGAAGCAGCAGTCACTGCCTGCTGCTGTTTGTAGGTTAGATAATCTGATGGATTTGCCTAAACACACATTCATCCTCTGGTTCGGCGGAAATGGATTGGAAAGATCATGTCATAAAGTTAAAGCTATAGCTCCCATTCCAATCCCCCTTACAAATTCAGTCTTCTGAGAAAGTTGAATATTAAATTAAATAACCTCTGGAATGCTGGATGTAGAACAGAAATAACTGCTGCTTTTGACGTAGATGAGGTCTTAATAGATTTAATGACTTTTCATTAACATTAGCTGAAAGTTGGGTGAATTTTAAGAAGAACCTTGAGTAAAAACTGCTGAATGCAGTGCCAAATTACCAGGACCACGATCACAAAAATCTTATATTCTGTTTTAAAATGACCACATTTATGGTTTGACTATGCCAAAGCGTTTTATTTTCCAGTGCAGACAGCTCCTCAGTATTCACATAAAAGTAGTATCTGCAAAATGCTCCAGTGGTACAAAGAAAAGAAATAATAAATTAAATGGGATGATGTTGGTTTGCTATATTTATTCATTCTTTAACTTACTCTAAATGCTTGTTTCACTTCACGCTCTGATATGTTCAAAACATTCTCAGTAGCCTTTGATGCATAGAATCCCCCGAGGCACACCTATGTTATACCCTAGCAGTAAGTCGTCCAGATACTTTCCTCCAATAAAACTTGTTTTTTTTCTTTAATATTGTGTAAATGTACTTGTATGTAGACAATTAAGGCAAATTCTTACAATATATAATGGATGATAATGAGATAACATATTTTCTCCAATAAAATGTAACTGAATAATTTATTCATTTGCCAGACTTTATTGATTATCTTGTCTGTGGAAGGTATTGTGTCAGATAATGGGGAGTGAAAAAGGTGACGATGACAAAGTAAGTATTCTTATTGTGAAAATTTTTACTATTTAGCAGAAACTACACATACATTATTTCTATTTTCCCCATACCGACACTTGAGCATAAATAGTACCTATGAATTACAACTGAGAAGGCAGATAATTAAATAACTTATCCACTGTTAATTGAGAAAGCAAACAAATGAGTCAACCAGATATTTCCTTATGGCACTATACCTAAAGAAATAACAAAACAAAAAAATATGAAATCAAACAAGAAAAAACATAAACCAATCAAACCAAACCAAACTAAAACAAAAAACAGTAATATCATGAAAGTAGAACCTTGGCGGCAATGTCTGATTCTTTAAGTAGTTGTAGTATTAATTGCTACTCCTGTTAGAGATTAAATGCATTGAACAAGAAGATAAACAATCTTTTTTTCTCATCTTGGAATTTCAGATACAGCCATAAAATTAGGGAAAGTGGGCAATTAGCACCTTAACATTCCAAACAGTGTGCTAAGAAGCTGCAATACCTACCTTCTGTGTTTATCATAAAGAGATCAAACTGAAAAATCTTTAACTTTCACCTCAATGGCAGAATCTGCCCATTTAAACAGAAATCTGAAAATTCAAAAGAAAGTTCTATATTTTGTGAGTCTGAGTTTTCTCTCTTCCCTCCACATTAGTCCAAGTGAGAATGGCTCAGCGATAACTCTCCTATCAGAGAATTTTTATGTCTCTAGAACAACAGGAATTTGCCATCTCATTTCCCTCTTGGATTATCGGAAAAGCCAAAGAAATCTATAGGCCTACCCAAGTGCAGTGGAGTAGTAGATGAAAAGAAAGTTCTTAGGAGAGTCTGGTATACTCGTATGTCCCTTGGAGTAACGAGACAGAGAAACTGGTCTGTGATTTTACATGAACAATTCAGAACATGAAAACAAGGCTGGTTCTACCCATGAAGGCAGGAAGAAAAAAAAAAAAAAAAAAAAACAGTGGCAGAAGCACTAATTCTGCCATCATTTGGCAAGGCAAAGGAATATGTCACAGTATTGACATATGATCCCTGAAGCTCCTGCGTCACCCACCATGCCAGTATGCTCACCCCTTCTTCTAGGACTCTTGAGACCTCCTCATATTTCAGAAATTGAAAGATCACTAAATACCTGCTCCTCTGAGAACAAGCATTATGAAAGCAAAATTGAGAGAATTTTTCTTTATCTTACTATTTAACAAAGCCCAGGTACATACTAGGAAAGAGTCAACATAAATTTGGGGTTATGCTTTGTTAGAAACTCTTGTTAAATAGTTATGTTTCTTAAGATAAGAGGGATTTTTCCCAGTTATATACTAAAAGGGAAAATATCACACAGCTCTGATTCTTTTTCTCAGTGTCAATCAAGGCTGTATACATGCTGTTTTCTTCTTTTGTACTGTATAAGGATTATGACAATTCCTTTAAGTCGATTTAGTCATTCATTATAGTGATAATTAGACTATTTCAAATGTCTTCTTTCTGCATATATAACATTAAAGAATCTGCAACGATTAAATGGCTAAAGATACAATCTTGATGAATTGCTGCAATTACACAATAAATGTCAATAACTGAAAAAACAAAAAAAAGAAGTATTTGTCTCTTTTCTCTGAGGATAATATAGCTATTAGGGGGTGAGCAAAGTAAGATGTTTGAAATTAAGAAAAAAACAATAACGTATTGAAATACTTGCTGGAAAAATGAATACCAGAAAATTTGGTAAAATTTCATGTAGTGTTTTAGGGTAATTCTCACTAGAGAGTATGATAAAATGACAAAAAAACCTTTGTAGTTTAACAAAATAAAGGTTGTTTTAGTTCTTAGTGTCCGTATTAAGGTATACCTCCTGTGGAGATACAATTCTCCTTACTCATTCCAACTTTTAAAACCACTACCTTTATAATACCAATAGACTAACTTGAAGCCCAACAGTCTCCTCCTGGTTTTCCATTAGAACTACCCACATTCCTTCAGCCATACAAAAGTCAAAAGACCAATATAACTTCAGGAGTGGTGGGAAAACAGTATTATTCTATAAGCCAAAAAGAAATGAGATCTTAAATATCTAACCAATCTCTTATATTACTCAGCCTTTTAGTAATCTAATTACTGTTTTACCCTTTTACCCACATACATGACAATCAGTAGCAACCTAAGGGCACCACAAGTGACATCCAGTCATTACATGCTCTTCAAAGCCTGGGAATTCTGATTGATATGTGCTTCTCGGCATGATGGCCAGATACGGCATATTACAGTCAAGTAACTAGAAACTAAAAATAGGTAAGTATATGCCTTCCCACAAAACTCAATACAGTGGGTGAAAAGGGACAGGAAAAATCATATGAAGTTGAGGAGGCAAAGAGCATTCACTGAGCTGAATAAATCCGGAAATATTTGGGACAGTTTACCCTAAGTTTGCTAACAGACATTTCATTTTCCCCTGCTTCCAGTGGCCCTTAGCTGAGCTCTCTGAGAGGCTCCTCCTCCACAATGTATCATGTTTAGAGATCATAACTTTATATTTCCCAATAGTCCAAAATGTTTGGAAGATTGGAGAACCAAGAGTTGTTTAAAGTTTGAAACAGTTAAAGGATTTTTGTTTTCTGCATATATTTATTTGGCAATGCACATCCTTCAAAAATTTAATAGATGTTTTATCTACTTATTTCTAATTGGGTTTATATATAAGAAAGAATGTCCATAATTTCTGTTAAATTGAACTTTAGCCCTCATTTTTCTTTTTGCCAACATAATCATTGCTACCTTGAAGTCACCTAATGTTGAGGAGTCACCTAAATTTTAGATCTTTGTTATGAGTCATAGTATTTAAGGCAAATCTTTTATTTGTATTTTATTGCACAAAACTTTATATTTTAATCCTTCATCACTGAATCTAGACTTAATCAGTATTTCCACCCTGGTAAAGATCATGGATATCTGAATTACTTGTTTCCCTTTCATGTCCTTATACAAACTGGTCAATTCCTTTCATATCTCATCTTTTGTAGGAACATTTTGCCAAGTACAGCCAACAACCCAAACACACTCTGTACTTAGATTTTCCACTCTCATCTTGTATAGTCACTAATTCAGTGTCTATGTGGTCTGCTTCCTAGGTTATGGGAGATGGGGCGGGGAGGAGTCACCCAATATTTTAACCACGATATAACATGGATTGCCATTTTCCTAGACACTAAGAGTTACTTTGCTTCCACTCCAGTCTCCTGTTTATTAACCAATAACACACATAGTTTAGTTTTTGTTATAGAGGCACCATAGTTCAAGGTAAAAAATATCCATGTTAAACAAGTAGCTAACACTAGCTGCTGTAACAAACCATGCAAAATTTAGGTGGTTTATCAAAATGAAATATCATCATCATATATGCACAGAGTCAAACAGGGAATCGCCAAGTACCTTTACATGGAGACTCAGTGATCCTGGTGTCTTCTTTCTTTTGACATCTTCATCTTCCCAGATGTCTTCTAGTTATACACTGGATACACTGCTTTGATGTGGCCTACAAACAAGAGAAAAAGAAAGGAAGATCACTTGGGCTGGCCCAAGGTGATACACAGATGTCTCCATTGGATTCTGAGAAAGGAGATTTCACATGAATAAAATATTGCAGGCTTCTGAGATCTCAAAAAAAATAGAATTTGTGGAAGACTTTTACAGCAGATTAGAAATCAAGAGCAGATTACATAAAGCAGAGGACTGAATCAGTGACTTCGAAGACCAGGTAGACAAAAACAAACAACTGGAAGAACAACAACAGAAAATAATAATAATTAAAGAAAATTAAGACAGTTTAAGGGACCTGTGGGAAAACATCAAGTGTAACAACATAAGCATCATAAGAGTACCACAAAGAGAAGAGAGTGAGCAATGGATCAAGAAACTATTTGAAGAAATAATGACTGAAAATTTCCCTAACCTGGTGAAGGAAACAGACATACAAGGATAGGAAGCCCAAACTTTCAAACAAGATAAACTCAAACAGACCCACAAGACAAACAATAATTAAAATGACAAAGGTTTAAGACAAGGAGAAGATCCTAAAAGCAGCAAGAGAAGGACAACTACATAATTACCTACAAGGGAGTTCCCATAAGACTGTCAGCTGATTTCTCAAAAGAAACTTTTCAGGCCAGAAGGGAGTGGGACAAAATATTTAAAATAATGAAACTCAGCATCCTATAATTAAGACTACTTTACAAAGCAAGACTACCATTTAAAATTGAAGGAGAGATAAAGAGCTTCCCAGAAAAGAAAAGCTAAAGTAATTCATTAACACCAATACAGTATTACAAAAAATGTTAAAAGGACTTCTTTAAGCGGAAGAAAGGAGAAAACAAACAAATGAAGACCAAAAATATGAATAATAAAATGGCAATGACTATGTACCTATCAATGACCACTTTAAATGTAAATGGATTAAATGTTCCAATCAAAAGACATAGTGTAGCTGAATGGATAAGAAAACAAGACCCATGTATATGCTGTCTACAAGAGACCAACCTCAGATCGAGACTCACACAGACTGAGAGTAAAGGGATGGAAAATGATATTTCACATAAATGGGAATGAGAAAAAGCTGGGGTAGCAATACTTACATTCAACAAAGTAGACTTGAAAAAGAAGACTATAATAAGAGACAAAGAAGGATATTACATGATAATAAAGGGATCAATCCAACAAAAGGGCATCACCCTAGTAAATGTTAATGCATCCAACATAGCAGCAACAAAGTATATTACACAAATATTGACTGACATAAAGACAGAGGTCAACAGTAACACAATCGTAGTAGATGATTTTAACACCCCACTGACACCAATAGACAGATCTTCCAGACAGAAAATCAAGACAGATATAACAGCCTTAAATAAAAACTAGACCAGATGGATTTAATTGACATTTTTAGAGTATTTCACCCCAAAGTAGCAGGATATACATTCTTTTCAAGTGTGCATGAAACATTTTCCAAGATAGACTACATGTTAGGCCACCCACAACAAATTTAGGAAAATTGAAATCATATCAAGCATTTTCTTTGGTCATAATGGTATGAAACTAGAAATCAATTAGAAGAAATAAACTGAAAAACACACAAACACATTGAGGTTAAATAACATGCTACTAAATAATAAATGGGTCAACAATGAGATCAAGGAAGAAATCAAAAGATAATTTGAGACAAAGGAAAATGAAAATAGATACCTAAATTCTATGGGAAACACACACACACACACACACACACACACACACACACACATCAATTAAACCAAGAGCTAGTTTTTTGAAAAGATAAACAAAATTGACAAGACTTTAACTAACCTCAACAAGAAAAAAGAGAGGAGCAAATAAATAAAATCAGAAATGAAAAAGGAGAAGTGACAGCAGATATATAAAAAATTATAAATAAATAAGTAAATACTATGAGCAACTATACACCAAAAAATCAGACAATCTGGACGAAATCAATAAATTCCTTGAAGCATACAAACTTTCAAGGCTGAATCAAGAAGAAACAGAAAATCTGAATTGATCAACTACTACAACGAAATCCAATCAGTAATCAAAAAGCTCCAAACAAAGGAAAGTTCTGGACCAGATGGCTTCACAAGTGTATTTTACTAAACATTCAAAAAATAATTGATACCTATTCTCCTCAAACTATTTAAAAAAATCCAAGAGGAAGGAAGGCTCCCAAGCTCATTTTATGAGCCCACCATACCCTGATTCCAAAACCAGACAAAGACATAAAAAAAAAAGAAAGACAACTGTAGGCTGATATTCCAAATAAACATAGATGCAAAAATCCTCAAGAAAATATTAGCAAACCAAATTCAGCAATACATTTAAAAAATCATATACCTCAATTAAGTGGGATTAATTCCTGGTATACAAAGTTGAGTCAATATCAGCAAATCTATTAATGTGATACACTGCATAAACAAAATGAAAAATAAAAATCATAAGGACATATTAACTAATCAGAAGAAACATTTGAGAAAATCCAGCATCCATTTATAATAAAAGCACTCAATAAAGTGGAAATAGAGGAAACACATCTCAACATAATAAAGGCCATATATGACAAACCCACAGCTAATGTTATACTCAATGGGGGAAAGTTAAAAGCATTCTCCCTAAGTTTAGGAATAAGACAAAGACACCTACTTTCACTTTTATTCAACATAGTACTTCCACAGCAATCAAACAAGAGAAAGAAATAAAAGGCATCCGAATGGAAAAGGAAGAAGTACAAGTGTCATTATTTGCAGATCATATAGTACTATATAGAGAGAACCCCAAAGAGTCTACCTAAAAACTATTAGAACTGATAAATGAATTTAGTAAAGTTGCAGGATACAAAATTAATATTCATAAATTGGTTGCATATTTATACACCAATAATGAACTATCAAAAAGAAAGTTTAAGAAAACAATCCCATTTCCAATTGCATCAAAAAAAAATGAAATACTTAGAAATAAACAACCTTTTAAGGTTATAAAGGTCTTTTAAGGTTATAAGTTCTTTTAAGGAAATAAAACACCTGTACTCAGATAATTATAAGACATTAAATAGAAAAATTAGATACAAACAAATGGCAACATATACTGTGCTCATGGATAGGAAGAATTAATATAGTTAAAATGTTCACACTACCCATAGCATTCTATAAATTCAATGCAAACCTATCAAAATACCATGACATTTTTCACAGAACAAGAACAAATAATCCTAAAATTTATGTGGAACCATAAAAGACCCCAACTTTACGTGGCAATCCTGAGAAAGAAGAACTAAGCTGGAGGTATCCCGCTACCTAGTAACAAATTATAGTACAAAGTCATACTAATCAAAACAGCATGGTATGTGCATAAAAACAGATACGTAGATCAATGGAAAATACTAGAGAAGACATAAATCCAAGCATATATGGTCATTTAATCTATGACAAAGGAAGCAAGACTTTACATTGGGGTAAATACATTCTATTCAATAAATGATGCTGGGAAAATAAGACGGTAACATGCAAAAATATGAAACTGGAACTTCTTTTTACACCACATACAAGAATAAACTCAACATAGATTAAAGAGTTAAATGTAAGACCTGAAACCATAAAATACCTAGAAGAAAATATAGGAAGTACACTCTCAGACATTATTCTTAGTAATATTTTTACTGATACATTTCCTTAGGCAAAAAAAAACAAAAGTAAAAAATAGACAAATGGGACTACATCAAACTAAAAAGTTTTTGCACAGCAAAGGAAACCAACAACAAAATGAAAAGACAGCCTACTCAATGGGAGGATATATTTTCCAATGAAATATCTGATAAGGAACTAATATCCAAAATTTATAAAAGACTCATACAACTCAACACGAAAACAAACAAACAAACACTCCAATTAAAAAATGGGCAGAGGACCAGAAAAATATTTCTCCAAAGAGGACATACAAATGGCCAAAGGCATGGAAAGATGCTCAACATCATTAATCATCAGAGAAATGCACATAATGACCAGAACGAGATACCATCTTATTCCTATCAGAATGGCTATCATAAATAAATCAACAAATGACATGTGTTGGCAAGGATGTGGACCAAAGGGAACCTTCGTGCACTGTTGGTAGGATCGCAAATTGGTGCAGCCACTGTGGAAAACAGTATGAAGATTCCTCAAAAATTTAAAAACAGAACTATCTTAAGACCCAGCAATTCCACTCCTAGGAATTTATCCAAAGAAATACAAAACACTGAATATATATATATATATATATATATATATATATACACACACACACACACACACACACACACACACACACATATACATATATACACACATGTATGTATATACACACACACATATATATACATAAATGTGTGTATGTATATATGTGTGTGTGTGTGTGTGTGTGTGTGTGTGTGTATACACACCCTATGTTCATTGCAGCACTATTCACAATAGCCAAGATATGGAAATAACCAAAATGCCCATCAATAGACGACTAGATAAAGAAGAAGTGGTACATATATACAGTGGAATATTACTCAGCCATAAAAAATAATGAAATCTACAATTTGCAACAACATGGATGGACCTTGAGGATATTACACGAAGTGAAATAAGTCAGACTGAGAAAGACAAATACTATATGATCTTACTTATATGTGGAATCTAAAGAACAGAATAAATGTTCAAACAAAACAGATATAGACTCATAGATACTGAGAAAAAACTGATGATTGATTGATGGGAGGATGGGTGAGAAAGGTGAAGGAATTAGGAAGTACAATTTGGTAGTCATGGAATAGTCATGGGGATGTTAAATATGGTATGGAGAATACAGTCAACAATGTAAAAACTATATGGTGTCAGATGGGTACTAGTCCTTACCTGAGGGATCACTTCATAAATTACATAAATGCCTAACCACTGTGCTGTACACCTGAAATTAATATAAAATAATATTGCATGACAACTAGAATTAAAACATATATAGTCAGAGGATGTAAAATACAGCCTAGGGAATACAGTGAATGGTATTCTGATAGCTATGCATGGTGTCAGATGGGTAGTAGAGTTGTTGGGGTTATCACTTTGTGAGGGTTGTAAATGTCTAACCATTACGTTATGTTCTTTTGCACACCTGAAATTAATAAAATAAATAAATGAATGAAATTTTACCAGCAAAAAAAGGAATTCAGTAATGTCTCTTTCCAGGATGTTAACATTCTCATAATTTGTCCATATACTGCAGTGGGAACATATTTGTAAATACTTTGTCATATTAAAATTTTCATGCAATGAAGGCAAAAAAGTTTAAGTAGACCTCTGAAAAATGAGTATGTACACATAAGCTTGTTTGATTTCCATCAGTCAGTACCTGCAGTGCCAGCCATTACATTGTTTACATATTGAGGTTTCATCTAGTTAGAATAAATTTTCAGTAAGTAAATTCACCTTCTTCTCTAATCAGTGTTGATAGAAATTCATATTACGGGATGGAAACTCTGTCACAATAGAATAGATAATTAATGTTATAAGGGACATATTTTCTTATACACAAATTAAGACACAATTTGTAAACTTTGAGAAGTCAGTTTGATAAAATAGAAATAGCAAGTACCAAGTTGAGTGCATAAAAACACATGAAGAGGGACTAGAATATGAAACAATATTCTTACTTGTAAAATCATCTTAATCATCTTGATTAGAATAAATAGTATTAGCAGTCTGGGCTCATTTTAAAAACAGTTTGGAAAATGGACAGACAAATGCAGTTGGACGAAGGGATCCACTTAAAAGACACTCAAATCAAATAAATTAAATACAAAGAAATACCTCATTTATCATCTCTCCATACTAGGAGTCAGATTGTTTTCTATAATGCAGAGAATAGTGATGCATGTCCCTCAGGGAATTTATATGCGTTAAAAATAAATATTTTTGTTAATTCCCTTATAAAATAAAGCCATTAAATTTTGACTAAATAATTAAATATTAACAGCTCTGTCTCTAATGCCTAAGAGTTCCTGACATTTTGTATGTTCTCAATAAATGTTTTCTGGTATCAAGGACACAACTGTAATTTAAACATAATAATTTAAAATAATTAAGGCATGCTGTTATGAGAACTTTTCTATTTTGACATATGTTGCTCTTCATTCTATGGAAAGGGAAAATAATTGATTCAGTGATTTTGGAATGTGTTTGAAATGTGTTGCTTAGGCAAGCACAAGGTGAACTCTCAAGGACTTTCTGATAATATCACAAATGTTCGTTCAAAACTAGGGATATATTATAAAATTTTTAAAAATGATCCTTAGAAATGATTTATTTTTCCCAGTATTAGTGATGATAACCAAGGAAATGATACTGTTGCTTTATATGCTATGTTATAATTTTGCATTAAAAAATATAATAAAACCATACTTCTTAAAGTAGTTTAAAAATTAATTGAAGTAATGTTATTGTTAATTTGTTTTACAAGTTCCTGGTAGCACCATCAGAACAACATTAAAAACACTTTGAGGGTCTGATAATTCCAACTCATTTTCGTAAACACTTTGTCTTTCTGTTGTTCTGTTTCTCATGATCTTTTACATTCTTCTCTAGCCATGGATTTTAGCTCAGGTAGTCTATTATAGGGGAAATGAGAATACATCAAAGATTCTATGTCTTAATGCTATAATTCAAGCAAAATAAGTTCTTCAAGTAAATCAGCCAAGTGTAATACCGTATATATTATACTTTGGGATTAAAACCTAATAGTAAAAGACTTTTATTAAATCAGAGCCTCTAAATGGTATATGCCTATAAGAGGCCAAGACTTGCATAATCCTATCATGTATATTTTTGATGCATTTCTTCTATCCCCAATACTACAAACAGATATTTTAAAATTAAAGCTATATTAAAGAACAAAGTCAAAGCCTTGGAAATTTGAACTTTGAATAAAACATATTAACTAAGGCAAATATCTTGTATGCTATGAAAAAGTTCATCAAAATGCAGAGATTTTATGTCCACTAATATCATTTTTTTTAAATTATGCATATTTTTGCATTTATATTTTAATTACTAATAATAGTAGTTACAGCTAACACTGATTTTTGCTGTTTTTATATGTCTGATGTCATGCTGTTAAGTTGCCATCAAATTCTTATAAAGGCATAAGTGTATAGATACAGAGGTAGTAAGAGGTTTAGCTGGCATTCACACATAGATCTGTCAGAGCCAGTGTCTTCAATTACTACACTAAAGTGAATTGAAATATGAAATGAACACATGTTTTCTATGGCTGATGTGCTGTAATAAGCAAACTAAGTTAAATGTTAGAGAAAGCATGTTGTACTGGCTACTGGCAACCGGCAGGGTTGTTTTCTTTCTGTCAGATCAATTCTACATACTCTGTGTCCAGATGTCAAAAATTAATAATTTATTAGAAAACACATAACACTTGATCATGAACCATTGCATGCTTTATCATTTCAAGGCTTATTTAAAGAAAATGTAATGAAAAAATCTTTGTATTCTAATCTAATGAACCTATACCAACCATTAGATAGAATAATACGCTTCTTTAAAAAAAAGTAGTACACTGAAGTGTGGAATCATTAATTATTTTAAATACACTAGAATATTTTAAAAGAACAATGTGATAAAATGTTTTGTTATAATTACAAGGTAAACATGACTTTAAATCATTAAAAACTAAAATGTTGTCCAATGCTATCCATTTAAATATCAGTTATACAATTTAAATATGTTCAATTGATTAGGTACTATTTTGCAACTGAAATAATGATATTGGATACTGGATATTTTTTACATGCAGAATAAAAGAGAAAAGGCATTAAATCATTTCTGATTGTCTTTCAGAAAGCACCAAGGGATTTTTTTTTTTATGAAACGTCAAATTCATGATTTCTGTCTATCAGTGATCACCCTCGTGTAATATTTTAATTGTGGAAGGCATCCATTCACATTATAAACAAACATAGGTTTAATCTTTATTTTAGAATGCCAGTAGGAGTAAAGTGTTTAGATAAGAAATTAAAAACGAGAAATGTATGTATACTATTTCCTTAAAAGTAAGAGAACATTATTTGTGTCTATCACAATAATTTATCACTAACTGCGCTTTGCCTTTTAAAATTATTACTGATTCTATTAACTAATTTCCTAGCTTCTTCAGGTGCTATTTACTTAAAATTTTAATTGAGTACGGATCCAAGCATTTTCATTTCACTTTGTAAGGTCAATCCACATTTCAAACTTGACAATTTAATATTTTTTTAAATTTGCAAACTTTGAAAACACAAGGCTTAATAAATTTTAATATAAATTATGGATTCATCAGGTACTAAGAAAATTTTATCTTGCATTAAGGTTGACAGAAGACTCAGTATAGATTAGAATTTGTACTAATTTTGTGATTTTTGTTATTTCATAAGTTGAAAATTCCAAAGTGGTATAAATTTATTAATGCATTATTGAAAATTTCTTATTTAAATTAAAATGCATTACACATATTTAAAAGTACTTGAATAAATTGACATTGTACAATAATGTTAAATTTTTCTCTTACATTTCTATTTATGTTAAATAAACAGTCACTTTCAAAGATCTAGAAATAATTATTTAAAAATGCATAAATGCAAAACAGTACAGCACTTGATAGTCACATTGCATTTTTTATTTATTCATACAATATTTTGTTGATTAATTTGTATAAATTCTATGGCAGTTTGGATACATTAACAATTCTAGTTTTCCTGTATCTACAACCTTTTCCATGTAAGTCTGAATAGCCTTCCCATTCTGAATCTGAGCTCACTAGACTTGATTTTGCCAAAATTATTTTAGCAAATTTACATAAGAAAACTTACATAATTGGACAGGTCCACTCTTGACTTCAATTACTATCCTTAGAATTTGCCCAAACTGGCCTGCTGGTGGTTGAAAAACCTCCTAAATCTTTCCAGTCATTATGGGTGAGCCAATAGTCAACAAAGCACTGCTGTGAATGAGCCCAGCCAAGATTGGCCAAGCCATTTAGATGACGTACAATACTAATGCAGGCATGTGAGTGAGCTTGTCTGACATTAGTTGAGTCTGGTCCAGAGCAGCTGAACCATGCAGACTCATGAACTGAATAATTATGTATTGTTTTATGTTATAGAGTTTAGTGGTGATTGTTATGCAGCATCATTGTAACAATAGATAACTAATGCACCTTAAAAAGTAATTTGTTTTAGCTAAAATACATAGCAACATCTAGTATTTTTTTTCTTTCTTATACTTTTAGATCACGATGAGAAAATGTTCTGATAAAGCTAATAAATGCATTCTGATAGTTTTTATACACAATAATAATAGAAAATCTGAGTCCCCCCTCTTCTTTTTCAGAATATTTATGAGAGAAAAAATTTATATCATATTGACATATTCATTAATTAGATTACATCTTTTTGTACAGTTTCTGACATAAAGTCACTGCCCGTTCCCAAATAACTCACAATTTACTTTGATAATGCTTAACGCCTTGTGGGCCAGTCCTACAACTATCACATTGACTTGGAAAAAAGGGTTATAATCATTTTTCTATTCCGTTCAAAATATCAATAAAGCCCATTGTTTTATTTCCCCATACACAGCAAAGATATGTGTTAACCAACACAGAAGTTCAGGCTCTAATAAAGAACAAAAATCATTTATTTGGCCAAAAATAGTTGCAAACTGGGAGATGCAGATTCAGGTAGCAACCCAAACTGTACTCTGGAGAGAACAAAGAAAAGCAGCACTTATAAAGGCAAAAACCACAAAGTGTAAATCTTTCACTTAAATGAAGGATCGCTGGCTAAATGAACATGGTTTAGTTAAATGCAATATGCAAATGAGGAGGGCAAAACCTACAAGGAGGAGGGAAAGTCCATACGTTCCATACAACAGTTGTTCCAGAATGTTTATAGCTCGGTCTTGAGCTGAGTGTCGCAACATGAGCATAGGCTCACGTCCTTACTAGCCTCCTGACTGCTTTAAAGGACTCTCTAGGCAATGCTTATTCTATTTTATTTTCTCCAGTATCAAGTTAAGATAAATTCAATGGAGAAAGGAAAGAATTGTGAATAACGTTTCCTTGGACCACGTTTTTTGGATTTAAAAACATATCATGTACATGCCAGTTGTGTAACCCTGGGCAATTGACTTAAACACATCATCATGCCTTAGCTTCCTCTCTGATAAATACCTGTTTTATGAAAGAGATTAAAAGAGTTAATTTATTCCAAACACTTAAAAAAGGGTACTATACATAGTAAGAATTATTTAGTATTAGCGATGAAGATAATGATTGGTATTATTGCTAAAAGCCTTATAACGTGTGGTAGGAATAATAATGATCCCACAAGATGTTTTAACTTTGGTTTGTGAATAGGTTAGTTTTCATGGACAAAAGGAATTAAGGTTACAGAAGCATTTAAGGTCACTAATCAAATGGCCTTAAAATAGGGAGAGATAGGGAGATTATCCTGGATTATATGAGTGAGCTCAAAATAATAACAAGGGTTCTTAAAATAGAAGAGGAAGGGAGAAGAGTCAAGAAAGAGATGTGATGATAGAATTAGGGCCAGAGAGATGATAAATTTCTGGCTTTGAACATGGGGAACAGGATGGGAAGGGGGTGAGTGTCGGAAGCCAAAGAATGCTGGCAGTATCTATCTAGAAGCTGGGAAGGCACGCAAACTGATTTTCACCTGGAATGTCTGGAAAACAATGCAGCCCTGCCAATTCATTAATTTTCACCCAATAAAACCCATCAGACTTTATACCTACAGTACTGTAGAATAATAAACGTGTGTTCTTTTAAGCCATTAAGTTTGTGGTAATTTGTTATCAGAAGCAATAGAAAACTAATGAAGAATGATACAAAGAAATTTCAACATAGTTAAAAGTAAATTGAGAGAACATTATGTTAAGTGAAATAAGTCAGACAGAGAAAGATAAGTACCATATGATCTCACTTATTTGCGGATTCTAAAGAAAAGAATAAGTGAATGAACTAATCAGAAACAGTTTGGGAGACAATGAGGAAAACTGAGGGTTGCTAGATGGGCGGGGGGGGGTGGGGGGTGGGGGGGAGGGTGAGGGGATTGGAGGGCAGTCGGTGACCACAGGATGGCCACGGGGTTTGAAAATTAATCTGGGGAACGTAATTTGGTGGTTACCAGAGGGTAAGGGGGTTGGGGGGAGGGGGATGAGGGTGAGGGGGATCAAATGTATGGTGATGGAAGGGGAGCTGACTCTGGGTGGTGAACACACAGTGTGATTTATGGATGATGTGATACAGAATTGCACAACTGAAATCTATGTAATTCTACTAACAATTGTCACCCCAATAAATTAAAAATAAATTAAAAAAAAAAGTAAATTGAATGCAAGATATGTTTTTTCTGATATGCTGCATTCTCAATTCTTCCATTGGAATTCAACCTAATAGCTATACGATTCTTTACATTCTTCACTACAAGAGAAATTGACCTTGTTTACATCAACACAAGAGAGAATTCTAAAGTTTAGGAGTCCCATCCCTTACTTATACATATATTCTGAATCCTCATTCCCGAAATGCTTGAGAGTAGACATGCCACTTTTCCTTCTAGGGAAATCCCAGTCCTACCCAGAGGATGACCCTAGCAACTCCAAACAAATCCATTAAATTTATATTATAAAATTGTGCAGAAAAAAATCAGCACAGCAGTTGACTGTTATCTTTGGAAGGGCATTCTTTCAAGGTTGGGAACTTAGCACACAAACAATTCCCTGATTGATAAGGGTGGTTTACTGTGCCTAGATTGTGTGTACAAATAATATGATTTATGCTTAGTGATATGTTTCCTTATGGAAGTCCAGATTTTTTTTTTTTTATGTTCTAATTGGAGGGTAGTCTATTTAACCAGTCCTCTGCAAAAATACCTTTGGATATTGAGTACTAATGGGTCTCCTTGAGTATAAACACTGTATACACGTTATATCTGTTTTATTACTAGAGAAATGAACATCCTGCACGGAGGCAGCTTTATAAAAAACCTGTACATGTGTGCATGGATTTCTTCAGACTCTTCCTGTGTCTTTTTTCCTATCTAATACGATCACATATCTTTGTAATGCAATACATCTTAGCCATGAATACAATTATATGATGAATTCTGTGAGTTGTTCTAACAAATCACTGGTTATGTTGTGGTTCCAAGGACCACTGACACAGAAATATTAACTTTTTATTAATACATAATTATTCATCTAGCCTAACACCATATTTGAATAGTAGATTTCACACTTAACCTTGGGAATCAAAAATAAGGTATTTATTGACTGTATTATATATTAATTGGTCCATTCTGCTCAATAGCACTAGAAATACTATTAAAATGCAATGATAAATAGGACTGAGGCAGGATAAGTAGGCTAGGAAATTGACCCCCTCCAGATGCCTCACAAGACTCAAGTGACTGTATACAGCAAGCTGGAGAAAAACAAGAAGCAGTTTCATCCAGAAAGGTTAATCTCTATGACCTGAGACCTGACCTTTAGCTAATGTTAATGTCATTATAATCTCATTAGCATTGCAGTTACTGTGACTCCTGTCATGCACCTGGCACCCTGATAGTTCTCAAGGAACCAAATAAGGAAGAAAAAGTGGGAAATGGAGGGATGCCCCAAGGGGAGATGAATGAACCATGCCAGTGGGATGTCACCAGTTCCCACCCTAGGAGAGATAAATACCCCTGATCATTACTTCCTCAGGTGCTGGTTCACTGAGTTCACCTGCACTTTCCTCTCAGGTTTATATTTTTGTTTTACTAAACTTCCTACACTTTCCTGCATTTGTCTTGCTGTTGAATTCTTTCTTGTGAGGAGGTAAGAATCTAGTCACAACTGCTCTGGGTTGAGTCCTCTCTTGAACATCCCCTTGATCCTCTGGCGACAGGATGAATTAGCTTTGGAGTGACAGATTGGTCTGAACAGAGGGAATAGGCACAAGATTCTAAATTTATGAAGTACAATTTTTGCAACTATCAACTTGAAGTTCCGTGAACTTGGGTCCCACAGCTATGCAGTTCACTGTTGTATCTTCAGTTTTAATAGGATACTTTGCACAGTGAAACTCTCCATATTTATTGAATAAATATATGTATTAATGAATGAGTACGATTTGATGAGAATTAAAGCAGTTCACCACAGATTCCAGCATTGGGAGTTTTATATAAACTGTAAAATTATAAATGCAGTGAAACCTTTATAAATATTTAATCTAGAACTACTAATAGAAGTGCAGTAGAACATGTATCTTTATAAAATAAGAATGATAAATAGATCACTTCATAGTAAAAACATCTAAAATATAGTATTGTAATTTACATCAGTCTTAGCATCATTCATATGGCTAAAATAAATATATATTGAGTGGATATTAATTTAATAAAGAAATCCTTAATCCTCATTAAATACATTTTAACATTATAAACTATCCACATGTCATAAAACATGTTAATTTTTAAGAAATTTCTTAAATTGTTTATAAATGTGACATTTTATTCAAATATTTTATTTGAAATTATACATATATATATATATATATATATATATATATATATATATATATATAATGTATAAGTCAGTAAGTGCATCTCAAGTTTTTAATGAGCAAAGGTAATTATCCCCAAAGAGCACAAACAAATTGAGGTTGTAAGAGATCAAAGACTATCAAGTGTTTTGATCAATAAATCAGTCCAGCCAGATGAGACAACTTTAAGCAATCTCCTAACAATAACAGACTTTGAGACAGCATTACAAAAGATAAATCAGCCTAATAGGTTTTATTTTTTCTCTCCTCCCCCCTTGTCTTCATTCTCAACCCCATTTAATTTTTAAAAAGTAGTATCTTCCAAACTATATGGACAATATATTTAAAATTACATAATCACATGAATATTGTGGTAGGCAGAATTTTAAATGGATATCCAATGACCTACTCCTTTATCACCCTCCCTTGTACAAAACACTAGCTGTGAGTATTGGCAGGACCTATGGATATGATAGAAGATCACTGCCATGGTGGTTACTAATGAGTTGCTGTGAATGAATCAAAATGGAGTAATCATGGGTAGGCCTGACCTAATCAGGTATGTCCTTTGAGATGATGATGCATCAGATGGATTCTCCTGACCTACTGGACTTGAAAAGATAAGACACCACATTGTAAGAGGATTAATGGAAGAGATCATAGCAATGAACTGATGTCAGTTTCTAAGAGATGAGAGATACTCTTGGACAATAGCCCACAAGAAAAAGGGACTTCTATAACCACAAAAATATGAATTTTGCCAAAAATGAGTGAGCTTAAAAGATGGCCTCAAGCCTCAGATCATACTACAGCACTGTCCATCAACTTGAATTAAGCCAGGTGAGATCCTGAGCAGATGACCCATTAACCTGTAGTACTTCTGACCTATGGAACCTGTGAGACAATAAGTGTATGTTGTTTTAAACCACTGACTTTTTAGTAATTTGCTATACAACAATATAAAACTAACAAGTATTTTCTCCTACAGAACATACTGCTATTATAGCTTGTAGAATTCAAATTTCTATATGAATTTCATTTAATTGTAAGTATAATCAAATCTGAGTTATTTGTAGTTTTCAGGTAATTACTGTGAGCCACAATTCCAAGGTAGATTTTCCTGAAGGATGGACTTTGAGATGGAGTTTTGTATGCTAAAAGTTAATTGGGAATTGTTCTTAAAAATTACACTGATGAAAAAGAAGAACAAATGTGAGAGAGAAATTGGCAATAAAGGTTTCAGCTAATACTGTGATGGTTCTGGAGCTGGAAGGCCCTTCAGAGCTACCCAGAATAAGACAAGGAGACTGGGACTTCATAGTCACACAACCACCAGTCTTTAGATTTGGGCTGATCCTGGGGGAGGGTGATATTTCCAAACTTCCTTTGTCTGAAGGTAATTCCTAGGAAGAAACTAAATATGAACTCGATACTTCCAGAAATTGGGGGAATGAATGCCTTTGCACTCTTGAAGGCATACCTGGATGCCTCACCACACCACATAGGATATATACAGTCCTATCTTGGAATCACTAAGATCTATTTACTTTATGTAAATGTTTTCATCTGGTAATAGCTCCTCCAGGATTCTAGTTAATCATTTTTCTTGGTAAACTTATCACAGGAAAATAGTAGGATAACTACAGCTCCCCCAAACTGCAGTTGGTTTGGGGGCATCTGCTCATCATGCCCTCCCTCTACCATCCATCCTACGTTCCATTAACATTTGTCTAGAACTTCTACGGGTCTAGGTGGCTTATCCAATTGGGTGAACCAGAATTAATGAATTGGTGTCTGAGACCTTTGTCATTATGTCCCTCTTAGACTTTAATTGCAAACTTGTCCATTTATCATTAAAATTGGACAGTGAAGTATTAAGAGTTATTCTACTTAATAATCACAATACCAAAATAACAGTTTTCTGTACCCATTATGTAAGAGCATCTCTACAACCTCTTGATAATTGAGGATAGTTATCTCTGCCAAAATGACAACTTCTTTCCTGGACTCCTAGTCTTTCAGTAAAAAGGAGATAGAAGTAAATGGGTGGCAGCTTTAACTTAATGATTAATAGAATTCTTAACATTTCCCCATGTGGAAGCATTTGCTCATTTGGAATCAGGAATTCTAGACCTACGAAGTGTGTATATGAGTATGAAATGAAGAAATTTCTCAATTAAATTACTAAGAGTGATGATAAGTGAGGTTAATCCCACCTATATGTGTTTTCCAGATGCAATGATTCTGGCAATTTAGTGTACGATACCACACAATGATCTTGATTTAGACTATATACTACCTCTCCTGAGATGATGTCCCATTACCACAGAACATAATCCCAAAGTAGCTCTTAAACTGAACCAAAAAATGGCTGTTCCATTGCTGTATCAAGCAGGAATCTTCTGGGAGGTATAATAGGAGAGATGCATGGGCCAATCCACATTTCCTTTCCTATAAAGTGTATCTATTGTTATAGAGATGATGTTAATCAGTTATAAAAGTATATCAAATACATCGTACATCCCTTAGATAGTATTGCTGACTAAAGTATGATTAATAATAATAATAATAATAATAGTAATAATACACAATTAAAGCCCCATAGTCCAAATTTGTGTTAGTTCTAGTCATATTAATAGCTACTCTTTCTAAAGTGGCTGTAAATAATTTGCCGAAAGCCACTGGTTGGCTGCCTCAAGGAATGGTACTGCATCAGAGGTTCAGTGTCACTGTATGTTGATAGCAGATTATACAGTCAGTAGAAGCCAGAGAAAGATCAATGTGGGTGAGGAGAGACCATGATGTTGGGCTCCTGCATACTCTTTACATGTGTTCTCTCCACAGTAACTGCATTTACATCCCCATTGTCCCCAAATTGGAGTTAGGGTAATGACAAAGGCTGGTTAACATCAACTGGCTGAGTCAGTCTGTCTACTTGTTTGTTTAGTGACTTTTCTATTATGTGACTCTCTGGTGAGAATTGACATGCAATAGAAAGATCCTCACAATTTTGCTTACTCCCATATATTCATTCATATTCCTTGTCCCTAGTGCTTTCGATCCATGTAATTCCAAATCATTTTTCTTTCAGGAATCTAACTAAACATTCTGTGTATATAAACAACTGTATATATTCTTACTTAGTGCCAATTTTCTTTTAAAAAATAAGTAGATAATCAGTAAACAACCTGAGGTTCTGCAAACTTAAGAGAGTTTCATAATGTGAAGGTCAGGCTGTTTTAGCACCTAATGTGTTATAATTAGGTGTTTACTCTCTACCAAGACCTATTAGTAGACCTGAAGCTATTTATCAAAGTGAGATTAGTTATCTTCTTAGAGATATGCACTGTGATTTTCCTATCCATACTTTTCAGAGTCTCCATAGAACAACCTATTTGTAATTAACACTACAGATATTGTTGGATTTCCTGACTCATTAAGAACAACTAGTACAGTGGCTTGTACTGCAGCCTAAACTTACTGAAAATAATTTTCTTGATCAGGTCCCCACTCAAAACTGGCAGCTTTAGCAGCGATTTTTAAAATGGGTACAGATGATAAATGTCAAACTATTACAATTTTTTTACACATGAAACTAATATTTGTTTTAAATGTTAAATTGGCATACTCAAATATGTTCGATGTTGCCTTCAGAATCCAAAAAAGAACTACCAAATGTTATTCCTATTGGTGATAAATGATATGCAGTGGATCAACTTGTCTTTAACCTTAGTGGGGTATCTCAACAACGTGAAAACCTCTAAACCCCCAGAATCTTCACTTTGGTGGCAGACCCCACATTTTTTTTTTAATTAAAATTTACTGGGGTGACAATTGTTTGTAAAGTTACATAGATTTCAGGTGTACAATTCTGTAATACATCATCTATAAATCCCATTGTGTGTTCACCACCCAGAGTCAGTTCTCCTTCCATCACCATATATTTGATCCCCTTTACCCTCATCTACCACCCTCCTCCCCCCTTACCCTCTCATAGACACAGACAATAGTTTAGTGGTTAGACCCTCTTCTAACCACTAAACTATTGTCTGTGTCTATGAGTTTTTGTTTCTCATTTGTCTGTCTTGTTCTTTTGTTGTTTTTGGTGTATATACCACATATCAGTGAAATCATATGGTTCTCTGCTTTTTCTGTTTGACTTATTTCGGTTAGCATTATACTCCATGTTGTCACAAATGCTCCTATTTCATCAAATTTTACCGTCGAATAGTATTCCATTGTGGTATATATATATGTATACCACATTGTGTGTGTGTGTGTATGTATATATATATATATATATATAAAACAACTTCTTTATCCATTCATCTATCGAAGGATATTTTGGTTGTTTCCATGTCTTGACCACCATAAACAAAGCTACAATGAATATTGGAGCACACGTGTCTTTATGTATAAATGTTTTCAGACTTTTTGGGTAGATACCCAGGAGAGGGATTGCTGGGTCATATGGTAATTCTATTCGTAATTTTTTGAGGAACCTCCACACTGCCTTCCATAGCGGCAGACCCCACTTTTTTGTGGGGCTTATTTTCTATTCTCTAGTTTACTATAATGGTCCACAACCTCATAGGTCTCACTATTTAAAGTGCTTGGTTCTTCCTGCTCATCAGCAGCATAATGACATCAATTTAGTAGAATATGTTATTTTGTGAAATGTCAAGACATTCAAATTTTGTGCAGAATATATTATTCATGAGAGAATAAACCTTGGCATAGCTCCAAGGCAACACCTTCGAGGTAACTGATACCCCTACCAGTGAAAACAAACTGCTTATGATAGTTCGTACAAATTAGTGGTTAAAGAGGCATTAGGCAGGACACTAGATGCATGCAACGTGCCAGGGACCATATGGATTTGCTCCAGTAAAGATACAACAGGAGTCAAATTCACAAAATGCTCTTTGAACCCAAGGTGCATACGTTTAGTACCTATGTTTTCTTCTATGCAGTTTATTGTTTCAGGTCTTATGCTTAGGTCGTTTATCCATTTTGAATTAATTTTGGTACATGATGACAGATAACAGTCTAGTTTCATTCTTTTGCACGTGGCTTTCCAATTCTGCCAGCACCATTTATTGAAGAGTCTGTCTTTTCTCCATTCTATTTTTTTTCTTTTTTGTCAAAAATTATCTGCCCATATTTATGTGGGTTTGTTTCTGGATTTTCAATTCTATTTCATTGGTCTGTATGTTTGTTTTTCTTCCAATACCATGCTGTTTTGATTACTGTTGCCTATAGTACAAGTTAAAGTCAGGGAGTGTGATACCTCCAGTATTGCTCTTTTTTTCTTAGGATTGCTTTGGCTATTCGGGATCTTTTGTGGTACCATACAAATCTGATGATTTTTTTGTTTTATTTCTTTAAAAAATGTCATTGGCATTTTGATGGGGACTGCACTAAGTCTGTATATTGCTTTGGGTAATATGGCCATTTTAACTATGTTGAGATTATTGAGATTATAATGCTAAGTGAAATAAGTCAGACAGAAAAAGTAGAGAACCATATGATATGTGGTACATAAAACTGAAAACAACGAAAGAACAACACAAATGAAGGAACAAAAACTCATAGACATAGACAATAGTTTAGGGGTTACCAGAGGGTAAAGGGGGAGGGGGGCAAAAGGGTCTGGAAGAGGGTAAAGGGGGTCTAATATATGATGATGGAAAGAGAACTGACTCTGGGTGGTGAACACACAATGTGAGATATAGATAATGCATTACAGAATTGTACACCTGAAATCTATGTAACTTTACTAACAATTGTCACCCCAATAAACTTTAATTTAAAAAAGAAGATACAACAGGAACAGCAGCTGAAATTATAGTCACCACCTGCCTAAGTTCATGATGATCCATTGTCATTCTCCAAGACCTAGCTAACTTCTAACTTCTACACAGGCCAAACTGCCTGAGTTATGGAGATGTTATGGGTTTCATTTCTTTTGCTTCTTTCATGTCTTTGATAGTGGCATGATTTTCTAAAATTCACCCAGAATTGTTTATGATTCACTATCTTGGTTGGGAGTGAAAGTTCCAGGACTTTCCACTTAGCCTACCACAATGATTAGCCAATCCCTATGATTCAGGGAACCAACTTAATCAGTTGAGAAGAGCTAATTATTCTAATTGCCAAGGATGTTTACTCCTTGGCAATTAGAATAATTGATACAAAATGATACATTCAGGAACATGGGAAATAACCTCCAAGTGAACCAATGAACTAACCGGTTCATGGTGAGTTAGACTTCAGGCAAGACCTAACCACCTGATCACCGTAAGTCATTACTTTGGTAATTAAAAATAGATTTTCAGTCCTGAAGAATTAATGACATTTAGAGCCAGTGTTTAATAATCCTGTAAAAGTTTGGCTATTCTCTTTTCCCCAATGAACAATCATTTTAGTAAATGGCCTCAAGACTATTTGGTGGAATATTTTGTGGGAAATTGATGGTATGTACTTGTACACGGATGCACTTATGGTAATGGCACAAGGTCTTCCCTCAATGTAATACGACCTTCCTTTGAATCAATTCATCTGCAAATTGACTTAGGTTTGGACCCTTGGGAAAAGGTGTGATTCTTCAGTGTGGGGACTCAAGTCAGACTTTTGGCTACCACAGTTTTTCCTTTTACATAGATAAAGTACTGTATTAGGCTGCCCAACTATTTCATTCCTAGGGAGACCATGATCAATGAGACTTCACCAAAATTCTACGTGGGCCACGGCTCTTTGGTGACTTGTACTCCCATGTTGCCATTTATAGTAGATGTGCTCACCCTATCTTCCATGGTTAAATGGTGCTGCTTGGGTTCTTCTACTCTGGGATCATCCACATTTAAATCATATGGCCCAACTTAATGGAAATATCCTCTTTAATCAGACTGGCCTACAAAGAAGTTAAACCATAGAACTTTTTTAGGATGAAAATGCTCCTCTAACTAATATATTTCCCAAGTCCTTACTGAAGGTAGTGTCTTCTAGTCCCTTCATGGAACCAGACATAGAGGTTGGGTTTGCAGATTGCGTATGATGAATCCAGCCCAACATTTCTTTCTATACCATTGAATTCCCTTTCCCACATCATGTCTAAGAAACTCTAGCCACTCAACCTCATTAAATTATTAAATGTAGACTACTATTAAGTTCAAATTTCAGTCCACTAACCGAAAAACAAACAAATCTCTTAAAGGAACCTATAAATGCATGAGAAACTCTAAATCCATCAATATCATGAATCAATTTAGGACAATCTAGGGTTATACTTTACCCTCCTTAGTGTTAACACTTTTAGAATCTATTCTTACATATGATCCCCAGATTTCTGGTGATATGTATTAGTAAAATCTTACAATTTTTTGGTGTGTAACTTTTTGATCTCGGGTCATAGTATGTCCCTCCTCTCCTGTGTCATGCTGAGATTTGATGTGAGTAATGGGTCCGATGAACAACAGGTGATGGTTGTGACTCTTGAGGGGAATAATCATCCCATTTCAAGACATATGATCCAAGTGAGGTTCTAACAGTTTTCAAACAGATGAAGAATAGTCATCTCCAACATCACAGGTCAAACTAGTTCCACAGCAAGGAAGTTTTAGAATGACCTGGAAGTTCAAGATTATCAGTTTCAGCTCATTACTACCTTAATCCCAATTCCAAGTTTTCACAATAATCTTCCTAATTTCCACTTGAGAAACTTGGTGACACTGTGAACTCAACTATTGATTCAATTCAGCATCCCACATTGAATTTTGTCTGAATTTTAGTGATATGACCCCTGTAGACATAAGAAATAAAATATTACTTTAGGGCTGTTGGGAATCTTAGACAGACCATGACTTGAAGTGAGAGTCAAGTCACCTGTTATTTTCTCTTGTAAAAGTTCAACTGTACTCCAAAAGGTCCCTTCCATACCACTGGACTTATATTCACCATTACTGTCATAACAGTCAAGTTTGCATCAGCCATTTAGATTACAATGGCAATTGCTGCAGTCAGAACTTCTTTACAAACAGCAACAGAGGAAGCTTGCTTAATTGTGAAACCATTACAAGTCATGGGTTACAAATATCCTACTCCCCACTGGCAAAGCACTCAGCACTGTATTCAAACACAAGGAAATAACTGAACTAATCCCCAAGTCATATTTTCTGTGATTCTTTTTTCAGTAAACACTCGTAATGAAAATTCTGTGTCATCAAGGTATAACCAGGAGGCAAAAATAACACAGTAATTTGAAACTGGAAACTATAATATAAACAATTATTAACTATAACAAAGAAGTAGTTACAACAATACAAAGTCAACTTTAAAGAACATTCTAGAGCTGAAGGGGAGTTATAAAGGTAAAAGCAGAGTTTGAAGGTTGTCACCTTTTCAAAATTAGTATTGAGGTCTTTTTGGAGTGGGTGTAGTTGCAGCCTTCTGCATAGCAAATAAGTTTGTATAGTTGCCTGAGCCAGACTTGGTCCACAGTCCATGCAAAGGCTAAGGAGATCAAGAACTCAAAAGATTTCTCACCTACAAAGCAGAGTAAGGCCTGGGTATCTGTGCAGTCTGAAGTGGAAAAACTGAAGAGAGGTGTTCACTGTGCTGGAGCTGCAGTTGTGAGGTCCCTGAGGGACTGCACACTCTGAGTTAGCAGATGCAGCAGAGTTCCTCTACTCTGGTAATAAAAACAAGTAAACACAATGGAAATCCTTCCTGAAATGTATCTCTAGTGACCTCTATTGACAAATCTTAGTATTGTGTTAGATGCAAAGGAACAATGACTAAAATGTCTGTCTCCAATATTGCAGAACAGGTAACGAGGTGTAGATATTGCAGAACAGGTAATGAGGAGCTAACACACTTTGGTCTAGAAATCTATGGTTTTATATAGTGATTCTATTTCTGAAGTTTTTGTTTGTTTGTTTTAAATAAATTCCACATGACATTATTTCCCAACACAATATCTCTAACATGATTAGATCTTTCAGATTATATGACAGGGAACTTTTTTCTACTCCTGTCCTCACTTAAACTTCATAGTTTCTGTTATACTTGGTAAATGGGGCAGAATATTGAATATGATGCATCCAAGAACCCCAAGTCATCTATTAAGCATTGTCTTTCTTCTTAATGGTGTAGTTTTTATCCATTATTTTGGAAAGTGTGTCCTGGTATGTTCCATATCATTATTTCTCTAAACTTCAGTAATATAATGACCCTCTAAATGTACAGTTTAATTTTCACTATCCAGAAAACACATGGATTACCTAAGTCTCTGTATACTTCCCAATTCTTGTTTCTATAGACTGATTTATATAATGGCTTTGATAAAGTGTAACAATTATGTCATGTTCTGTGAAATGGCCAGGTAGTCTTGTTGCCTTGACAATACTATGAAAGAGAGTATGACAGTTAACATTATTCTGTGCTTATGTTTACTCTTGATCATCCCATATTAACCTAAATGAGGTATGGTACTCTATCTTAATAAGGATGAGAAACAAAGCACTTATCCGCTGCATGGCAATATGAACTGCACTTGAGGTCATGTGAATCTGCTCTCCCAAATACCATATCTGGCAGAGAAACTGCAATTAGGGATAATGCTTGGTTGAATTTTTATTTTAGTCCTTTTCTGTGCTCCAGAGTCTTTCTGATGGAGTCATTAGGTTGGTGCAAAAGTAACCGTGGTTTTTGCAATTATTTTCAACCATTCAAACCACAGTTACTTTTGCACCAACCTAATATAATGGGAACATTATCCTCATATCCTCTGAGTCTTTGAATGTGATAGTATGCATGTATTCATTACAACTACAATACATTCGTATATTAATACTTTGAATAAATACCTAGTAGTGGAATGACCAGGTAACATGCTAAATATACGCTTAAATTTTTGAGGAATTCCCATGATGTTTTACAAAGTTGATTTGTCATTTTACAATTTCACCAAGAGTATATTTAAGTTCTGGTTCTTCAACAGAATTGCCAACATTTGTTATATTCAGTCTTTTAAAATGTTAACCATTACAATAGATGTGTGGCTATATCTCGTGATTTAAATTTGCATCCCCCTAATGACTAATGGTATTGGGTGAGCTTTTTCTGCTTATTTAAGAACCATATATCATTTTGGATGAAGTATCTGTTCAAATCTTTTGCAATTTCTTTTTAATTTGGATTTTCATTTTCTTGAGTTTTGAGAGTTCTTTATACATTCTGAATGATTCCTTTATTCAATATATGCTTTAGAAATATTTTCTCTCAATCTGTGACTTGTCTTTGCAATCTCTAACAATGTCTTTTAAAGACTCGAAGTTTTTAATTTTGATGAAATTCAACATAGCAATTTGTTCTTTTATGGGTCATGTTTTTAATATCAAAACCAAGTAATCTCTGCTAAAACCAATGTTATATATTTTTTCTCATTTATTTTCTTTAGAAACTTGATTTTACATTTTAAAAGTCTATCTTTGATCCAATTTGAGTTAACTTTTTTTGTATATTGTGAGGTATGAAGTTCACCTTTGCATATTGATATCCAATTGTTCAATTTTTTTAAAGTATATTTTTCCCCACTGAATTGCTTTTGTATTTTATAAAATATCAGTTGTCTCTATATGTGTAGGTCTATTTCTAAACTCACTGTTCCATTTTTCTGTTGACAATATGACACTCTCTTTGATAGTATATCTTTATAATACCGTGTTTCCCTGAAAATAAGACCTAGTTGGACTATCAGTTCTAATGTGTCTTTTGGAGCAAAAATTAATATATGACCCGGTCTTACTTTACTTTAATATAAGAGCAGGTATTGTATTGTATTATATTATATTATATTATATTATGTTATATTATACCCATTCTTATATAATATAAGACTGGGTTTTACATTAATTTTTGCTCCAAAAGACACATTATAACTGATTGCTTGGCTAGGTCTTATTTACAGGGAAACTAGGTATGTTACTTAAGACCAGGTCTTATATTATAATAAAATAAGACTGGGTCTTATATTAATTTTTGCTCCAAAAGATACATTAGAACTGATTGTCTGGCTAGGTTTTATTTTCTAGGAAACACGATAAGTCTTAAAATCGGATATGGTTTGCCTTTCAATATTGTTCATCTTTTTCCAACTTGTTTTGGCTATTTAGAGCCTTTGCATTTATACTTGATTTAAATTTAGCTTGGAACAGCTGGTCCAAAACCCAAATGTGCCATTTAAAAATTGTGACAGCTATCTTGGAGGTCCCCATTGAAAAGCGAGGGATCCCAGCCCCACAACAGGCTCCCCAGCTCAGTGTTTCAGTGACAGGAAGAGAAGTCACCAAAATGTCTGGCTATGTAAACCAGCAGAGATGGTAGCTGAGCGAGATAGAGGGGGGCTTGAGTCCTCTTAAAGGTCCCACTCACAGACTTACTCACTGACAAACTCACTTGCTCTGAGCTCCAGGACTATGGCAGCAACTTGAAAGGCACTAAGGACATATAGGGAAGAAATGAATTGTCTGGCTTTGGGTGAGGGCAGGAGAGGCAGCTTCCTTCCATGCAAAAGTGCTGATAGAAGACATTTTTCCTCTTTTGAGCCTTCCCCAACCAAGTGTGTAGATGCAGGTAGGTGTCATATCTGAGTTTCCATCAACCTGGTCTATACCTTTTGCCACACTCTGGTGATTCCCTGAAACCCCGCCCTAACACAACTCATTGGCCCACCCAAGCAACTTCCAGTGGCTTTTCCATACAACAGCCTGCCCTGGCTTATGCTGAAGACTTTCCTAAAAGCTCTCAAAGGTTCAGAAACATGAAACAAGCATCATCTGGCCTTGTCATGTCACATACTTCTTGCTAAGAAGCCCCAAGCCCAGCACTGCCAGTAGCCAGCCTCAGTTCACAGTTTAGCCCCTTTCAGGCACCTCCAAGGCCAATAAAAGTAACATTCATCTACAGATCACTTTATAGCTCATACCAAGTGGCCCAGGGCAGGGCACTGGCAGTGCTGATCTTGGACTGCACAAGAGCCCCTCTGAAAAGGCCCAAGAACCAACATATCCAATGGCCAGCTTTGGACCACAAGAGAGCACCACCCAACCACCTCCACAAATGATACACCCGAAGGACAGACTAGGCAGGCACCAGGGCCCTGCTAAAGTGAAGCCTGTTCCATACGGTCAGCCCCTATACAACAGCTCCTTCACTGTAGTCACTGCCAGTCCTCACAACCAATCATCCTGAGAGTCAATCCCTTCTACTTACATGCAAACAGTAACCAATGTTCAACAACAGCACGAGGGCACACAAAACACACACAAGCAACACACCTGGAGCACCTGCATCAGATGATCAGGGAGAGAGCACCATTGGGCCACACAGGACACCTACGACATAAGGCCCCTCTACTAAGACTGAAAGACATAGGAGCTCTACCTAATACAAAGAAACAAACATAGAGAGGCAGCCAAAATAGGGAGACAAACAAACATGTCCCAAATGAGAGAACAGAAAAAAGCTCCAGAAAAAGGATGAAAAAAAATGGACAAATTACCACATGCAGAGTTCAAAACACTGGTTATAAGAATGCTAAATAATCTCAGTAATTTAAACAAAGAGATAGGAAACATAAAAATGGAGACTGGAGACATAAAAACAACCAGTCAGAAATGAAGACTACCGTGTTTCCCCGAAAATAAGACCTAGCCGGACCATCAGCTCTAATGTGTCTCCTGGAGCAAAAATTAATATAAGATCCGATCTTATTTTAATATTATATAAGACCTAGTATCATATCATATCATATCATATTATATTATATTAAAGAACCAGTCTTATATTATATAAGACCCGGTCTTATATTACATTAAAACAAGACCGGGTCTTATATTAATTTTTGCTCCAAAAGACGCATTAGAGCTGATAGTCCAGCTAGATCTTATTTTTGGGGAAACACAATATAATTGAAATAAACAATACATTAGAGGGAATAAACTGTAGATTAGATAAAACAGAGGATCGAATCAGTGATTTGGAAGATAAGATAGCAGAAAACACCTTAATAAGAACAGCAAAAAGAAAAAGGAATCCCAAAAAATTAGGATAGATTAAGAAGCCTCTGGAATAACATCAAACATACCAACATTACCATCATAGAGGTACCAGAAGAAGAAGAGAGACAGAAAGGAATTGAAAACCTATTTGAAGAAATAATGATGGAAAACTTCCCTAACCTGGTGAAGGAAATGGCAATACAAGTCCAGGAAGAGCAGAGAGTCCCAAAAGTGGTGAATTCAAAGAGGCCCACACCAAGACACATAATTAAAATGCCAAAAGTTAAAAGCAAAGAGAGAATCTTAAAAGGAGTAAGAGAAAAACAGTTAGTTACCTATAAGCAAGCTGCCATCAGACTCTCAGCTGCCTTCTCAACAGAAACTTTGAAGGCCAGAAGTGAATGATAGGAAATATTCAGAGTGATGAAAAGTAAGTACCCTCCACCAAGACTATTTTATGCAGGAAAGCTATCATTTAGACAGAGAAAGAGCTTCCCAGATAAGAAAAAGCTAAAAGAGTTATTTGCTACCAAACCAATGTTATAAGAAAAGTTAAAAGGACTTCTTTAAGAAGAAGAAAAAAAGAAAAAATCCAAAAGATGAATAATAAAATGGCAAAAAAGTACATATCTATCAATAATTACTTTAAATGTAAATTGATTAAATGTTCCAATCAAAAGAGAGTGGCTGAATGGATAAGAAAAACAAGACCCTTACATATGCTGCCTACAAGAGACTCATTTCTGTTTAAAAGACACATACAGACTAAAGGTGAATAGATAAAAAGATATCTCATTAAAAATCTGAAGAAGCAATATTTATACCAGACAAAACAGACTTAAAACAAAGGCTATATAACAAGAGACAAAGAAGGACCCAGTAATTCCATTTCTGTGTATTTATCCGAAGAAACCCAAAAGATTACTTTGAAGGGACATGTGCCTCTATATGTTCATTGCAGCGTTATTTACGATAGCCAAGATATGGTGGGACCCTGATTGTCCATCAGTGGATGCAGCGATAAAGAAGAGGCAGTCCACACTTACATGTAATATTACTCAGCCATAAACAATAAAAACGTATTGCCATCTGCAACAACATGGATGGACCTAGACAATATTGTGTTGAGTAAATCAGACAGAGAAAGGCAAATGTTATATGCTTTTACTTATATATTGAATCTAAAGAACAAGACAACCACACCAAACAGAAACAAACTCAGAGATACAGAGACCATTGTGATATTGCCAGATTGTAGCGAGTTGGGTGAAAAAGGGGAAATGATTAAGAAGTACAAATTGGTAGCTATAAAATAGTTACAGGGATGTAAAGTATAGCATAGGGAATATCGTCAATAATATTGTAATAACAATGTATAGTGTCAGATGGATACCAGATTCATCAGGGTATTCACTTTGTAAGTACATAAGTACCTAATCACTGAGTTGTACACCTGAAATGGATATAATATTGTATGGCAACTGTAATTGAAAAAATAAAAAAAAAATTCAAGGTAAGAAGAGATAGGGAGACACACATGTCCAATGAGTTAATATATTTATTGGAATATGTTAAGTTTATAGTTATCAGACTGTGTTCTACAAAACCCTAAGAATTGTTTTTATAGACACGACTCTAAAATTGTCATATTATTTGCTAATATAAACTTAGTGTATGCAATATATTAATAGATATAAACTACACTGAATCTGAAAAAAATTAGCCTGGAAATTTCTACGTAAAAAAGACTTCAGGGTTTTTTTTAAGGATTGTGTTGAATTCATAGATCAATTTTGGGAGAATTGATGCCTTAACAATATTTAGTTTTCCTACACATTTATAAGGTATAGCTCTTCATATAATTAGGTCTTTAAATTTTTTTCTTAGAAATATTTTATAGTTTTTACTGTCCCTGTCTTTCACACTTTTTCAGATATATCCCTCAGTATTTCATATTTTAATGCTATTTTTTGTAAAATGAATTACTTTTACTTTGATTTCTGATTGTTAATTGCTAGTATATGGAAATAAAATTGATTTTGTGTATTGGTCTCTGTTTATATCTATCATAAATATAATTAATTATACCTTTTGAATAGGTTTCATCAGATTTTCTACCTATATGATCATATTGTGTATGAACAAAGACAGTATTATTTCTGTTCCAATTTTAATATCAGGCTTTTTTTTTTTCTTTACTAATTGTACTGATTAGAAAGATTAGTGTAATGGCAAATAAAACTGAGGGGAGTGGACATCCTTGTCTTTTTCCAGATGTTAAGGAAAAACATTTAATTTTTCATCATTAAATATGTTAGTTTTTGGTGTCTTTAATAGAAGACTTGATTAAGTGACATTCCTTTCTATTCTGTTTGCTGAGATAATTTATTTAATGAGAAATTTATATTATTAGATCTTTAAAAAGCATTGTTCTATTTCTACTGAGATGCTGTATGATTATTCTCTTGTTTCATATGGTAAATTATAAAGTTGAAAAAGCAAATAGATGATATTTCTTGTTTACTATATGTCAGATATTAATCTAAACATTTTTACATCAAAGCTCACAACACTATTATAAGGTTAAGTATGATGATTATGTCCACTGCAAAAATAACAAAATTGAGGCATAGAGACAAGTCTTATTCATGGTAGAACCATCATCCAATCTGAAGCAACATGCTTAATAGGCCATAGTATCAACCACTGGGTTAGAAAGTGATCATATCTAACTTAGGAGTCAAGGTTTCATAGGAAATAGAATAGCACATTTCATTTTAGAAACATATTTCAGAATATTCAGTAAAAACAAAAGTTTCAATATGTATTTCTCATATAAGTAACAACTCAGCAAATCAGAACTGCAATCCATGGGATATAAATATAAGTTGACAACATATAAATGATAACTTTTGTTAACTTCAAATTATTTGACAGAAAATGAACACATTGAGCTCTTTGGTTTCGATCATTTGGGAAAATAGATTGGGTTTAGACTTAAATACAACCGAAAACTAGAAGGAAAAGATTTGTAGCAGTTGAAAATGAAATTTATTTCTTTGGGAGAAAAATGTTTATTTAGTGGCCAGTAAGTTATTTAAGATTAATTATAGATATGTCTTTTTAAATATTACTCTTCATTTAAGGACACATATTAGATTAATTATAAAAAAGAGCATTACTCTTTGCTTTGATTTAGACTATTTTTGAAGAGTATCTGGAAAATAAATAAAGCACACTCACAGCTTGTTTTATAGTGGCTTTTAAACAAATGGAAATAACCAAAATGTTCATGACTTCATTTTTATTTTGATTCTTAACTGTAATATATTTAATGGATAAGAAAACTGTGGACTGTGGAGATTAAGGAGTTTAACCACTGTTACATTAATAAGAAGTATTTCTCAAAGCCCTATCTTCTAACTTCAAGCCAGAGTTTCCTCTAGGCCATCTTTGCTCCACTTAGGAACTTAAACATTCAGGAATAGACCTAATTTAGAAAAATAAAATTGAAATTTGTACAACTCCCAGTTTGTTATAGTGCCAGAAGCAGTAGTAAGTTTCCCTAAGCTAAAATCAAGAATTGGCCCAAATTCAGGTGAGATGAGCCTGTGATAGTAGGGAAGATCACATAAAACGTGTTTGTTTGTGTGTGTGTGTGTGTGTGTGTGTGTGTGTGTGTGTGTGTGTTTGTGTATGCTTTATAATAATTCCAAACTTTAAAGCACTTATAAGTGATGTAGAAAGTTCTTGGGAAATTTCATGCAGTGACAATACCCTCCCTGCCACTAGAAAATATCTTATTATTCTTCATTTAATACACAGTCCCTCTCTCTTTGTGTGTGTCTCTCTCTGTCTCTCTTTCTCACACACACACATACACACACACTTATTCATGCAAATGTGCTTATGTCTCCTTATAGATGTGATTTACAGACTTAGTATCCATCGGAATCACACAAAAGGCTTATTAAAATACAGGTGGTTGAGCCCTTCCCAGATATTCTGATTCAGTATATCTTGAATGGAAGCCCAAAATATGCATATTTAACAACTTCCCCGTGAAACTCACTCTGCTGCTCTGGGACGGCACTTTCAGAATCACGGCTGAAGAGTAATTAAAATACCCCACAATTCCCAGTGAAAGGAGTGGTGTTCTTGTCAATTGAATTTCCAAGGTTCTGGTTTGTAACATTTGCTGACTGCAAGCTATCCATGTGATGTCACGGAACAGGAAGTTGGGAAGGGATGCACATGTTGTGAACTGGTATGAGCCAGCTCCAGAATACTGGAAGTGACCTTCATGTTACAAAATGCTTGACTGAGCTATGACCGCCGTATATAACCAAACGTACAATTAACTAAGTGACCACAAAATCTCTTCTATATGTAGCTGTTGTTACTAACTTACTATTTACTTTTCAATAAAGTTAAACATATACTGTCCAGAAAACAAAATCCTTTTAAAACTTTCTCTGACACATAATTTTCCTGACTCCTCTATGTCCTGGCTATCATATTTTGTCAAAAGTCTGCTTGTTATTTACCAAATCCAGTTGTGAGGGAGGAAAGCTTCTGATCCAGGGAGAATTGGAAGAGAGAATTTATGGTGGAGTTATGAACTTCATTAAATAAAGACATCTTACATTAAGGGTTAACTCAGATGTCTTCTGTTCCATCGCTTACTATGATGTTGGCAAACCAGGGAACAGGAGAACATCATTAAAAATCATACACACAGACACACACACACACGCGCGCACAACTTTGCCATTAATAGGCATCTTATAAAATCTGTTTCCCTTTCCCTTAAACATGAAAGCATAGTGAATATCCTAAAACAGCATTTTCTTTCCTGATGCCTAGTAATATCTCCTTTCTCAGGGCATGTTGTAAGTTACCTTTGAGAATAAATAAGGTTGTAGTCACCATTATATTTTACAATATGGTTAAAAAAAAAGAAAGGTAATTTTTATTTACTGCATGATTTGTCCTATTTTAATATAGTAATTTGAACTGACAATGTCTAGATAGTAAAAATATCAACTACTCAATTTTATCGGACAGTGGAAGCATTTCTTAAATGAACTTCTAACATTTTGATAGACACAAGTATGATCCTGAACATAGTATGAAAAATTATTTTATTGGGAGTTTAATAGTTTTATAGTTTTTAGAAATGATGGTGGCTATGAGACTGTCACATATTGGAATCAATAAGAATTCTATTACAGCTGATAATTGGAAGCAAGTTTTTCTGGGTCAAGTTATCATTTTGGTTGATTAGCAGATTAAAACACTAATAGTATGTAGCTGTGCAAAATCAACTGCTAAGAAAAAATAGCAAGAAATTAAAGTTATTTTTGTTTAAATAACGATTCAAAAATGAAAGTGTATGCTGTTATCTGCAATAAGGCTGTTTCAGTAATTAGCTCTATATGTATAATACGATATTACTTATGTATTCCTTTTAAGATTACTTACATTTTTCCTTCTGTTTCTCAAGTTGCTCTTTTAATCAAATGAGTAATTGACATAACATAATTACACTCATATATAAATATATATCTTATAATATTTTATACCTTTCCATATGTCATGTACTTTTATACATAGGGATATTTTTCTTTATGTGAAAAAAATTTCCGTGTCATACACAACAAAGCATAGCAACACATATAAAGTTAATGGTAACTGGATTTGGCATGGCTAATACTGTTTAACAATACAAATTGATAAACTTGTCCAAGAACTTCTACATCTTAAAAAAAAAAAATTGAGGAAACAAGATATAGACATTACACTGGTAGCACCAGTAATGTTCACATAATACACAGTAATTCAATGCACATAGAATGTTTATTTCTTCAGGCATAAAGTGTGATCATCAGAATAACTGGATAGCTGGAATTTGATGTATATATACTTAAGTAATATATAGTCAATACATGCTGCTCTGATCTAAAAAGAAACAGGCATTTTTTTTCATCTCACCTCCAAACATGATCCTTTCTGTACCTGCTACCATATTCTCTCTTTTTTTTAACTGTTAGTGTGAATTTTTAATCTCTACAAAATTACGTCTTCCATTTGTGCTCTGGATTCTATATTTCTCTCTTCAAGATCTCATTATTGTAATTATTGCTTTTCTCTGATACATCATCAGTTCCTATTTATCTCTACCCAATCATTCGCATTAGCATACAGATAGAATCTAAAATTCCCATCTCCACAAAAAAACATATATTCCAAACTTGAATCCATACTCCTTTTCAGCTATAAATTAATTACTCATTTCCTCTTTACATCAAATTTTTTTTCAAAAAGCATATCTATAGTCAGTTCATTTGCATCCTCACCTTTATGTTTCCCTAAACAACTCAAGTAGGTTTTAATCTCAATGCAATACCGAAACTGTTCTTGATAGCCACAAGAACCTCCATATCACCAGCTTCTGCTAAATTAAGCCTACACATAATCTATTTATACCATAAATGCATGTCCATGCCATGTTTTTAAAGTGTGGTTTTGTTGGCAACATTTAAAAACTAAGACATTACATTTATTTTATCTCTGAAAACTAGATGGCCTGACAATGCCAACTATGCTTAGAAATAATGGACTAGAAGTAAAGACTCCCTGTAACTTGAGCAAGCACTCCAGTTCACCTGAGAGAATACCATTCCCTTTGACTCCTTTAGACCACAAATATCATCAATTTCCTTTCTTTTTTTTGGGGGGGGGTTGTCTTGAAACTATATACATTTGTCATCTCACAGTTTTGTTTTGTTTTAATTTTTGTCTATTTATATAAAATATTTTTAAATGTATTATTGACATACCAGGAAGCTATGTATATTTAATGTATACATCTTGATGATTTTAAAGATATACACCCGGGAAATTGTCACTATGTACAATGCCTTAAGCTTAACCATAATATCTGGAGGTTTCTTCCCTCAATGTGCTATGGTGCTGAGAACACCAAGCCCCATCATGCCTTGGAAAGGTGTCATCTACTGGAATTTGCAATGGCTTGTCCCACCGGGATGGGTGAGTTACTTCGCACCCCTGGGTGAAGGGGAACTATTCAGTCTCCACTGCGCTCCTGTTGTCATGCTATAAGAGGTACCTGTGCAAACACACTGGACTAATGCACTGAGGGAGGAAAGAAGGTAGGGTCCTGGTCCAGCCTATCCCACCCTCCAGTCCATCTCACGCCTGACAGTGCTGTCTCCCCGAGCCAACATATATGGGAAGCACAACCAGGTCCACTTCCAAAAGCTGCAGCCACTTTAAGGATCAGACCACAAATGTAATTGTTCTAGAAAAGGAAGACCTTCCCATACAAGTTCCTGCTAAATATCTTTCTTTCAATCTGAGATTTCTGCTGCTCTTACGGTGTCCAGTCGTAAGATAGGCCCCTGATGGAAATACCTTTCTACAGTAGACCCATTTGTATGCCTGACAAAGGAATCAATCCATCTGTAAGGTATGTGGGCAGCTGCCTTACTCTAGCTTGTCAGGATGGCCATGGTGGGTATCACCACTCCAGGGAGGGGACTGGAAGTTCTGGAAGCAGTACATTACAGAATTTAAAGCTAGGATTAGTACTCGTATTTCATCTGGTATTACTAATACTGATCCAGAAACCTAGTCTGTGGCACATACTATCAATAATTCTGGGCATGGGTATTTTTTTCTGTCAATAAAATTATATAGGCAGCCCATCAAACTGCTGAAGGATCCTAAAAATACTACTCTCAGAGCGATGGGTGGCTATAATCATGTTTGGGACGGCTTACCCTGGGTTATGGACATTTGAGAACTAGTGCACCACTATGTTAGGGAAAGAAAAATTACTCTAAACATAACCAATCCAACTATACCAAGGATATCAGGTAGATATCACCAGAACTGTGTAATCATTCTGTCATATTAAAGTATAGCAACTCGTTTGGTACTGACTGGTTGCACCACCTGGGTATTTACTGAGTAGCCCAAAATTGGACCCAGTGGTTGCATGGCACAGATCTTCAGCCTTAGCTTCCACCTAGGTGGTTAGGCTGTTGTACCCTGGATTTTCCCTGGGCACAGGGGAGAATCTGCCTCATGGTATCAACAATTGCCAATCTCCTTCTCAATGGGCACTGTCATGCAGGGCGGCCTGCAGGGTCTCAGCTCCCGCTCCCCACATAAGAATGCAGGATATGGTGAGGCCTAAAAGGAACACCCACGGAGCCATAGGTATGGGAGTCATACCACTATAGGCTTACTGGCAGCTGGGTTGGAGACACAGGAAGCAGGAGCCACACTGTCTGCAACCTGCAGTCTACTTCTTTGCAATCTGCAACCCGCACTCCATCGTGCTAAATGCAATCTGCTCTTGCTAGTTCAGCCACCTTCTTCTTGCTAACCCTCATCTTTTGCTAGCATAGCCACAGCAGTTATATTAGTGGCCAATGGCTCACTGGTTACAGCTGACGGCCAACTAGCCACAGCTAATGGCCATCCAATCACAGTTGATGGACATTTACTACCTGAGCCAGCACCTTTCCACGTTAGGCCGAGAGCCTGGAAACTGCTCTTTGGGGCTCTATCCCCACAGGCACATTCTATTTTCCACTGCTGCGATCACTTGGTTGCCATCTTTGTTCCCTCTATTGCCCTGGAGGGCATTACAGCACACACAGAAGCCCTTACTAAATTCATCCAGAAAGCTTTAAAGGATAGTTGGCAAACCTGTCTTTACTGAATAGTAGAATGTCTCCAATGAGAATAGCTGTCCTCCAAAATAGAATAGCCTTGAGCATTAACACTGGCTTGCAAGGAAGCACCTGTGTCAAAATTCAAACTGAATGTTGTGTGTTCATACGTGATGAATCTGCTAATGTATCATCTTTATTAAATAACATGAGGGCATAAGTGAACACCCTGTGTGATCTGACCCCAACCTAAAGGACTTAATAAATCAGTGGTTTGGATCTTAGGGCTCTTAGAGGGAAAAAAAAAAGTTACTAATTTTGGGAATCATTTTCTTAATCTGTGTTTTTCTTTTGAATATGACTATTCTGTTGCTGTGGCATCTTCCTCCAATGCAGCCAGAATGTTGCTAAATAAGGAAATTTCATACTAGGAAACCCTTGCCGACTTCTCCGCATATTGTGGAAGGGGTAGAGGCATATAAGATTGTAAGTGCTGGTCAGGATAACATCAATTACAACTAAATCACAACCCAACCTTTATTGAGAATTACATGAAGTCTAGCTGAACTGAAGCCCTACAACTACGGACATACTTAAGAAACCACCTTGAGACTTGTAGGAGGGGCAGAGATACGGAACTAGCTGGTCCCACACTGGTGTGTGACCATTAAAAATCAGGAAGTGTATCTCAGCTGTGGAAGTCACCCCCTGAGAGGCAAGGAGTCCCACCCTCCCTAGTCCAGGGTTCCAGTGCCAGGAACAGAAGTCCCCATAATTTCTGGCTGTGAAAACCAATGGAGATTGTGACTGTGTGAGACAGAGGCTGGCTGCGTTCCCAGGTGCTCTTTTTAAAAAGACTGTGCACAGACTTACTCACTGATAGACTCACTAGCTCTGAGCTCCAATGCTGGGGCAACAGCTCAAAAGGTGCCATGGACATACAGGGAGGAATTAAATTGTCTAATTTCAGGGTGAACACTGGAGGGGCAGCTTTCTTCCAGACAGAGGAGCAAGCAAAAGCCATTGTTTATTTGTTGAGTTCTCCCCCTTACCAGTGTGCAGACACAGGGAGACACCATATCTGAGTCTCCATCAAATTAGCTACCACCTTTGGTTGTCTACCCTGCCCTAGTGATTCCCTGAGACCAAAACCCAGCCAACTTTCATATACACCCAAGCCACTTCCAGTGGCTTTTCGCTATAAATAGCCTACCTTGGCTTACGATGCAGACTTTCCTAAAATTTCTCAAAGGTTCACAAAACCCAAACAAGCAGCACTGAATTCAGCATGCCCCTCTGGGTGAGCAGCCCTAAGCCTGGCAACTAGCGACAGCCTGCCTTGGTTCATGGTTTGGCCTCTCAAGGCACTTCCAAGTACAGCATAGAGGACAGCCATCTCTGGACTGCTTTGTGGCTCATGCCAGGTGGTTCCAGGAAGGGCAAAGATTAGGGCTGAACTTGGCCTGCAGCTGGTCTTCTCCAAGGAGGCTGCAGGACTGGCAGGCCCAGTGGCCAGCTTTGGACTGGGCTGGAGCATCACCTGGCCACTGTCAAGGACAACACACCCAAAGGGCACACAGGGAAGAAACCAGAGCCCCAGTAAAGTGAACCCTGATCTATAGGGCCACCCCTGTACAACATCTCCTCCACTGTAATCACAGCCAGTCCTCACAACCAATTAGCCGGAGGGTCAATCCTTCCCACTGATGTGCAAACAACAATCAAGACTCCAGTGCAACAGAAGTGCACATACAACCCACACAACAGACACAGCACCTGGCTCTGGTGACCAGGGAAACTGCACTACTGAATCTCACAAGACACTTACTATATAAGGTCAATGTACTAAGACCACAAGACATAGCAGACCTACACAGAAACAAACACAGGGAGGCAGAAAAAATGGGGAGACGAAGAAACATTTCCCAAATAACACAATAAAGCTCCAGAAAAATAACTAAACAAAATGGAGAAAGCAATCTACTAGACACAGAGTTCCAAATATTGGTTATGAAGATGCTCAATTATATCAGGGAGAACTTAAACATAAACAGGAAACATAAAATGGAGATAGAAAACACAAAAAAACTACCAGTCAGAAATGACGACTACAATAACTGAAATGAAGAATACATCAGAGGGAATCAACAGTAGATTAGATAAAGCAAAGGAACAAATCAGCAATTTAGAAGACAAGGTAGCAGTAAACACCCAATCAGAACAGCAAATTAAAAAAAAAAAAAAAAAAAAACTAGGAGAGTTTAAGGGGCCTTTGTGACAACATCAAACATATCAACATTTGCATTCACCAAACTAAGAAGATAGACAGCAAGGAAATGAAAACCTATTTGAAGAAATAATGACTGAAAACTTCCCTAACCTGGTGAAGGAAATAGATATACTAGTCCAAGATTTGCAGAGTCCCAAACAAGATGAACCAAAAGAGGTCCACACCAAGACTAATCATATTTAAAATGTCAAAGTTTAAAGAAAGAGATAATCTTAAAAGCAGCAAGAGAAAAGTGATTAGTTACCTACAAGGGAGCTTCTATAAGACTATTAACTGATTTCTCAACAAGAACTTTGCAGGCCTAAATGGACTGACAGGAAGTATTCTGAGTGATGAGAAGCAAGGACCTACCACCAAGATTACCCTACCCAGTAAAGCTCACATAGAATTGAAGGACAGCTAAAGAGCCCTCAGACAAGAAAAAAACTAAAGGAGTTGCTCACCACCAAACGAATATTACAAGGAATATTAGGACTTCTTTAAAACAAAAAAATGAAAAAAGGTAAAAATATTAATAAAATGGCGTAACTATATATCTATCAACAATTACTTTAAATGTAAATGTATTAAATGTTCCAATCAAAAGATAGGGTGGCAAAATGGACAAGAAAACAAAACCATTAGATATGCTGCCTACAAGAAACTCACTTCAGATCAAAACACACACACACAAACACACACACACACTGCAATAAAGAGATGGGAAAAATATATTTCTTGAAAATGGAAATAAAAAAAAAAAAAAAAACTGGGGTAGTAATACTTATACCAGACGAAATAGACTTTAAAACAAAGCCTCTTACCAAGAGAGAAAGAGGGACCCAGTAATCCCACTTATCCGAAGAAACCCAAAACACTACTTTGAGGGGACATGAGCATCCATATGTTCATTGCAGCATTGTTTACAATGGCCAAGATGGAGGCAGGCTGGGTGCCTGTCAATGGAAGAATGGATTAAGAGGAGGTGGTACATATACACAATGCAATATTGCTCGGCCATGGAAGGGAATGGGTTCTTGCCATCTGCAGCTAATGGATGGACCTGAAGAGTATTGTGCTGAATGAAGTATGTCAGACAGAGAAAGACAGATGCAATGTAATTTAACTTATATGTGGAATCTAAAGAACAAATAAACAAACTAAACAGAAACAAACGCATAGATACAGAGAAAATGTTGATGGTTGTCAGATGGGAGGGGTTTGGGAAAGGGTGAAAATGGGAAAGGATTAAGAAGTACCCATATGGAGACTAAACTAGCCAGGGAGATCACTTCTTAAATTGTATAAGTTTCTAACACTATGCTACACACCTGAAATTAATATAAAATAATATTGAATGTCAACTATAATTGAAAATTTCTAAAAAGGGGTGGGGCAGTGAAAGGGAATAAGAGGTACAATTTCCACGTATAAAACAAATAAGTCATGGAGTTGTAATGTACAGCATATAGAATACAGTCAATAATATTGTGATAGCATAATATGTTGTTAGAAGGTTGCTGGAGTTAAGGTAATCACTTCTTTAAGTATATAAATGTTGAATAAGTATTGTGCACACCTGAAACTAATATAATATTTTATGTTAACTGTATTTTAATAAAAGCCTTTTAAAAATAAATAAGATAAAATAAAATAAAAGTTACCTACCAGTGTCCTCTGCTGGGCTCCATCCACTCCAGAGGGTGCTACATAGAGAAGCTCAGAGTTTAGGCAGAACCAGCTAACATGTTTTTGTGTTTATGGGAGACACGTTGCCTCCCCAATTATCTAACTGGGTCTCCAGGTAGATAGTGACCACATTGGGCGTCTGGAGGGTCCACGGTTGGGAAGTTCTGCTGCCAGGGCCCTGCAGTTTTTCAGGGCTGTCTTGCAGGGCTCAGTGTCCCGGCAAGGCTAGCGGTGAGTCACTGAGGTCATGTGAAGCTGGCAAGCTGGGCTCTGCTATCAAGTAAGGCCACAGGTTGTATTCCTCGATGGGATATTTCCTGAGGGAGCTTCCAGATTGAGCGTGGCCCATAAGAAGGGTTCTGTTGTGGAAGCAGTAGGTGAGATTTTGTAGTCTGGAAACCATTGGCTGCGCTCCACGATGGAGACAGTCTCCTGATAGCTCCAGGGTTGGGCGAACCTGCAGGTGAGGCTGCGCAGTGGGGAGAGACTCCTGATGATGCTCCACAGCTGGGACCTGTAGGTGGGGAGTCTTTGATTGGCAGGTGTGGGGACAGAGTCCCAGAGACCAGTTTCCAGGCTCTCGGCCTCACATGGAAAGGTGCTGGCTCGGGTAGTAGATGGCCATCAGCTGTGACTAGTTGGCCATTAGCTGTTACCAATTAGTCATTAGCCATTAACATAACTTCTGTGGCTACTCTGGGGGGTTGGTTGGTTGGCAGAGAAGCAGGCGGCATATTGGGGAGTCTGCTTCCTGTGTCTCCAACGCAGCCGCCAGCGAGAATATAGTGGTATAAACCCCCCATCCGTGGCTCCATTGGTGTTCCTTTTTGGCCTCATCATATCTTCGTTCTTGTGTGGGGAGTACGACCAGAGACCCCTCATGACACAGGCTGAGTTCCGTGGTGGAGAGATGGTCCAGCCATGCTGCATGCTCAGATGAAGCCGGCTGGGGGAGCCCTGTCTAGAACAAGGGTGGTGGTAGGCTGGAGCTCCTCATTTGGCTGTGGCGAGTTGGGGAAGCTCCATGTTAGAGCGAGGTTCTTGAAGGGATCCGAAATCAGTGGGGCTGGCAAAGGCTGCAGTCTCGGCAAGGGGCTATCACTGAGATTCACATCTGCTGGTTGCTGCAAACCCTGCCCCTAGTCTTTGTTTCTACCTGTCCCCAGGTGTTTTAACTGTGCCAGTTTCCCCAGTGCCAGTTCTACTGTGCCAATTTTGCCCAAGTTGAGATAGAAGTGGGCGTCTTTGGCAGTGGCCAAAAGGCTTAAGAAGGTGGATCACCAGCTTAGTCTCTCTTGCCTCCACGGGAGAAATCACCACCAGGTTCTCAGTGCTGTGCTGTGGCAGCTTGGAGGAAGGGTGATACGGGAAAAAAGCAAAACTATTATTTTTACTCTTTTAATGCAGTTTTTCCTGTGGTTTTAGTTTGGTTTGGTTTGGGTTTTGCTCCATGAGTGAACTGTAAAATCTCCCTGCGTCCAGAATTCTCACAAAGGTATTCTCGTTCATGGTAGTTGATTAATTGGTGTTTCTGTGGGTAGGATTAGAGCAAGGGACCTCTTTTTCTGCCATCTTGTTGAAGTGACTGCAGATGCCATTTATTGTTGTGAATACATCTTTGATTCATTTTTTTTAAATAGGAGATTTAGAGGGATGAGGTGGGAAGGTATATGTTTCCGGCCCCAATTCATTTTATGTTACCTGCATGGTCCTGGTAGGCCTGGATTTCTCAGATTCAATGCTATTGGTAGTTGGGGCTGGAGTATTCTTTGTTGTGGGCAGTTGCACTCCTTGATTCCAGTAGCATCCCTCCCCAACACCCCCAAGTTATGACAATTTTAAAAAAGTTTAGAAATCTGCCTTTATAATAATCAAAATACTAAAATCATATGTAATAGGAGAGATTTGAATGCAACATTTTTTAAAACGTGTTTTTATCTGGTGTGTATGCCCTTGTCACAGAAATGGCATACGTGAACAGCAACATATTACTCTAATCTAGTGATGCAACTTTAAAGAAATATATGTAATTATATTTATATAGGGAAAGAGTCTTAACTTTTTAAAAAGTCCAACATTTGTTTATCATAGCTAAAATACACAAGGAATAATCACTAGAATTCTGAACTCCAATATATTCTTTATAAACAGCCAAGTGGTCTTTTTACAATGTAAATCAGATTATGCAACAGCACAATCAGCAAACACTCCCCTACCCTACCCAAACCTCCTGATTTATGTTTCAGAAAAAAATGTATGGTTCCTATTCTGGCATACAGAGTTCTGTTCAGGGTAGGGCTGCCTAATCTGCCCCAGATGGCCTACACTTGTTCCTTAATAGCAGTGTCACTGTGGCCTTTGACTCAACTAGTTAATAAAACAAGCCTTTTCCTGGCTTGTGGCCATTAGAAAGGCTACTCATTCTTGATGGAGAGCACTTCTGTGGCTCCAAATAATCCTGGAAGTTTCATCTTAAATATTATATTCTCTATGAAGCTTGATGTGATAACTTTGAATAAAGTCCCCTTCGCATTCTTCTCTGTAATAGCTTTGGGTAAGTTTTTTTCTACCTGCACTTTAATCGTGTGTTGGTTTTCTTTGTGCAATTGTCATTTATTTTTCAGACCTTTGCTTTCTTCCCCATCCCATATTAGAAGAGGAGAGATATCTATTGCTCTCACTGTTGTACACATGGAACATAGGACGACAGCTACGTACATTCAACTTTTATAAATATTTGTCACATGAATAATAAAAAAAATTGTTAAGAGACTATGTCTCCTAAGTTACCTCTATATGTTAACTAATTAATTATCCGACTTGATTCCAACCTTAAAGACATTTAAAGGTTTTTAAAGGAATGTTATCTGTGCAATTTGAGCCTTTTTTGAAAATCAGACAATAACTTCATAAGGAGAAATGTATGTCTTTTTGCAAATTAGTAGAGAGATATTTAGGCCATTTTAAATTGGCTTTCAAAAGGGCTTAACAATATTAATATCAAGTTTTTATTTTGCTGTTTTCTTACTAAAAACTATTAAATATTAAATGAAGTATCCATAAACACTAATGAATTAAAATGGGATTGTTAGGTACATTTGAAAATGTGCTATAGTAACTTTGAACTACTTTGAAGGAAACAATAAAAACATGTTAGCTTACTTTTGATTGAAATAGGTGGGAAATGCAAAAAAAAAATTGAATGAAATTTAGGTTTGTTTATCTATACAGATGGAAATGAGAATTGCCATGAATATAAAACTAAGTAAAATAGAATTACATTTTTACTTGGAGTAGAAATGCATTACTGTCAAGGACTTTATCCTTGAAACATTATTTCTTTTGGAGCATATTTTCTCATTTTTATCTGGGCAAATATTGAATACTATTAGAAGAAAACAAACAAATACACGAGCAACTGGAATAAAATTATCTATCCTTTGAAATGTTCCTCTACTTACTCAAACCAAGCATTCTTTGTCTTCTAGTATAACTGGGAGTGGACTCTATATTTACTATATTTCATAGCATAACTAAGGCACCATCATCCCTTAATGGGAGACATTTGCATGGGTTTACCTCATCTTGGCAGCAAAATTCTCACTCTTTAGTTATCAAATACAAGCCTCAAAATCATAAGTGTTAATGATTAAAATGAGTTAGTTTATTTAGTTTTGTTTTTAAACTGGATATTAGAAACAAGAAGAGCAAAAGAGTGACTATGCTCCAAAAAAAATGTATATATACTTTTCTTTAATATTTAAATTGAATATGCCCGGAAACTACAAAGGTATTACAATACATTAAACCATGATTCTGATGTTAAACCTTCACCTCTTTGCCACAGAATTGGGGAGAGATTTTTGTCCGTCTGGTTAGTCAAGTGTATTAATTCTGATCAGGATTCTTCTTTCTAGTTCTTACTTATCATTGTTCTGTTCTAATTTGTCTGCCTTACTTCTCCCATGTGTTTTAAAACTATTCTTTTTAGTCTTTACTTGCTTAGTAATTCCAGGTTTAATATATCTAAGGTATTTGCATATAAATTGCACTAAATACATTCCTAACCGTACTTCTTGATCTTGTACCCTGAGGCAGCTGGTGCACTCTCTGGAATATTCTCATCAGTCCATTAAGTCGATCATTTGGGGCCTGATCCTCTGTTTAAACTTAGATTTTTTTCACATTTCTGTATCTGATTTTATAGGGACCATTTGTCTAGCTCCTTACACGTATACTATGGATGCTAGTTGATTTACAAGAACTATCTCAAATAATTTAATTATTGGTTGATTCTATCCTTAGGCATTTCAGGCCCAATATTGGTTAATATATTTTAGATTGAAAGTGAGAGACTTCCAATTTAAGATAACTTAAAAAAAATAAGGGACATTACTTTCACACAGGTGTTTAGGTGTGGCTGAGTCAAAATGCTTAAGAGACTTCTGATCCCGGTCCATCTCTTCATCTCTTAGAAAGGTTCTTGCCAATTGCTGGACATGATGGCCACTGGTAACTGCATTCACATCCTACCACTTTGTCAGGCTTAATCTTATTCAAAAGTTCTGACACACATTCTAGAGAACATGTCTGCTTGCCTAGCTTGAGATGCGTGCTAGGAAATGACTCTAAGCAAGAGACATCATTTTATAAGAAGACAGCTGGGATTGCAGAAACACAAAATCATTTATCTTTAAAATTATGTACTTTTGTTTCTATTTAATTTATTTGATTTTTAAACATTTACTTAAAAATGCAGAATTTATACCCTTATAAAACAAGAAGTGTCATATTTTTAAAAATAATATATTTCATCTCTGTAAAAGACTACCTGTACATCAGGATGTGAGTAAATTTCAAGTACTACTGTCAATTTTTTAAGATACATTTCACACATGCAAAAATGTAGAGTCTGATATAATGAACCATCAAGGACTCATTATCTAAGTTCCACTTACTGACTCAGGATTAACTCTGTTTTATCCATAGACCCTTCCTAACACACCCTGCCCAATGGATTATTTTGAAGCCAATTTTAGATACTGTATGATTTCATCCACAAATATGGCCAGTGTTCTCTTTAATTTGGCCCGTGATATTTTTGGCATAACTAAAATGATCTATTATTTCATTTGCATTGTTTGTACAATATCTTAGCACAACTTGTGCCTCTCTTGCTAGACCTGGAATCAGTTATTCCTTCAAGGAACCCTGGGGATTCTTTTGGGATTTACATACTTTAAAAAATACATTTTGACTTCTTATACCGTTTGTCCCTTTAACCATACAATTTTAGGATACTGTTCCTACCTTTTGAAATTTCTATTTTTATCTCTTTGTTTAACTTACAAATAGCTTCTATTCAACTAATTAACTTATTCATCCATTAATGTAATACTTGTCAAGTGCTAACCACATACCAAACAGGATTCTAGGTACTGGGAATAGGGTTGTGAACAACAGAGTAAAGCTTTTAGCTTTCATGGAACTGTTTTTGTGATGAAGAATTGATTTGACTTGAATATGCTTTGGAGCAATCCTTAAAAATGCTATCATAGATGGTAACATATGTTATTCTCTTCATAGTCTACCCTCTGGCTCTGGTCTATTGGCTGGTATCATATTTAAGAATAACTGCTATTGATTTCATAAGTCTTTCAACATAATAGATGTCTATTATAATTGTAGTAGGTTGAATAAGCCACAAATAACAGTGCTCTTCTTCTGGATAACAAAGGAGGAGCTACCCATGCACATGACTAAATCGAGTATTTCAGGTTTACTTCCTTGGTAAAAACAAACAAAAAAAGAAACAAACAAAACACAAAGAATACAATTCCTAGTAGATTGCTGGCAATGCATGAATTCTTCAGCACTTTAACATTAATATTTGGTACTTATTGGGTCAGTTATAGCAGCAATTTTAAAGTTGACTTATGTTTTATGGCAATAAGGAAAATATTTTAAAGTTGGTAAAAAAAAAAAAGGCATCCATAAAGAAGAAAGAAATCTTACCATTTGCAACAACATGGATGGATCTAGAGAACATTATGTTAAGTGAAATAAGTCAGACAGAGAAAGATAAGTACCATATGATCTCACTTATTTGCGGATTCTAAAGAAAAGAATAAGTGAATGAACTAATCAGAAACAGTTTGGGAGACAATGAGGAAAAACTGAGGGTTGCTAGATGGGCTGGAGGGGTGGGGGGTGGGGGGGAGGGTGAGAGGATTGGAGGGCAGTCGGTGACCACAGGATGGCCACGGGTTTGAAAATTAATCTGGGGAACGTAATTTGGTGGTTACCAGAAGGTAAAGGGGTTGGAGGGTGGGGGGTGAGGGTGAGGGGGATCAAATGTATGGTGATGGAGGGGGAGCTGACTCTGGGTGGTGAACACACAGTGTGATTTATGGATGATGTGATACAGAATTGCACACCTGAAATCTATGTAATTTTACTAACAATTGTCACCCCAATAAATTGAAAATAAATTAAAAAAAAAAGAAAAAAAAATGATATATAAACCTTGGGGGGAAAAAAAGGCATCATAATGGCTCCTCTTATATTTAGTATTGTAATATGTTTAATTAGGTTCTCACAAGTCTTTTCAAATATAGGAAATCCATAATTACACAATTCTTTTCTTCTATTATCTAATCTCCTCCAAAGATTATAGTAGAAAATAAAGTGGAAAAATAATAGGAAATAGACTTTGCCCTTCAGAAATTTCAATTTTTTTTTTATTTGAGTTTGTGGATCCAGGTTGACTGTTACACAACTAGAAAAAAAAGTCTATAATCTGAAGAGTTTATTTTATTTCTTTATTTTAAACCTCTAGCAATAAACATTAATTAAGGTGTTAGTTTGGCCTGAATTCATCTTTAAAAAGTGATATAATGCATAGAATGGTGACTCTCCAATATGCTCACCTTCAAAAGTTGGCCTATATGAATGTTTAATATATTTTCTTTTTTTTTTTTTTTTATTTTTTTTTAATTTATTGGGGTGACAATTGTTAGTAGAATTACATAGATTTCAGTTGTGCAATTCTGAATCACATCATCCATATTTTCTTATTAGAGGAGACAAAATGACAAAAATCATCTAAATGTCATTATTTGTTGACCCATTTTTTCTTGTGCATTCAAAAACAAAATTCAGAAACCTAAACATAACATATATACCTGGAAAAACAATGTCACTTTATAAATTAAGTCTACCTCATTTCATCACTACTAGATCAGAGATATGATGTATTGAATGAGAATACATTGTTAACTTAAATGGCTGGTAAACTGGACTTTAGTTGATTTTTCTGGATAGTAAACATAAACAGAATTGCTGTACAGTTTTTTTTAATTAACTAAAGCAGATCCACAAATTCAAATATCAGTTAATAAAACATTAAACTTTCATTTAAAAATAATGAGGCTGCCTTTTATCACTATCTGTCCTCAGTAACACTTTCTACTAATAATTAGAATCCTAAGTGATTATTTAAGCTTCTTTTTAGTTTTTAGAGTATAACTTGTAAGTTTTTCATTTAAGAGGTTAATAGCATTTTAGATTAATAACAACAATGTAAATGTCTTCATTCCAATTCACTTCATAAACTGCAGAAGAAATACTTTCAAAGAAAAAAGACTTGGGAAAACAGTAAACTTGGAGTAAAACTTTGCAGATTTTAAAAGTAAATATTTATATCATTTTTGATATAAGATACTTGAGATCCACACATTTACTACCACAAATTGCTCACATGGAGGATAACATTAACTCAATGATTTCAAAGAGATTTTTAAACTCATCATATATGTAGATATGTTTAGAATTTATAGTACAAAATCATAAATTTTGTGTAGATTTTGATTTCTAATGTCTAAGTTATCTATGTTTACCTCTTTTTTACCATCTCTAGGTGTTTAAATTTGTATCCCTCTCAACCTCTAAGTGTTGCTGCTTGGGAACTTAGTAATAGCTAAAAATAACAAAATGTATCTATATAGCATTTATTGTGACTTTACTGAATTCTAGGTATTGATTTATATATCATCCCATTGAAGACTTATCCCCACATTCAGAAGTATGGAACTTATAAAAGCTAGTTCTATACAGAATGATATACATAATTTTAATTCAATTCCATTGATAAGTTTTAGGTGGTATATATTAGAATTTCATGAAGGCATGTGTATAAAAAGTTATAAATTAGTGCATTTATTAAATAATTCTATAGTGCTGACTATGCAGCAGGAAAATATATATACATATATGTATGTATATGTATATAGTGCATGTATATGTGTGTGTGTAGGAATATATTTGTACTTTTACTCATTTGATTTTCATAAAAACTCTATGTCGTACATAACTTTGTTATTATTCTTGATTTTAGAGGAGAAAACTATGCTGAACGGTACAAGTCACTTATCCTAACTCATTTAGCCAATGAAAGGTAAAACTGGGAATTGAACTCAGGGAGTTTACTTCTATTAACACTATTCTACAGAGCTTTGTAGAGAAAAGTGCAGTGAAAAATAGTCTAGTTATGTGGCTAAGTTTTTCTAAATGACCATTCTCAAGAAGTATACGTTAACACAGATGAGTTATTTTAACCAATTATCCAAGCACACTTACCTCTGCTAGGCTCAGTAAGTTTTATTTTTACTCAGATAAGAATGTGTAATGGGCTATAAATATGCAAACTTTTCTTTTAATAAGGGAAAAATACTACTACCAGAAGCACTAATTATAATTAAAGGATCAAAATTAAATTTCAAAGCAATCTGTAGTCCATTCCTCGTAGGTATTTCAGTTGTCCAACTTTAGACTTTATTTGTTCAATACAGATAAAAAGTAAAAGTAGTCAACCAAATATTTAAAATAGAAAATAAAAGTCCTACATGTCTATGAGTTAAAAATTTCCAATGCGACAGAAAGGTAATGAATTAGTTTCCTAGGGTTGCTATAATAAATCACTACAAATTTGGTGGCTTAAAAACAACAGAATTGTATTTTCTCACAGTTCTAGAGGCCAGAAGTCTGAAATCAAGATGTTGGCAGGGATCCTTACTTTTTGAGGCTGAAGGAGAACAATCCATTCCATGCCTCTCTCCTACCTTCTGATGGCTAGAATCAGCAATCCTTAGCATTCTTTGATTTATGGGCACATCACTCTAATCTCTGCCTCCATCTCCACATATCCTTCCCTTTCTGGGTCCTATAGGACACGTCACTTTTAATTGTATTTATAGCCTACTTTAATTCAGGATAATCTCATCTTGAGATTTTAATTTAACTATATTTGCAAATACGATTTTTCCCCCAAATAAGGTCACATTCACAGCTTTCTGACAACATACCTTTTTGTAGGCCATTATTCAAAACACCACACAGAAAATTAAAAGTTAAATTCTCAAGCCCCCTTATTCTAAACATCACCAGTGATTTTTCCTAAAGGTAACTGCTTTCCATGTCTTTGCATACTCTTCTCAAAATATTCTATACATGCTCATATACATATAAGAGCAATTCATTATTATTTATCCCCCAAATTTTAAGGATTACATACTGATCTTCATAGTGAGTTTTAATTGAGCTCCTCGCACATTAACATATACTTACACATTGCATCTAAATCTTTTGCGAAAGGTCATGGTATTAAGATCAACCAAATCCCTATCAAATCAAGCTTCTGTAATAAATACATTTCATCTGTGATACTTTTTAAGCTATTCATTTTATTTCCATTTTATTGGAGCTATGTTGGAATACACACCATTTTTCCAAAATGCAGTCCTCTTGTCTTCAAGGAATAAATAACATAATTTTCTATTGCAAATGTTTTGTGAACTGATTAATGAATAAGTAAATATAAGTGCTTCGTGATACTGTGGAAGGCTAATGCATTATTATTGGAGGAGAAATAAAATAAAAAGACAACTGTGCATACACATGCACACGTGTGTGTGTGTGTGTGTGTGTGTGTGTGTGTGTGTGTGTTTGGGGTTAAAAGGAAAGTCGCTAATTATGTGTTGAATGGCCTTAAACCTAGTTCATGAGATTGACTCACAGAATAGGTTTTTGGCCTAAAATACGTCTAGAAATGCCTTTGGCTGGAAGGCCCACAGGGCTCTTGAATTCTATGAGAAAAATTTTGCTGCCCTATTAGTATAAATTGCCCATTTCTCGAAATGGGCAACCCTATAGAAAGTTGCGCATTTCTATAGAGTCACATATAAGACCCAAATGGAACCCTGGAAACTAATGTGTTTGAAGGAAGAGATTACGCTGTTTGTTACTTCAAGCAATCTAGAACACTCGCTCCCAAGTGTAACATTATATAGGTGTGCATCTATTTTAGATAGATGAAGCTTACTGATGAAATTCCCATATGGCTCAATTAGTTGGGAAGCTAATGTTTACTGCAAAAATGTTTTGAGTGGCAGAATTGAGCACAAATAAATGTAGATATAAATATTTTATATACACATTTTGGGATTAATGAATATGTTGTATACAAACTTACTTGAAAAATGATCTGCAGATATGAATTAGGCCTACAGTTTGATGAGACTGTCAAACAAGTTAATGCAAAGTTAAATTATCTTAATACTGGCTCAATCTATTTTCATACTTTCTTGTCCTAGAACACTGTTAAACTTTGGGTAATCAGTCAGATGCTGATTGCTTCCATGCTGTTTTAAAATAGCAGGGGGGAGAGTTAGTCAAACATACTATATTTTGATATTGTGAACAATTGAAGTAAAACAGGAAGTCCAACTGAAAAAAAAAAGAAAAATTAAGGTAAACATATTAATAGAAATCACATATTTTCAAGGTTTTTTTATTTGAATTTTTATTTATTTTTTTTATTTTTAGCTTCAGATATACAAAACAACATAATGATTAGACATTTTACACCACTGACAAAGTGATACCCTCCCAATCTACTACCCCTCTGACATCACACATAACTATTACAATACCATAGACTATATTCCCGATACTGTACTTTACATTCAGTGAATATGTATATAAGCATTGTATGTATTTTTAATTATAGTTGACATTCAACATTATGTTATATTAGTTTCAGTATACAAGGCAGTGGTTAGGCATTTATATAATATATGAAGTGATCCCCCTGACTATTCTAGTACCCATCTGACCCCATATTTAGTTTTTACATTATTGACTATATACCTCATACTGTTTTTCACATCCCCGTGATTTTGTGACTACCAATTTGTACTTACTAATCCCTTCATCTTTCTCACTCATCACCCAACAGCCCTCCCATTTAGCAACCATCAGTTTATTCTCCGTATCTACGAGTTTATTTCTGTTTTGTTGGTTCACTTATTCTGTTCTTTAGATTTCACATATAAGTGAGATCATATGGTATTTGTCTTTCTTAGTCTGACTTATTTCACTTAGCATAATACCCTCTAAGTTCATCCATGTTGTTGCAAATGGTAAGACTTCATTCTTTTTTATGGTTGAGTAATACTCCATTGTATATATGTACCACAATTTCTTTATCCAATCGTCTATTTGGGCATTTCGGTTGCTTCTGTATCTCCGCTATTGTGAACAGGCTGCAATGAACACAGGGGTGCATAAATTTTTCCAATTACTGTTTTGGATTTCTTTGGATAAATACCCAGGAGTGGAACGGCTGAGTCATAAGGTAGTTCTATTTTTAATTTTTTTGAGGAACCGTCATACCATTTTCCACATTAGCTGCATAAATTTGCAATCCTCACCAGAGTGTGTTGTTTGTTGATTTATTGATGATAGCCATTCTTATAGGAGTGAGGTGATATCTCATTGTGGTTTTAATTTGCATTTCTCTCATGATTAGTGACTTTGAGCATCTTTTCATATGTCTATTGGCCATCTGTATGTTTTCTTTGTAGAAATGTCTATTCAGGTCCTTTGCACATTTATTAATTGGATTGTGTGGTTTTCTTGGTGACGACTTGTATTTGTTTTTATAAATTTGGGATATCAACCCCTTATCAGATGTATCACTGACAGATGTCCTCTTTCATTCAGTAGGACGCCTTTTTGTTTTGTTGATGTTTCCCTTTCCAGTGCAAAAACTTTTTAGTTTGATGTAGTTCCATTTGTTTATTGTTTCGTTTCCCTTGCCCAAGGAGATATATCAGTAAAAACATTACTAAGAGTAACATCTGAGAGGTTATTTCCTATATTTTCTTCTAAGATTTTTTTTATAGTTTCAGGTCTTGCATTTAAGCCTTTAAACCACTTTGAGTTTATTTTTGTATATGGTGTAAGAAGGTGGTTCTGTTTCATTTTTTAGCATGTATCTATCCAGTTTTCCCAGAACCACTGAATAGACTGTCTTTACCCCAGTGTAAAGTCTTTGTTACTTTGCCATAGATTAAATGGCCATATAGGCATGGATTTATTTCTGGGAAATCTATTCTGTTCCATTGACCTATATGTCTGTTTTTATGTCAATACCATGCTGTTTTGATTACTATGGCCTTGTGTTATAATTTGATATCAGGTAGCGTGGTACCTCCAGCTTTGTTTTTCTCTCTCAGAATTGTCGTGGCTATTCAGGGTCTTTTGAGTTCCATATAAATTTTAGGATTATTTGTTCCAGTTCTGTGAAAAATGCCATTGGTATTTTGATATGGATTGCATTGAATCTATAGATTGCTTTGGGTAGTATGGACATTTTAACTATATTAATTCTTCCTATCCATTGGCATGCTGTGTATGTCCATTTATTTGTATCTTCTTTAATTTCTCTTTTCAATGTCTTACAATTTTCTGAGTATAGATTTTTTACTTCCTTGGTTAAATTTATGCCTAAGTACTTTATTTATTTGTTTGTTTGTTTGTTTTTGATGCAATTGTAATGGGATTGTTTTCTTAATTTCTTTTTCTGATAGTTCCTTTGTGGTGTATAAAAATGAACCCAATTTCTGAATATTAATTTTGTATCCTGTGTCTTTACTAAATTCATTTATTGGTTCTAACAGTTTTTTGGAATTTTGGGGGTTCTTTATATATAGTATCATGTCATCTGCAAATAATGTCCATTTTACTTCTTTCTTTCCCATTTGGATGACTTTTATTTCTTTTTCTGGTCTGATTGCTGTGGAGGGACTTCCAATACAATGGTGAATAAAAGTGGTGAAAGTGGGAATCCTTGTCCTGTTCGTGATTCTAAGGAGAATGCTTTTAACTTTTCATCATTGACTAATATTAGCTGAGAGTTTGTCATATATGGCCTTATGGCCTTTATTATGAGGAGAATAGATATCAATTCTTTTTTTGACTGTTTGGTAAAACTCACCTGTGAAGCCCTCTGGTCCAGGAATGTTGTTTGCTGGGAGCTTGCTGATTACTGATTCTCTTTTGTTGGTAGTAATCGATCTGTTCAGACTTTCTATTTCTTCATGATTCAGACTTGAAGGTTTGTATGCTTTGAAGAATTCATTCATTTCTTCCAGATTGTGCAATGAGTTAGTCCATAGTTGTTTGTAATATTACATAAAATTTTTAGTATGAGGTATGATAAAAATATATGGTGAATGCTGCTGCCAAGTGCCATCCAACAGAAAGGCACAGGTCTTCAATATGATAAGCGGTGCTTTGAAGCTTAGTAACAGTATGTGACAAGTTTCAACTTGTTTGGTGCAGTCAGTCAGGTGTGAGCTACGGTTGATAGATGTGTTTTAAAGTATACTGGCCTGAGAAATAGTCAAACGGTTTCATCCTCCATTATGGCAATGCTCCATGTCACACATTACTTCTGGTACGGCAATTACTGTCAAATAAAAACAAAATATTACGGTGTATCATCCCCCTTATTCAATGGATTTGTCACCAAGCATCTTCTGGCTCTTCCCCAGAATCAAAATGACCATGAAAGGTAAAGGATTTGAGTCAGTACAGAACATTGAGGACAACAGAACAACTAGACACTCATGAAAGAGGACTTCCAAAACTGCTTCAGAAAGTGGCAAGAATGATGGGATAAATTTGTTCAAAGTGAGGGGGAGTATTTTGAGGTGGACTAATGGCAGTGTCTTTTATTGTAATACTTTTTTTTTTTAATTTAAACATTCACTATATTTTTTGATCACACATCATATTTCTATGGTGCTGTCACTTCTTTTTCATTTTTGATTTTAGTTATTTGGGTCCTCTATTTTTTCTTGATGAGCCTGGTTAAAGTTTTCTGTTTGCTTGTTTTTATTTTGTTTATCTTTTTAAAAGGAAACAGCTCTTGGTTTCATCAATCTTTTGGTGTTTTTTGTTTGTTTGTTTGTTTGTTTTTGGTCTCTATTGCATTTATTTCCACTGTGACCTTTATTATTTCTTTCCTTGTCACGCTGTTTGCTTTTTTTTTCCAGTTCCCTTATGTGTAAAGTTAGACTGTTTATTTGAGGCTTTACTTCTTTCTTTAGATAGGCCTGCATTGCTATGAATTTCCCTCTTGGGACTGCTTTTGTTGTGTCCCATAGATTTTGGGTATCTGTGTTTTAATTTTCATTTGTCTCAAGGTATCTTTTGATTTCTTCCTTGATCTCATTCTTGACCCATTCATTATTTAGTAGCATGTTATTTAGTTTCCATGTGTTTGTGTATTTTTCAGTTTTTTCCTTTTAATTAATTTTTAATTTTATACTACTGTGATCAAAGAATCTGCTTCATATGATTTCAGTTTTCTTCAATTTATTCAGACTTATTTTGTGGCCTAACATGTGGTCTATCGTGAAAAATGTTCCATGTGCACTTGAAAGAATGTATATTCTGCTGCTTTGGGGTGAGATGCTCTAAAAGTATCAATTAAACCCATATGGTCTAGTGTGTCATTTAAGGCTTCTGTGTCCATCTTGATTTTCCGTCTGGAAGATCTGTCCATTACTGTCAGTAGAGTGTTTAAGTCTTCTGCTATGATAGTGCTCTGTTGACTTCTGCTTTTTTGTCAGTCAATATTTGGATAATATAGTTGGGTGTTCCTATGTTGGTTACATAAATGTTTACTAGGGTGATGTCCTCTTGTTCAATTGACCCCTTTATTACTATGTAATATCCTTCTTTGTCTCTTACTATAAACTTCTTTTTAAAGTCTATTTTGTCAAATATAAGTATTGCTACCCCAGCTATTTTCTCGTTTCCATTTGCCTGTAATATATTTTTCCATCCCTTTACTTTCAGTCTTCGCGTGTCTCTTGATCTGAGGTTGGTCTCATGTAGACAGCATAGGGATATGTCTTGTTTTCTTCCTCATTCAGCTACCTTTTTTTTTTTTTTGATTGGAGCATTTAATCCATTTACATTTAAAGTAATAATTGACAGGTACATAGTTATTACCATTTTATCATTCATATTTTTTATCTTTTCTTCCTGCTTAAAGAAGTTCTTTCAACATTTCTTATAATAGTGGCTTGGTGGTAAAGAATTCTTTTAACTTTTTCTTGTCTGGGAAGCTCTTAATCTCTACTTCAATTTTAAATGATAGCCTTGCTGGGTAGTCTTTGTTGTAGGCCCTTGTTTTTCATTATTTTGAATATTTCCTGCCACTTCCTTTTGGCTTGCAAAGTTTCTGTTGAGAAATCAGCTGACAGTGTTATGGGATCTCTCTTGTAAGTAACCAATTGTCTTTCTCTTCCTGCTTTTAGGGTCACCTCTTTAAGTTTTTTATTTTAATTATGATGTGTTTTGGTTTGGGCCTGCCTCTCTGTACTTCCTGGGCTTCTATGTGTATTTACTTTGCCGCCTTAGGGAAGTTTTCAGTTATTATTTCTTCAAATAGGATCTTGATCCTTTGCTCCCTCTCTTCTCATTCTGGTACTCCTATGATGTGAATGTTGTCATGCTTGATATTTTTCCACAGGTCCCTTAAACTATTTTTTGAATTATATTATTTTTTATTGTTGTTCCTATCAGGTGTGTTCTGCTACCTTGTCTTCTAAATCGCTGATTCAGTCCTCTGCTTCATCTAATGTTGATTAAATGTTGATTCTTTCTAGTGTATTCTTCATTTCAGATATTGCAATCTTTATTTCTGACAGGTTCTTTTTTATGGTTTCTATGTATTTCTTTATGCTTACTCTTTGTTGAAATTGTCACTATGTTCCTTAAGCATTCTTATAGACAGTGTTTTAAACTCTGTCTCTGGCAGGTGGGTTGCCTGCATTTCACTTAGTTCTATTTCTGGAGGTTTCTTCTGTTCTTTTATTTGGGACATTTTTCTTAATTTTCTCATTCTAGCTGGCTTTCTGTGTTTGCTGTTACCTATTAGGTAGATCTCCTATGTTTCTCGATCTTTGCTGAGTGGCCTTCTGTAGTAGGTGTTCTGTGGAGTCCAGTGGCAAAATCTCCCTGATCTCCTGTGTGTGTGTTCCAGGAGTGTCCCTTGAGTGCGTTGTACATATTCTCCTGTTGTAGTTGAGACTTGTTTGATGTTGGCACATTGGTGGGTGGGATTAACTCCCAGGCTGACTGATTGGGAGGATTGGCTATGCCCACAGTGTATAAGCTGCTGCATGGGGGCTGATCCCTCAGAAGGGGATTCACACCTGTGGGCTTTTATGCCTGTTGAGATCCCCCTTTGGGTTTGCTGCTTGTGGGGCTAACTACGTAGTGCTCTGGTGTGGTCTGAAGACAGACTTTGGGTTGGTTGTTTCTACTGTCTCTTGGGAGAGTCTCCCATGCATGTCAACTTCAGCTTTTCCTGTTAACGGCCTGGATCTACCAAGTAGGAACTACAAAGCTACTTGTGGTTGGTTGCTGCCTGTTGCTGGAGGCATATGTGGGTGGCCTCACTGTGCACAAAGGCCAGCTGACACCAGTATTTGGCCTGGGGCAGATTAGTAAAAGTCCATGACCCCCAAAGCCTGTTGCCACCTGCCAGCTGCCCATAAGGCTCAGCTGTTAAAAGAGCCTCCTTTTAACATTATGGGCTGAGCTAGTTGACTGTGTAGAGGGCCTCTGGCAATGCAGTGCTAGCTGTGTGGGGCAGGGTCTCAGGGCATCACCAAGGTGGTGCCCATGCATGGATTTTATCAGACCAATTTGGTCTCAGATTTGGTCTTTTGGGAGAGAGTTCAACATACAAAAGATGGTGTCCTCCTGCAGGCTACACATGAGGCAGTCTTTACGCAGGTACAGTGGTGACTATCTCTCTAGCCCTTGTCCTACTTCCACACAACTCAGTCTTTCCCTGTATGTCTCTGGCACCTATTGAGTTGCCTCCCCTCCACCAGAGACCAGGTGATTGTTTGCAAGTGAGAGAGTCTGTGTGTGGGCCCTTTAAGAGGATGTCTGGGTTTCCAGCCACCATTCATCTCACCAGAATGGACAAAGTCCTCATTGATTTTCACTGCCAGATGTTGTGGGAATTCCTCTTCTTGGCAAGGGACCCCTTGGCTGGGGAGGCCGGTGTAGAGCTGGGACCCCTCCCTCTTCTGTGGGGACTTCTGCCATCGAGGTGTTCCTCCTGGTATACAATCACTATCTCTGAGATTGAGGTCAGCCTGTTTTGCCTCTTCGCACCTCCTACCAGCCTCGATGTAGCTTCGTCTTTATATCCTTAGTCATAGGGGTTCTTTGAGCTAGTCTTCAAATAATTCTTGAAGTTGATTGTTTTATAATTTATTTGTAATTTTGATGTGATCATGGAAGGCAGTAGGCATAACATTTACCTAATCTGCCATCTTGGATTGTTCCCTAAGTTTCTTACTTTTTAACAGGAATTTGAAGAGTTGTGAAGTTTGCAATATTAAGATCATGGGACAAAAAAAGACATCATGGTTTATCTAAGGACCTATTGTAAGAAGCAGCACCAGAAAGGCAAAACCAATGAGAAAATAACCAACTGAAATTCAAATGATTATAAGGGTGTTCAGTTGCTTAAAATCTCTAAGATATAGACAATTATCATTACTTAGTGTTCCAAACATAAGGTGCTTTCCTAATTTATTATTTATTGATTCCAGAATATTTGTTCTTATTATATATACATACTATACATATATATATACACACACATATATGATATATACATTACATATATTGTTCTTATATTAACAAATATATAATGCTAGAAGAATTTTAAACATGACTTATTATTTTGCTTTTGCTCTCTTTTGTTAAAATGTAAAAAGAACATTAAAATAGACCCATGAAATTTAAAAATTTTTAGGCTAATTTGGAGTCAAAAAATCTAAATGCCATTTGTTTTTCTAGTCAGTTTACTTTTAGGAATACACATAGACTCTTACATTTAGAATAATTGGTGAATTTGAGTTTTTCATATTATAAAAGTGAAAATATTTCCATGAATAAATAACATTTTGCATATACTGGATATTTAAAGCGATCATATAATGGCAATGGAAAAGAAACCTGCGGCACTAGAGATGCATTTTCATTTACTTAAAGTGATTTTTCTTTTCAAGCACACCAAAATGTAATATCTCATTCTGAAAGGCTGGAAGAAAATACAATGGCCATAGTGTTGTATAAATCCCTCTTAACTATTTATTTCCAGACAGAATGTTAAAGAAAGTATTATACCAGTCAGTACGGTTGTAGTAAATCAGAGATTTCTTTTTAATGACAACACTTCTGTTCTTTATTAAGTGCTCTTCTTTTGATATTGTTTTCAATAAAGCATTATCTTTTTGTTTGTTTTACTGTACAAATTCTCATTAGCACCGAGAAATATTTAATGAGTATGTTATATAGCATGATCTGAGTGGATAGAACATCTCCCTTAAAGCAGCAGACCAACAGGGAAGGAGTTCCTAATGATATTTATTACTAATAATCTTCCACTAACATTTGAAATTGGTAGTCCAGTATTTAAAGTTTTCTATTGTTGTTTAGTGTATGCAGATTTATGAAGTACATACCAC